>NC_045957.1:82901874-83239241 GCF_010909765.2 Amblyraja radiata
TCAGCGCAAAATTCAGGACTGCAGCATTGCATTGCTCCTTCATTGCTGCACGTCTGACAGTGCAACACCCATTTTGCACTGCCCCCTCCAACAGTGCAGCACTGAAATCTCTACCTAGGTTGTGAAAAGTGGGAGATTCTGCCTGAAGCATGAATGTTAGACGGCGCTGACATTTATAATGAGTTGATAAAAAAGTATCACTCATTGCTGAGTAACACTAGAAACATGAGAGTGCAGCACATTTATTTATAAAAATTGTTGACCTTCTGCAAATATCTGGGTTAATTGATTGTGATGTGCATCCATTTAAGCCCCAAATAATAATACTGCACTCTAGCAGAGCAACAATATGACCAGCTCATCTGAGATTAGATATGACAATATTACAATAAAATTAGCTCATCTGTGATTAGATAGTGTGATTGTGATTGTGTGCCTATGATTCATGGTGTTCCACAGGGATTGGTGCTGGAACCCTTGCTGTTTGCAATGTTTGTAAATGATTTGGATGTGAATGTAGAAGGTATGATCAGTAAGTTTGCAGATGACACAAAGATTAGTGGAATTGTTGATAGTGTGTCAGGTAGTCTTAGGCCAGAGGGTAATATTGATGTGCTGATGTAATTGGGCTGAGAAATGGCTGATGGAGTTTAATGCAGATAAGCGTGAGGTAGGAGTACTAAAGAGGCTAGGACACACACCATGAATGGTAAGGTCCTTGGGAGCATTGTGTGAAAGTCTACCTTGTGGTGCAAGTCTAAAGATCCTTTAAGGTGGTAACATAGGTAGATAATGGGATTTGGAAGGCATTTGGAATGCTGATTTCAACTGGATAGTGCAATGAATACAAGAACAGGGAAGTTATACTCCGACTTTAACATTGGTCGGATCTCAGCTGGAATGCTACATGCAGTACTGGTTACCACACTATAGGAGGGTGCTGTCTGTATGGAGTTTGTACTTTCTCTCTGTGACCACGTGGATTTTCTCCGGGTGCTCATTTTTCCTCCCACACTACAAAGACGTACAGGGTTGTAGGTTGACACAAAAAAGCTGGAGTAAGTGAGCGGGACAGGCAGCATCACTGGAGAGAAGGTAGACAAAAATGTTGGAGGAATTCAGCAGGAATTCTGGAGGGTGAGGCTGCATCTATGGAGAGAAGAAATAGGCGACGTTTTGGGTCGAGACCTTTCTTCAGTGATGATTGATACATAGGTCAATATGCACACAAGAACTCAAGTAATATCAGTCTGAAGAAGGGTCTCAACCCAAAACATCGCCTATTTTTTCTCTCCATAGATGCTGCCTCACCCGCTGAGTTCCTCCAGCATTTTTGTCTACCTTCGGTTTTTCCAGCATCTGAAGTTCTTTCTTAAACATCTCTGACGAGAAGGTATGGGTGACATTTTGGGTCAAGACCCTTTTTCAGGTCTCGACCCGAAACGTCACCCCTTCCTTCTCTCCAGAGATGCTGCCTGTCCCACTGAGTTACTCCAGCTTTTTGTGTCTACCTTCGGTTTAAACCAGGATCTGCAGTTCCTTCCTACAGGGTTGTAAGTTGATTGGCATTTGTAAATTGTAAATTGTCCCTAGCGTGTAGGATAGTGCTAGTGTACAGGACGTTCCGCACAGTTTGCCAAATGCCAAAAGCCTAAAGGAGGTGCAAATGAACCTCTGTCTCACCTGGAAGGATTGCTGGGGTTCTTGGATGGAGGCATGCAAGGACAATAGACAATAGGTGCAGGTGCCTTTTGCCCCTTCGAGCCAGTGATCGTGGCTGATCATCCCCAATCAGTACCCCGTTCCTGCCTTCTCCCCATATCCCCTGACTCCGCTATTTTTAAGCCCTATCTAGCTCTCTCTCGAAAGCATCCAGAGAACCTGCCTCCACCGCCCATCTGAGGCAGAGTATTCCACAGACTCACCACTCTTTGCGAGAAAAAGTGTTTCCTCGTCTCTGTTCTAAATGGCTTAAGCGGCCTTTTCACGGGGCGACTTGACGGAGTTTAACATCGTGGGAACCTCGTGCGATAACAGTGCGGCATTCGTGGACAACCGTGGACCACCGTAGCGCTAACGGCAGGTCATCGTGTAACTTGGTCACTCGGGAGAAAATTCAAGAAAGTTTGAATTTCTCCAAGATTGACTTGTACACTTGTGGTTGAGTATTGCAACATTATATGAACGTAGTGGCCAGTGCGATATCCGTAATAACTCTTGCGGGTACCGTGGGAACTCCTGCGAACCGTGAACCCGGAAGCTGGACAGAGGGAACAGAAGGTGAGTAAAAATTATCTTATGTGGGATTGAATTTAAAAAATAAATAAAAATAAAGATTTGCATCCGCATATGGACATCAACTTATTCATGAGTTATGTTAATGAGATTCAAGAAAATAACTATAATCTTTAAAAGGGACTTTAAAAGGGACTTTACTGAAAGGTTACGCATTTTTATGGTCCGTGAGAAATTTTTCACATGTACTTCTTTGAGAGATACAGGTCGGAGTCCTCGGGTCCAGGGGTCCGGAACGCTACCAATCAATGTTGTACAGAGACCCGTGTAAGGAGTGAACTGTACATGCTGGTTTAAACCGAAGACAGACACAAAAAGCTGGAGTAACTCAGCGAGTCAAGCAGCATCTCTGGAGAAAAAAAGCTGATGTTTCGGGACGAGACACATCTTCAGACTCAATTCCGATTAGGCTGTCTGAAGAAGGGTTCCGGTGTTGGGGGAGTCCAGAACCAGGGTCCCAGTTTTACAGTCTACCGTGGGAACTCTTTAACTCAGTAAAGTAAAGTAGCCTTTATTGTCATATCAGCGCACAGGCAGCAGTTGACTGTTACTCTATTCAGTTTCCCAGGGGGTCGGGACGGGACTGGAGTTGGGAGAGAAAGGTGGGGGAGTCGAGGGAGAGGAGGGGGAGACAGATGGGGGTGTCTTCATTTACTGACGGCGGGTGTCTGTCACTGAAACAGGCAGGTGAGATTTCACATCCACCTTGTGTGTGCCTCTCTCTCTCTCTCCCTCCCTCTTACACAGGCTGAGAGACTCTGCCTCTGTGAGTGTACGTCTCTTTCTCCCCCTCTCCCACACACAGTAAGACCGAGGTACTGTGCTCAGTCCATCTGTGTCTCCCACATACACAGTAAAATATGTCTCCAAATGAGCCAATTCAACCAAGGGAGGATATATATAGTGTGTGAAAAAAAAAGTTACATCATTTGTGTCACGTGTAGTTCACGATGTTCATTCAAGATTTAACGGGAATGCTCGGGAAACGGACAAGTCACTCGCACAAATAGCAGAAATGCCGAGTACCGTGGGAACTCTTTATCTACTGCCGTTATATCGTGCGAGACTCGTGCTGGACCACGACCTCTTCACTCTGGTGACATCTTGCGTCAACTCGCCCCGTGAAAAGGCCGCTTAACTCCTTATTCTTAAACTGTGGCCCTGGTTCTGGACTCCCCCAACATCGGAAACATGTTTCCTGCCTCTAGTGTGTCCAAGCCCTTAACAATCTTACATGTTTCAATGAGATTCCCTCTCATCCTTCTAAACTCTAGAGTGTACAAGCCCAGCTGCTCCATTCTCTCAGCATATGACAGTCCCGCCATCCCGGGAATTAACCTTGTAAACCTACGCTGCACTCCCTCAATAGCAAGAATGTCCTTCCTCAAATTAGGGGACCAAAACTGCACACAATACTCCAGGTGTGGTCTCGCTAGGGCTCTGTACAACTACAGAAGGACGTCTTTGATCCTATATTCGATTCCTCTTGTTATAAAGGCCAACATGCCATTCACTTTCTTCACTGCCTGCTGTACCTTCATGCTTACTTTCATAGACTGATGTACAAGGACCCCCCAGATCCCGTTGTACTTCCCCTTTTCCCAACTTGACGCCATTTAGATAGTAATCTGCCTTCCTGTTTTCGCTACCAAAGTGGATAACCTCACATTTATCCGCAAGGAGATATAGGGACAGGTGTTACATCTCCCATGGTTACCTGGGGAAGGGTTGGTTTGGGTGGGAAGAGATGAATGAACAGGGGAGGAGCAGAGGGAGTGGTCTCGCCAGAAGGTGGAAAAGGGTAGCGGTGTGACTGATGGTGGGATCACGTTGGAGGTGACAGAAATGTCACAATGTACTGGATGCGGAAGCTGGTGGAGTGAAAGGTGAGAACTCTGTTTGTTCCATCTGTCGGTAAGGGGAACAAGACCACAACCACAGGACACAGAGGAGACACGTGTGAATGATCCATCTATGACAGAAGAGAGGAAACAACAAATACTAAAGAAAGAGGACATCTCAGATCTCAAATCAAAATATGATGCAGAACAGTTTAAAGCACAGCCTCCTATGCCTCGTTCTTCCAAAGCTTTTATTACAGGTAAACATATATGACCCAGAAATATTGCCATTAGAGGAAGGTGTCAAAAGAGATATGGAATAGATCTTAAACATAATTCAACCTGGCAGGTGGGAGAAAAATATAATTGAAGTGAGTTCAATTATGGGTGTACAAATGAATCAACCAATGGGTAAATGGATATTGGTGCACATGTGGACCGTACACAATGTATGCACAAATAGGCAGCAGATTTTATTTACAGGTCAGTATACAGATAAAAACATCATGTAGTTGAAAACATCAATACATATTCAAATAGGTCCATGATGATTGATACACAAGTCAATATGCACACAAGAACTCATAATATCTAAATTTGAAGTAATATCGGTCTGAAGAAGGGTCTCAACCAGCAACATCACCTATTCCTTTTCTCCAGAGATGCTGTCTGACCCGCTGAGTTATCACAGCTGTTTGGGTCTATCTTCGGTATAAACCAGCATCTGCAGTTCCTTCTGACACATCAAGTAATATCTAACTACCTGAGCTGCTTCTCCAATGCTTACAAGTAGCTACAGATAGATCAATTAATTATTCTGCATATGCTCTGCATCCCGTTCACCCCAGTCCCTCAATCCCACTCCCCATGCGTGTATTCATCTTCTGTCGTGTGGCTGTACATAGAATCATAAAGTCATACAGCACAGATACAGGCTGTTCGGCTCAACTTGCCCATGCCAACCAAGATGGCCCACCTGCACTAATCCCACCCAACCTCAGATGGGTTCAGTCACACCAAAACATTCTCTGCATCCTGCACCTGAAACACCACCTATCCATGTTCTCCAGAGTTGCCACATGACCCACTGAATTACCCCACACTTTTTTATCTTTTTTGCAGGTCTTTTGTGGTTAATGGCAAAAAAAAGGGAGTTAATGCGAATCAAAGAAAAAATAAAGTTTAGAACTATTTTTATTGGTGCCAGAATGGCCTGGGCCAAAATCCCCCTTATTTCACATTCTAAAGATGTATTTATGCAAATGTTCTCCTGAATGGGCACTGAACCTTTCATACTTTGCCTATGGAATCATTGGACAAATCCCATAAATCAGTGACTTTCAAAGGGTTTCTGTCAATATGAATTGTGGCAAATAATGGATCTCTCCACAATAACAAACTCCCATTGTGGTTTACTATGGATTATGCTTGGACTTTGTTCTAAATCCGAATCAGTCAGGTTAATTTTTCAAAGTGTTTCTTTTCAAAGTAGGTGAGTGAAGTGGAAAGCAGACAGATGGCTGCAAGGATTCTGTATGTCCAAGTTTAAAATGTATCTTTAATTGTATCCTCCACCATTTCTGCAGCTTGCACATTTGCCTTTTCTAACTTGGTAACATCCAGTTTGACAGCCATTCTGTGAAAGTAACAGTTGGTTTTAGTTTCATGAAGCATAAGTTCATAAATTCTAAGAGCAGAATTAGGCCACTCGGCCCATCAGCCTACTCTGCCATTCAATAGTGGCCGATCTATCTTTCCCTCTCAACCCATTCTCCTGCCTTCTCTTGTCGTGGATCGTGGATCCATCACTGGCCCTAATTGCTGTTTGAAACTCATGCAGAGGATTGGTTAAATGTGTGAGGAAGTTGACATTGTAGACTAACGTTAATGCTGGAAAAGCACTGGAAGTAAATCCTCCCAGGCATTTGCATTTGATCTGTGAATAGCCAACCCACACAACAGCTGAATCACGCAAACCTCGTTGTGATAATCTCATGCTCAGAATTGCTCTAGAGAAATAGGGGCAGTGGTAGAGTTGCTGCCTTACAGTGTTCGCAGCAGACCTGGGTTTGATCCCGACTACGGGTGCTGTCTGCATGGAGTTTGTACATTCTCCTCAATCGCGTGGGTTTTCTCCAAGATATTCAGTTTTCAACCACACTCCAAAAACATACCATGGGTTAATTGGCTTGGTATAAGTATAAATTGTCCCTAGTGTGTGTAGGATAGTGTTAATGTGCAGGGATCGCTGGTCGGTGCGAACTATGTCGGCCGAGGGGCCTGTTTGCGTGCTCTAAACTAAACTAAACTAAAAAAAACAGACTTCCTTACAGCTAGAAACTCTGAGGCTCCCTCAAATGTACCTGCCTCAGTTTGTGCAGATGATGGTTGACGCTTGCCTGCTTCTCACTTAAACATTGGGCTGTTCAAGAGGCAGAAATCTGAAGAAACCAGGGAAAACATTGGAACTAAACAAAACGCTGGAGTGGATCAAGCAGCATCCCTGGAGAACAGGTTCACTCACTCCACCCAGGCCTACGAGAGCTCCTGATTCCTAACCATTTTAACTCCACTACCCATTTCAACGCTAATCTTTCTACCCTGGGCCTCCTCAATTGCCACAGTGAGGCCACAGGCAAATTGGAGGAACAGCACTTTACTTCGTTGACTTGTTAAGAGATATTGGAATTGAAACAGGTCTTTCACCCCACCGAGTCTACGCCATTCAAGGAGCACCCGTTTATTAGTTCTATCCTGCAGACTGGGCGCATTTTACAGAAGCCAATTAACATACAATAGTTAATTGTAGATATACTAAGGTATATGTAATTGTAGGTATATATTTCAAGAAGGGCTACATGGAAAATGCTGGGAACTATAGGCCGGTGAGCTTAACATCTGTAGTTGGTGAGTTACTGGAAAGTATTCTGAAAGATAGGATATACAGGCATTTAGATGGGCAAGGGCTGATTAGGGACAGTCAGCATGGTTTTGTACGTGGGAGGTCATGTCTCACAAAACTGATTGATTTCTTTGAAGACGTGCACAAAAAGGCGTTCAACAAGGTGCCGCATGGTAGGCTGCTCTGGAAGGTTATATCTCATGGGATCCAAGGAGAGATAGCCGAATGGATAGCAAATTGGCTATATGGAAGGAAGCAGAGGGTGATGGTGGAAGGTTGCTTCTCAGACTGGAGGCCTGTGACTAGTGGTGTGCCTCAGGGTTCTGTGTTGGGCCCGTTACTGATTGTCATCTACATCAATGGTTTGGATGAGAACATACAGGGCAAGATTAGCAAATTTGTTGATGATACAAAAGTTAGTGGTTTTGCAGATGGTGGAGATGGATGTGAATGATTGCAGCAGGATCTGGATCGATTGGCCAGGTGGGCGGAGGAATGGTTGATGGAAATTAATACAGAGAAGTGTGAGGTGTTGCATTTTGGGATGTCGGACAAGGGCAGGACCTACACAGTAAATGGTAGGCCTCTGGGTAGTGTTGTAGAGCAAAGGGATCTAGGAGTACAAGTGCATGGTTCCATGAAGATCGGATAACAGGTAGATAAGGTGGTCAAAAAGGCTTTTGGCACTTTGGCCTTCATCAGTCAGAGTATTGAGTATAGATGTTGGGAGGTCTTGTCGTTGTTGTATAAGACGTTGGTGAGACCGCATTTAGAATATTATGTTCAATTCTGGGCACCATGTTATAGGAATGTCAAGCTTGAAAGGGTTCAGAAAGAATTTACGAGTATGTTGCCAGGACTAGAGGGTGTGAGTTATAGGGAGAGGTTTGGGAGGCTGGGTCTCTATTCCATGGAGTGCAGGAGGATGAGGGGAGATCTTATAGAAGTGTACGAAATCATGAGAGGAATAGATTGGGTAAATGCTAAGAGTCTTTTACCCAGAGTAGGGGAATCGAGGACCAGAGGACATAGGTTCAAGGTGAAGGGGAAAAGATTTAATAGGAATCCAAGAGGTAACTTTTTCACACAGAGGGTGGTGGGTGTATGGAACAAACTGCCAGAGGATGTAGTGGAGGCTGGGACTATCCCATCAGTTAAGAAACAATTGGACAGATACATGGATAGGACATGTTTGGAGGGTTATGGACCAAGCGCAGGCAAGTGGGACTAGGGTAGCTGGGTCATTGTTGGCTGGTGTGGGCGAGTTGGGCCGAAGGGCCTGTTTCCACACAGTATTAATCTATGACCATATGTAAATAAGCACTGTAAATGGCTCGGTTGTAATCATGTGTTGTCTTTCTGCTGACTGGTTAGCACACAGCAAAAGCTTTTCACTGTACCTCAGCGGATGTAACAATAAACTGTGAGTGGAAATTGGAGCACCCGGAGAAAACTCACCCGATCACAGGGAGAACATACAAATTCAGTCAGTCAGCACCCGTAGTAAGGATCGAACCTGCGTCGCTATAAAACAGCAACTCTTTCACTGCACCACTGTGCCCAGGTAGCTTATAAGCCAACAGTATGAGCATTGAATTCTCCAATTCCAGTTATCCTCTAACAACCACCCCTCCCCCTCCCCCATCACTGTCACACCCCCTTTCTTCTTCCCCCACCCCCTCTCCCTCCCCTGTGCCCCACCTAGACTCACACCTATTTCTCCCTTCCACCTCCACCTACATTTCTTCCACTGGTTTCACAATTCACAACTCTTCAATCCTCACCTCTGGCCTTTGTCCAACCATCCCCCTCCCTAGTCTGTGTTTACCTTCTACTTTCCACGTTTTGTCCTTCCCTCCTCTCTTCTAGCGTGCGACCCCCCCCCCACCCTCTACAATCTGTCATGTTCTCAAGGGATGCTGCTCGACCCGCTGCGTTACTCCAGCACTTTGTGTATTCTGCTTGTAAAACAGCAACTGCAGTTCCTTGTTTGATAGAATGATTGATACTTTATTATCATATGTGACTTGTCACAGTGAAATTCTTTGTTTGGCATACCATATCCAAAGTATGGAAAGAATCACCATGTATAGAGCATTGACAAAGTTACAAAGCTTTCAATGTAGTCCCAATGGCCCCTCTTTGTTCTCAATGCCCCCCCCCCCCCCCACTCCAGGTCCCTCTTTGTTCTCGGTGGCTCGTCCTCGACCAACCTCCGGCACCCACCGCTGGCCCATACTTTCCACATGGTGAGTGTATGTTATTGTTTCATTGGATGTAAAACTTAAATTTTCTCTCCAGCTTTATACACTTTTTCGTTTTATTCCACTTTGTCTTAACCTTTGTCACCATCTCTACCCGTCTGCCAGTCACCACCCCACACCCCTCACCTGTATCTATCTATCACGTGCCAGGCTTTACCCTACACCTTCCTCTCTTTGGCAGCTTTCTCCCCCCCAACTCCATCAGTCTGAAGAAGCGTCCTGATCCTTAGTTTTAATTAAATGTTCCTAAAGCCGAGTATCAATTTGGAAAATTGGAGGCAGATTGTGAAAATGGATCTTTATTGCTTTTGTGCATGATATTTTTTGTGCTTCGATCCCACTCACAACCTGAATTAAGCTATGAAAAGGCAGGCACTTTACAAAATGATTTTGAACACAAGTAGTTGGCTTCTTGAAACCATGCTAGGGGCAGATTGCTGGCTCAAAACATGGAATGGGAAACCTTACTGAGTTTCAAGAAAGAAGTGAACAGGTAATTAAGAAATTGGATTTGTAGCAAATAACAAGACACTGGGGAACTACTGTAGTCAGTTGGGTTTGCTAGACTGAAGAACATTGTGATTATATCAGCGATGATCTGCTGGAACATTGTGATTATATCAGCGAGGATCGCTGTTACTGATCACTAAATGTACTGGACATAATTTAAATGAAATTTTAAACAGTTCTTTTAGTCAGAAATTCCAGTTTACAACAAGCACCAACAGGTTTTGTCTGGTTTTGATATTTTGATAGATTAGACAAGTCACAACAGATTGTGAAAGCAGACAGAAATAATCATGTACCTCCCCGTACAGGTTGGGTGGTTTGTAGCCTTGTACCAGGCTTGATTGCATTGTGATTATCACATTCTGGTCATATCTCATAGTTGGTTCGAATCTTCTCATCTCAAGTCAAGTTGACTTCATAGTTACATGCACAAGTATGCCTAGGACCAGGTCCAACAACAATCTTGTTTGCAATAGCATCACTGACACAAACACACACAAATCTAAATTATACATAAATTACACATCAAATTTCAAAGCAAAAAAAAACATTTCCAAAGTGTTGAGGTCCATTTAAATGAAATGCTTCTTTGCCCAGAATTGCTACCTGGCTCATTATCATCCCCGGCACACATGCGTTTTATTTTAATTTGTGAAAAGAGAAAGAAGAATAGTAAGATTAAACGAGAACTTACCAGTTTGAAGTTTGATCTGTATTTTATGAGGAGTTACGATGAGGGATTACGTGAAGAACCCCGCCAGGGCGCATGCGTGTCATTCTTCAAAGCAGCGGTGTGAAATCACAGATAACTGTAATGACTAAACATAGTAAGATTAGAGAAGAGATACCAGTTAAGTATATGATCAGGGTGGGAACGGAGGGCACGTAATCCCTCATCGTAACTCCTCATAAAATACAGATCAAACTTCAAACTGGTAAGTTCTCGTTTAATCTTACTATTTTATTTCGGAGTCACGTGAGTGACTACGTGAAGATTTTAAAGCTCTGTGATTTCATGCCGTGGAAACGAGTCCATGCATCACGTCTGCCTTGACTGTGGGAGGAATTGTGTTAACATAATTTGGACATGAATTCGACATTGAAATCATAAAATTTGTTAACACAAATTTATAACCCCTTTTCATGGGTTTAAATTAATTTACAGAACTTAAAATTGTTTCTGCAAACGTTCCAGGTTTCATTACTGGTTTATTATAAAATAATTGGAATGTTTTCCCCTCCAGACCATCCTGCTGCCTTGAGGATTTGGTTCATTGGTACATCCAACTGTATTGCTGCCGATGTAGCTGCAGCCCTGGTGGAAAGAGATTTTAAAATGTTAGTATCCACCCCAGCCTGTGTTAGCACCTGTTTCAGCCATCTTGAGATGGTCTGGACCGTCACTCTTGGTGTGGTTGCTAGTGGCTGACCAAAATGTGCCTTTTCATTGCCTCTTAGGAAATTTGTTTTCTCCATGTATAACGACAGATGTCTTACTATACACAGATGGTCATCTGTTGGGTATGACCTAATTGTATATTGAGGCCTGCTGATCCCTTTCTGTTCTGCTTACTAACTCATAAATATGAAACGTAATATATTCTGTTGAAGAAGTCATGTTGTCCAGTCTAGTTTTTGCAGTGACTGTATCCTCTGTGCCGTGACCAATACCATTAGCATGACTGTTTTAATGTCAGTCTGTGTAGGGACAGAACTGTAGCTGGAGATCAATTCCTGAGCATCTTCAGGATTATTCTTACATCCCATATTTGGGAGTATCTGGTTCTTGGGGATAGTATTAAAAATTCCCCTCATAAGTTTTGTACCAGTGGGTGAGTCCCAACTGTGTAATGCTCTGTCCCCTGCCATAGGTAAGTCGATAGGGCACTTCTGGCGCAGTTGATGGCACTGTAACTGAGCCCCTCATCATTGTGGAGGCCTGCCAGATATTCCAGAACAGACGGGATGTTCATGTCTCTGATACCATGTTTGATACCACTGGGAACCATGGTTGTGTAGGCCAATCGGGTACTACCAATACCAGATGCAGAGTCTTGTTGTATTTCCTTAATACCCGACTGATGAGGCAGGAAAAGGAGGGAATGCGTAAATAAACAATTCCACCCCCCCCCCCCCCCCCCCCCCCCCCAATGCAGCGAAAATGCATCTGTCGCCGCTGCCCCAGGGTCTGGTTCCCATGAAACATAATTTGATAACTGGTGGTTAAGTCTGGATGCGAATAAATCGATATCTGGTGTTCCATATTTGCTGTGATATCAGCAAATACTATTTTATTCAACATCCATTTGGTGTTTTCATTAAATTTGCCTGACCTGGTGTCTGCCACTGAATTTAGTCTTCCTGGTAGGTAAGTGGCTGATATCCAAATATCTCTCTGGATACACCATTGCCAAATTGTATAGCCAGATTGTCACATGATGTCGATTTGTTTCCAACCTGTGGTCAATGTATGCTACCACGGTGGTATTGGTATTGGTGGCTCCCCACCCAAGTGCACTGGTATCAGTTTGTAGTACCATGGAAGGGTTACTGACAATGATTGGATTGGAACAAAGCCAGATGTTATCTATCCACCATTTTAGTTCCATTTTAGCCTGATTGGTAGTTTCACAGATCGGTCAAAGTGACCTGCATAATTTAGAGTGCTTGTATTTTGCTCTCTGTAAGTTTTGGTAATGTAGAGGTCCAAATTGTGTGGCTGGAAAGGCAGCCATCATTATGCCAATTACTTTTGCTACCAATCTGATGGATGGTTTGCTGATGTCAGTGAGGTTATTGCAAGCCTCTATTAAATCTCTAGCCTTTCCCTTAGGCAGAGTCACCGACAGGTGAACTGAGTCAATGGTGAAACCCCAGATAGTCCATAGTAGTGGAAGGCGTTAGTTTAGATTTAACTGGATGAAAAATGAATCCCAGTTTTCCAAATAACTTTTTTGTGGCTGTGACAGTTTGTTTGGCCAATTCCAAAGTTTTGCCCACAATGAGTATGTCATCTAAATATGCCATGACCATGTGTGTACGTTTCCGTAGAAACGCTAGGGCTGGTTTCAAATTTTTGTGAAACAGCCTGGGGCTGATGAGAACCCATTTGGCAGTGCTTTATACTGTCAGAGTTGTCCCATCCAGTTGAATTTTAAGTAACATCTGTGGTCACCTCGTATAGGCACTGAATAGAAAGCATCTTTTAAATCGATGCTGGCCATTGAAGTAACCTTCGGAAATTAATTGTTAAGCAGTAACAAAGGTATCTATTTTGTCAGATCTATGATGATGCGATAACCATCATCTTTTTTGTTTTTGATAAATATATTAGACACGAATTCTAATGGTTCATGTTGAGTTTTCTCAATTACACCTTTTATGTAAAGCCGCTTCAGTTCAGCTTGCGCTTTTGATTTTCCTTTATCAGAAGGCACGAACATTCGGTTCAGTATATGTTGAACTGGAGGGCTGTACTTGTGTATAAACTCTATTGTATATCCCTGGATACTGCTTTAGATGTAAGTATCGGTTGTTATCATGCTCCATGCATTCAGAAAAGAGTGTAATCTCCACCCAATCTCCGTGCTCCCTGTATATTGTAGGGAACCAGACCCAGCTACCTCCATAGTTACCAGTGGCAGGTTTACTTTTTGTAGGTTCTTCGCTGCTGTTGTCGCGCTGGGTCTGGATTTTCGGTTTGGTTGGCGTTGGAGGCCCCCGCAGGTTCTCTTGTTCCTGCACCCCCTGCAAACTTGTCTTTCCTTCTGCGGACCCCTCTTCCAGGTCAGCCCAGAACTGACCCGCAGTGCTCCCCTCTGATGAGGTAGCACTGTGCAGCCCTTCAAGAGGTACTGCTGTGGGTTTATCATAGGGCCCACAGTGACCCGACTCCATCTCCCGGAGTCTCCATACACCGCTCCATCCGGCTCCAGCGCTCTCGGGCGCTGGTTGCCCGTGGTTGTTCAAAGTCGGACTCCTCTGAGTCCACGACCTTGTTTGTTTTGTGTCTAGCCTTTCCGCCCGGCCGCATGGATCTGGCCGGTGCGGAGGCGACATCGGGCACAGCTGATCCCACTATCGGTGATCCGAGTGCCGCTGGCTGCTGCTGGCTGCCCGCTGCTCCGCGGTCCTCCTTCTCCAGCTTTGTCCTTACTGCCCTTCCGTGGAGTGGATATGGCCGGTGTGGAGGCGACATCGGGCACAGCTGATCCCATCTAGCCCACCAGCTTTGTCGCAGCCCGTTGGTTTCTCCACCTGCAATCAGCATGGTAAAAACATAAAAAGACCGCAGCTCTTACCTGCAGGTCCAGGTTAAAATTGTTGCTACGGGTGAACGTCGTTCCACCCCGTCTGCTGCCGTTATTGACTTCCCGCCGTCAATACCTTGAGCACGTTTTGGATTTTGAGATCAGTATTGCGGATACCTGTCCCCATATGTCTCCAGATACACTGGTTAACACTAGGCACTTGCAATGCCTTGCAGTTACCTGGGGGTAAATGCCGTGCAATGGCGTCAGACATAGCCTGTGTCTGTAGTTTGTTACTAGACAAATAGTCCACACTAGCTGCAATTTTGGGCTCCAGGTCTTCCCCGGTTAGGTCTGGCTGGAAGAATTGGTTCACCATATCCAGCATGCCTTCTTTCACCCCAGGGCTACTGGGCGTATGTGGTTCTGTGACCCGTTCAGAGTCTACCCAGAACAGATCCTCCGTGTTCTCCTCTGACGAGGAGGAGACACTATGCAGCCCCGCAAGGGGTACCGCTGTGGGGCTTATTGGGTGCCCACTGTGGCTAGCCTCCCTCTCCCGGAGTCTGCCACTTTGGAGGATCTCCTGGAGCAACCGCTCTAACTGGCCCCCGTGTTCATGGGCACTGGCCGCTCGCGGCTGCTCCTCGTCATGCAGCCGGTCAAACCGGCTCCAGTGCTCTCGGGCACTAGCCGCTCCCGGCTGCTCGTACTGCCCCGTCCGCTCGAACCGGCCCCGGTGCTCACGGGCACTGGCCGCTCGCGGCTCCTCAAAGTCCGACTCATCTGAGTCCGGCATTCGTGGGGTCTCTCTCTTCGCTTTCCCGCCCGGCCGAGAAGTGGATTTCGCCGTAGCGGGAGCGAAGTCGGGCACAGCTGACTCCAATTCAGAAGATTCCCGTGCTGTCGGCTGCTGCTGTTTCTGCCGGCTGTCCGCAACTCCGCGGTTCTCCCCCGCCAGCTCTCCCGCAGCCTTCATGGATCCGGTCCATGTCTTCACCTAAAAGGTAAGTGGAAGGAACGCAGAGTCTTCTTACCTGCTGTTCCCGACTTTCAAATTCTGGAACGCAGAGTCTCCTTACCTGCTGTTCCTGGCTTTCAAATTTTGCCGCTAGGGGAACGTCGTTCCCCCTTGCTGAGACTTGTTGCAATGACACGCATGCGTCCTGGCGGGGTTCTTCACGTAGTCACTCACGTGACTCCGAAATAAAATTGCATTCCACTGGCAGCATTCAGAATCTCAAAATGTTTTAAAGTGCCTAATAGCAAATTAAGCAATGTTAGTATTGGTGTAAAGTAATGTTAGTATTGGTGGGGCTCGCCGGAGGGGAGCGCTCCGTTTCACTGGCCCATGGCAGCCTGCAGCCTGAAGTCGCGGTCTGCAGAGCTCCAGCTGGCGCAGCGTCTGCAGCCCAGGATCCCTCGTGGGGGACCCGGGGAAGAAGCCACCACCGCCGGCCCGCGGCCAACTTTTACCGCGGACCCGGTGTGGACTTACCATCACCCCTGGAGGGGAGCTTCGACTGCCGGCCCTGTGGTCTGCGGTGCTTCTGGCTGCGGCGGTAACTTTAAATCTTCGACCGCCGGCCTGCGGCCTACACCTACCTAAAGCCGCGGTCTCCGGTGGGGAAGAGCCGACTCTGGACTTACCTGGACTTTTACCTGTCTGCACATCTGGACGCACGCCGCGGCAGCTGCGGAGGGTTGAGGGCCCGACCACGGGGGGAAATGGAGGAGGACTGACCAAATTTTGTGCCTTCCACCACAGTGATGAATGCTGTGGTGGATGTTTGTGTTAAGTTTTTATTGTGTTTTTGTGTGTTCTTTATCATTGTACCGCTGCTGACAAATTCATTTACACTTGCACTTTATGTGCAATGTGACAAATAAAACCGTATTGTACAGGTGCACAACCTTTTATCCGAAAGCCTTGGGACCAGACCCTTTTCGTAATTCGGAATTTTTCGGCTTTCGGAATGGAAGATTTTTAGCGTAGATTTTAACGGCTGGCTCAGTGGTAGAGTGCTCGGCTCATATCCGCAAGGTCGCGAGTTTGCGCCTCGATCCCGGCAGTTACTCGATCGCGAGTGAGTCTTCAATGTAGTTTTTTCTTGCAGAATAGGAGAGAATAGGGAGGGTTAGGCTGGGATCATTCTCTGCGAGATGATCTTAGTGTGGGAGACAAGTGTAGGAGAGGTGTACTGACTGTGGGCAGAACTTTGGGAGTGATTGCCCACCATTCTCAAAAGCCGCTGTGTCTCCCTGTCCCTGGGATAGCAGGGGGCGATCAAACAGCACAATACCCCCCTCCCCCTCCAACTCCAGAGGAATCCGCTTCCCAATGGGCCGCTACGGCGACAAGTGGAAGTTCGCCCACAGCCCGAGCTGCGCCACCCCAAGAACAAGACGTACCTTGCACACCATCAGCTTCTGCCCCTACGGGGAGCGTGTTCCTCTGGAGTTGGAGCGGGGCTGGGCTGGAGTTGCTGATCTGGGATCTCCGTGCTTGCAGTGGGCCTGGGGGTCGGTGTCCCAATGAGGGGGCGCAACTCGGGCTGTGGGCGAACTGCCACTTGTCGCCGTAGCGGCCCATCGGGGAGCGGCTTCTGGTGGTCCTGACGTCTCTCAGCTCCTGTCCAGAGGGGTGGCCGGAGACGTCAGGACCAACAGGAACCCGCTCCCCGATGGGCCGCTACAGCGTCAAGTGGCAGTTCACCCACAGCCCGAGCTGCGCCCCTAATCCGCAACCCGTGTTCTTCTGGAGTTGGAGCGGGGCTGGGCTGCTGCTGGCTGTGCATCTCTGGGAACTCCGTGCTTGCAGTGGGCCTGGGGGTCGGTGTCCCGTTGGTCCTGACGTCTCCGGTGACTGGCACTGACCTGCTGGCATCGCCGACGTGAAGACAGTGCAAAGCCCCCGCGCCGGTGCAATGGGCGGGGAGCTGGAGAGGGGAGGGAAGGGGTCACACACATGGCCGGGAAGCAGAGGGGTGTAGGTGGGGTGAAACTGAAGGGAGTGACAATATGCTGCTGCCTGCCCGCTGAGTTAAAAAGTTCCCACGCAAGACTCACGATACACTGTGTATCGTGAGTCTACCGTGGGAACTTTTTAACTCAGCTGGCAGGCAGCAGCAGATTGTCAATTATTAACCCTCCCACGCAATATACCCTCACCTTCTCTTTTATGAATGGGGATTTAGTTCCCCTTTCTTCGAGGACCGACCGGAGGTTCCGCTGTCACCTCTGCGGGCCGCCCTCGGTGAACGTCTTCAAGGACCTTTCTTCAAGGACCGAAAAAATGTCTGCTATTCGGAGCTTTTCGTTATTAGGAATTTCGGATAAAAGGTTGTGCACCTGTATTGTATTGTATGTAGGAAGCAATGCGAATTGAGTAGACATTTTAGCATATAATTCCCCTACCATTAAATGATTTCTACAGAAAGCTTGTCTAATTTACATTCTTTAGTCTTTAGAAACTCGAGGTAAAAGAGCCATTAGGAGGTAGTGGCCATAATATGATAAGTTTTAATCTACAATTTGAGAGGGAGAAGGGAATATCGGAGGTGTCAGTATTATAGTTGAACAAAGGGGACTATGGAGCCATGAAGGAGGAGCTGGCCAAAGTTGACAGGAAAAATACCCCAGCAAGTTATAATGACAGTGGAACAACAATGGCAGGTATTTCTGGGAACAATACAGAAGGTACAGGATCAGCTCATTCCAAAGAGGAAGAAAGATTCCAAGGGGAGTAAGGGGCGACCGTGGCTGACAAGGGAAGTCAGCAACTGTATAAAAATAAAAGAGAAGTATAAGATAGCAAAGATGAGCGGGAAGCCAGAGGATTGGGAAACTTTTAAAGAGCAACAGAAGATAACACAAAAAAGGCAATACGGGGAGAAAAGATGAGGTACGAAGATGAGCTGGCCAAGAATATAAAGGAGGATAGCAAAAGCTTCTTTAGGTATATGAAGAGGAAAAAAAATAGTTAAGGCTAAAGTTGGACCCTTGAAAAATAAAACAGGTGAATTTATTATAGGGAACAAGGAAATGGCAGACGAGTTAAACAGGTACTTTGGATCCATCTTCACCAAGGAAGACACAAGCAATCTCCGTGATGTACTAGTGGCCAGAGGATCTGGGGTGACGGAGGAACTGAAGGAAATTCACATTAGGCAAGAAATGGTGTTGGGTAGACTGATGGGACTGAAAGCTGATGAATCCCCAGGGCCTGATGGTTGATTCATAAAAGATGAAATAGCCGCACTTTTAGATCGCAGTATTGGTCCGAGTCAGCATGGATTTACAAAGGGAAAATCATGCTTGACTAATCTTCAGAAAACTTTTGAGGATATAACTAGTAAAATTGACAAGGGAGAGCCAGTGGATGTAGTGTACCTGGACTTTCAGAAAGCATTTGATAATGTCCCACATAGGAGATTAGTGGGCAAAATTAGGGCACATGGTATTGGGGGTGGAGTGCTGACATGGATAGAAAATTGGTTGACAGACAGGAAACAAAGAGAAGGGACTAACGGATCCCTTTCAGAATGGCAGGCAGTGACTAGTGGTGTACCGCAAGGCTCGGTGCTGGGACTGCAGCTATTTACAATGTACATTCATGATTTAGATGAAGGGATTAAAAGTAACATTAGCAAATTTGCAGATGATACAAAGTTAGGTGGCGGTGTGAACTGTGAGGAGGGTGCTATGAGGATGCAGGGTGACTTGGACAGGTTGGGTGAGTGGGCAGATGCACGGCAGATGCAGTTTAATGTGGATTAATGTGAGGTCATCCACATTGGAGGCAAAAACAGGAAGACAGATTATTATCTGTATGGTATCATTGGGAAATGGGGAAGTACAATGAGATCTGGGGGTCCTTGTTCATCAGTCACCGTAAGTAAGCAAGCAGGTACAGCAGGCAGTCAAGAAAGCAAATTGTATGTTGGCCTTCATAATTAGAGGAGTTGAGTATAGGAGCAAACAGGTCCTTCTGTAGTTGTACAGGGCCCTGGTAAGACCACACCTGGAGTATTGTGTGTAGTTTTGTTCTCCAATTTGAGGAAGGACATTCCTGCTATTGAGGGAGTGCAGCGTAATTTCACGAGGTTAATTCCCGGGATGGCGGGACTGTCATATGTTGGTAAAATGGAGCGGCTTGGCTTGTTTTCTCTGGAATTTAGGATGAGAGGGAATCTTATTGAAACATATAAGATTATTATGGGTTTGGACACGCTGGAGGCAGGAAACATGTTCCCGATGTTGGGGGAGTCCAGAACAAGGGACCACAGTTTAAGAATAAGGGGTAAACCATTTAGAACGGAGATGAAGAAAATCTTTTTCACACAGAGGATTGTGAATCTGTGGAATTCTCTGCCTCTGAAGGCAACGGAGGCCAATTCTCTGGATGCTTTCATGAAAGAGTTAAGGGCCTGTCCCACTTGGCCGTCATTCGTGCGCCCTTTACGCGACCTGCTAACGGGTGGGTAGCGTGTGGGTAGCGCTGGACGGATGCATGGAGTGGTGTGGAGGAGTGAAGAGTGGCGTGGAGGAGTGTGGATTTTGTCATGCACAAAATCTTCTTCGCCACTGGCCTGTCGCGTAACTGACGGCCAAAATGGGACAGGCCCAAGACCCTGGCACGGCGCAACGTCTCACCTCCAACAGCAGCAGAAGCAGCCAAACGATCGCCGAGCTCGGCCTGGGGTTCACGGCCGTTGCAGATCCTGATCCACCCCCACTCCTACTCCCAGAGCGGTGCCAAGACGATTTGGAGATAGATACAAAATGCAGGAGTAACTCAGCGGGACCGGCAGCATCTCTGGAGAGAAGGAATGGATGATATTTCGGGTCGAGACTCTTCTTCAGCTGCCGCTCCCGCTGGGTTACTCCTGCATTTTGTGTCTATCTTCAAATGACGTCACGCGCTCCAGACGGCCGTGCGGATGCATGATGATGCGCGCGACCGTCGCGCGTCAGTCACTACCGGCCTGTCGCGTAAATTATGGCCAAGTGGGACAGGCCCTTTAGATAGAACTCTTAAAGATAGCGGAGTCAGGGGATATGGGGAAAAGGTAGGAACGGGGTACTGACTGTGGATGATCAGCCATGATCACAGTGAATGGCGGTGCTGGCTCGTACGGCTGAATGGCCTACTCCTGCACCAATTGTCTATTGTCCAAGCGCTTGCCTCCAGCTATAATATTGTTGACATTCTTCTTGATGTAGGATTTATGGTACAGGTAGCTGGCGATGCAGGACTAGATCAGAACATTTTAGAGCAAATATTTTAATATACATGAAACACAATCCTAGCATATGACCCAAGACACACAGTATGGAAACAGGCCCTTCGGCCCAACTTGGCCATGCAGAAAGGTGTGACTCTGTGTACATGGAGCATGTTGGTTGCAACATGCTCCATGTACACGAGTCACACCTTTCTGCATTTGGCCAACATTCCTCTAAACCTATCCTGTCTATGTACCTGTTTAAATGTTTTTTAAACAATACAATAGTCCCTGCATTTCACGGTCATTCCTACTTTCCCATTGGAAGGTAATAACTTAGAAACATAGAATCATAGACAGGCACAGGAGTAGGCCATTTGGCCCTTCGAGCCAGCACCACCATTCAATATGATCATGCCTGATCATCCAGAATCAGTACACGTTCCTGCTTTTTCCCCATATCCCTTGATTCCTTTAGCCCTAAGAGCTAAATCTTTTTCTTGAAAACATCCAGTGAATTGGCCTCCACTGCCTTCTGTGGAGTGGCAGAGAATTCCATAGATTTACGACTCTGGTGAAAAGTTTTTTCCTCATCTCAGTCCTAAATGGCCTTACACCTTATTCTTAAACTGTAACCCCTGGTTCTGGACTCCTCCAACATCGGGAACATTTTTCCTGCATCGAGCCTGTCCAATCCTTTAGGAATTATATGTTTCTATAAGATCCCCTCTCATCCTTCTTAATTCCAGTGGATACAAGCCCAGTCGACCCATTCTTTCATCATATGTTAGTCCCGCCATCCCGGGAATTAACCTTGTGAACCTATGCTGCATTCCCTCAATAGCAATAATGTCCTTCCTCAAATTATGAGACCAAAACTGCACACAATACTTCAGGTGCGGTTTCACCAGGGCCCTGTACAACTGCAGTAGGACCTCCTTGTTCCTAAACTCAAATCCTTTTGCAATGAAGGCCAACATGCCATTAGCTTTCTTCAGTGCCTGCTGTACCTGCATGCTTATTTTCAGTGAGTGAGGTACAAGCACACCCAGGTCTCATTGCACCTCCCCTCTTCTAATCTGACACCATTCAGATAATAATCTGCCTTCCTGTTCTTGCCACCAAAGTGGATAACCCCACATTATACTGCATCTGCCATGCATCTGCCCACTCACGCAACCTATCCAAGTCACCCTGCAGCCTCATAGCATCCTTCTCACAGCTCACACTGCCACCCAGCTTTGTGTCATACGCATCTTGGAGATGTTACATTCCCTCGTCTAAAATGCTAATATATATTGTAAATAACTGGGGCCCCAGCACTGAGCCTTGCGGCACCCCACAAGTCACTGCCTGCCATTCTCAAAAGGACCCGTTAATTCCTATTCTTTGCTTCCTGTCTGCCAACCAGTTCACTATCCTTGTCAATACCCTACCCCCAATACCATGTGCTCTAATGTTGCACACTAAACTCTTGTGTGCTGCCTTTCCAACTCTTGAGAATGAGCCTCGTCACTATCTTCTCATGGGAATGAGGAACATCTATGTAGTAAAAGTGCTCACACATTGCTCTGAGGTAGAGGAGGTATCCGGGATTTCTATCCCAATTTCTTCATCCTCAACTTTGTAAAGAAAAGTACAACCGTTTTAAACAGATCCAACATATAATTATTTTTGAACAAAAATGATCAAAATTATTACATTTTCTATTGAAGTTGTTACAATTAATCACTTTGAACTCACTGACATGTTGAGCATGATTTATGCAGGCACAGCAAATCCTGGATCCCTTCACTGAACCCCAATAGAAGTAAATGCATCTCCTCCTTAGACTGTTCAATGATGGAAATTTTAGAAAGCAAATTCCCGAAATAGCTTGAATTTGCATAATGTAATTGGACATCTCACTTGTTATTTAGGAAAACAATAAACAAACCTGCTCTATATAAAGAAATAAGGAATTGCAGATGCTGGTAAACAAAAAGGGACACAAAGTAACTCAGCGGGTCAGGCAGCATCTCTGAGAACATGAATAGGTGATGTTTAGAGTCTGAAGAAGGGTCCCTACATGAAACGTCACCTATTCATGTTCGCCAGCGATGCTAGACACAAAAAGCTGGAGTGACTCAGCGAGACAGGCAGCATCTCTGGAGAGAAAGAATGGGTGACATTTCGGGTCGAGATCCTTCTTCAGACTCGTTAGGGATAAGGGAAACGAGAGATATAGAAGGTGATGTGGAGAGATAAAGAATAATGAATGAAAGATGTGCAATAAAGCAATGATGATAAAGGAAGCAGGCCATTGTTAGCTGTTTGTTGGGTGAAAATGAGAAGCTGGTGCGACTTGGGTGGGGGAGGGATAGAGAGAGAGGGAATGAAGTGAGAGAAATCAATATTGATACCACTGGGCTGTAAGCTGCCCAAGCGAAATATGAGATGCTGTTCCTCCAATTTGCGTTTAGCCTCACTGTGACAATGGAGGACAGAAATGTCAGTGTAGGAATGGAAAGGAGAATTAAAGTGTCTGGCAACCGGGAGATCAGGTTGGTTGCGGCTGCTGAGCGAAGGTGTTCCGCGAAACAAACGCCCGGTCTTCGTTTGGTCTCGTCGATGTATAAGAGTGCACATCATGAACAACGGATACAGTAGATGAGGTTGGAGGAGGTGCAAGTGAACCTCTGCCTAACCTGAAAGGACTGTCGAGGTCCCTGGACAGAGTCGAGGGAGGAGGGATAGCGACAGGTGTTGCATGTTCTGCGGTTGCAGGGGAAGGTACCTGGGGAGGGGGTGGTTTGGGTGGGGAGGCATGAGTTAACCATGGAATTGCAGAGGGAACGCTATCTGCTGAAGGCGGAAAGGGGGTGGAGATGGGAAAATGTGGCTAGTGGTGGAATCCCATTGGAGGTAGCTGGAATTCCGGAGGATTATGTGTTGTATGCAAGGGCTGATGGGGTGGAAGGTAATGACTAGTGGGACTCTGGCTCTGTTGTGATTAGGGTGAGGGGGAGCAAGGGCAGAGCTGCGGGGTACCGAGGAGACACGTGTGAGGGCCTCATTTATGATGGGAGAGGGAATTAAGAAAGAGAAGTGATGTGTCAGAGATGGTCCAAGTAAATTTGAGTGCAGGATGAAAATTGATTGTGAAGTTGATGGTCCATGAGTTCTGCATGGGTGCAGGAGGTAGCACCAATGTGGTCATTAATGTAACCAGATAGAGTTTGGGGATATGGCCATTGTACGCCTGGAACAGGGATTGTTCTCCAGAGATGCTGCCTGACTCGCTGAGTTACTCCAACACTTTGTGTCCTTCTGCTCTGTATGAATACGGATTGAAATCAGTCTAATATTCATTTGCCCTTTTATATAAAAACCTGATGGCTGATGGCTTGAGATAAGACCTTTAGTAAACATCCCCATCTATACTTCACTTCTTACATCAATGTAAAGTGAATTTGGATTTGTATCTGATGCACATGGGAAGGAACAAAAAAGCAGGAATTTGAACAAAGAAGATCAGCTCAGAAACACTAAACAATACAAACCGGAAACTTGGCAGAGAATGAGTGGAGAGATCAAGAAACCAAACTGCATTTTGGCAGTGATTATTGCTCATTTTCCCCTCTTTCAGTTTCAATTAAGCCTTAATAATTGGCAAATTTGTTAACTTTCTGGAAATGATTGCACCCAAGAAAAGCAAAGTTGGTCTGTATGTTTGGAATTATATTTTCATAAGTTGATGTTTTAATAAAACATATTGAAGGAAGACATGAAAATTGCACAAATGTGTTCGGTTCATATTCAAAGTGAAATCATTTTAAATTACTTAAGCCGGTGGTGTGATATGCTGATTCTGTCATTCAGCACATCACAGTGGTATTTGAGCACATATATTGCTCATAGCACTGCCATTTATTGCAGACATTGGCAACAAAACCAAAAATGAACAGAAAGTTATTCGATTATCTTCAGTGTTTCTTAAAATGCTCATGTAAGCTGATGGAGATATTACTATATCCCATTCTCTGATAGTTTCGGTTTTGAAAAATGTAAGAGGAATGCATTATCACCGCTCTTTCCATGTCTAAGAATTATGGAAGAGTACAGTGCAAAATAATGTCATTCTGAAGCTTATCTGATCTGTACCTATTTGATTGAGGAGCAATCCTGTTTTTGACTCATTTCTCATATCTGCAGTCCGTCCTGCAATTCAGTACTTTTCCCTATTTGTTCTCCTGCCCCCAACAGCAAGAAGAGCATCTATTCATCCACCTATTCATATCTGAAACATTTTTCCACTCACTTGAAGTCCTTTTTGCGACAAGGGTACTTAAATATACAAATCCCTTTTGATCTTATGATCCCCAAGGAGACACAAAGAGATGAGTAGAAATCTATTAATTCAGAGGTTAGTGAATATTTTAATTTTTTTACCAAACAGGAAAGTGGAAGTCAGAGGTACACACAATTGCTGGGGAAACTCAGCGGGTGCAGCAGCATCTATGGAGCGAAGGAAATAGGCGACGTTTCGGGCCGAAACCCTTCTTCAGACGTTTCGGCCCGAAACGTCGCCTATTTCCTTCGCTCCATAAATGCTGCTGCACCCGCTGAGTTTCCCCAGCAATTGTGTGTACCTTCGATATTCCAGCATCTGCAGTTCCCTTTTGAACAAGTGGAAGTCAGATACTGGTTTAGTTTAGTTTATAGATACGGCGTGGAAACAGGCCCTTCAGCCCACCGAGTCCGCATTGACTAACAATTAGTCGTACACTATTTCTGTGTTATCCCAGTTTTGCATCCTACACACTAGAGGCAATTTACAGAAGCCAATTAACCTACAAACCTTTGAAAAATATATATTTGGATTGTGGGAATAAATCCACTGGATCACAGGGAGAATGTAGAAGGTCCATACAGACAGCAACTGTAGTCAGGATCAAACCCATGTCTCTGACTACACTGTGAGGCAGCAACTCTACCACTGTTGCCGCTGTACTTTTAAATCAGAGATCATGGTATCATTTAAATTATAAGTAATTTGTGCAAAACATGGTTAATGCTGGAAAGTGGCATTAAAAAAAAGAGCAATTATGCCATTAAATAGTGGAGCAAGCAAAGGATGCTGAATAGGCTGGTGCAGTTATATTTCTATTATGATGCTTTGACTGCCTTCTGTTCCACTTAACTCCATAAATCAGGTTTAGTTTAGTTTACTTTAGTTTAGTTTAGTTTAGTTTAGTTTAGTTTAGTTTAGCGATACAGCGTGCACCCAGGCTCTTTGGCCCACCGGGTCCGCGCCAACCAACAATCACCCCGTACACTAGTTCTATCCTACACTCCGGGGACAATTTGCAGAAGCCAATTGACCTGCACACCCACACATCTTTATAATGTGGGAGGAAACCAGAGCACGCAGAGAAAACACATGCGGTTTAAGGGAAAATGTGCATATTATTAAAGCTTTATTTCAGACACAGGTCCATATAACACATCAAACAGTACAAAGAATTACAAAGATACATTAAAAAATTGCATACTACACATAGACAGGTGTAGAAATAAATTACTGGTAGGATTATATCCAGGCCAAGCAGCAAAAATGTGAATTCAAGCAGGATCAGTATCTACGCACCAACGATAGAGACACTGAAATCCAAATTCATAGCCAGACATTGACACTCAAATGATATACATGCCCTCACCATGTTGCAAATGACCGACATACAAACAAGCCAGTGGGATGGATTTGCCAGCTGCCGTGAGGCTGCAGCCATCTCCTGCTGTATGGGACTTGGTCTGCGGCCATATCTGAATGGGCGAGTTAAACGGCCTGGGTTAAATACACACCACCCTCCGTTGGCCCATATGTTTATTTAAATAAGATAGATATAAATTGCTGAAGTAACTCAGTGAGTCAGGCAGCATCTCTGGAGAAATTAAATGTGGCATTTCGGGTCAGAACCCTCCTTCAGCCCAACATCTGAAGTTCCGTCTTATTACATTATGTTTATTTAAGTATATTGCCGAGTGGTTGCATATCCAATTTGCAAAATGTTTGGATTAGTAACAATTCTCTGGAACATAATCCTGTCGTTTCCGAGAGAGGATGTACAAAGGAATTTTACTCTAGAATATTGCTGATTAATATTCCTAAAATAATTTGCCTTGTTTTCTGGAAGGTAGGTTTAAGAAGCTCTCAGAAAATGAAAGGACTTAATTATTTATTTTTTTCCAAACAATGTTTTACAATGGAGACTTAAATGTTAAATTGCAAACAGAATGACAAAAAAAACGTAATTTAGTTTGCTATACAATGGACCTTACCAATTAACAGAAGGTATATAAAAATGCTGGATAAACTTAGCGGGTGAGGCAGCATCTATGGAGCGAAGGAAACGATGATGTTTTGGGTCAAGACACTTCTATAGGCCCAATTAATAGAAATTGTTTTGGAAAGATTCTTTTGAAAGCATCAAACCTAAACCTATTTTGCACTTTTCATATGGTATGCTGCTGGATTTTCTGGATGTGGAGATAAGCTGACTGTATGGTAGATAACATTGAAGTATTTGTTATAATGTTAGAGATTCTTGAATTGATGAAGCCAATGTTGATCATAGTGAGCTTTCACATGGCCACTGAAGCATGCAAATATGAACCATTTGCCCACATTTTTAATGCATATACTTGGCGTAGTTCAGACTACCGAATGGCGTGTTTGGGTGAGACTTCCAACTCTTGTCATTCATACTCTAAAGTACCTAGGAGCACATTTGTAGGGATGATCAACCAGATGCCGATGAATGTGACATCTTAGTCTTGGGTGCTACGTCTACAGCCTTACTCAGGATAATGGAAACAGGTAGTTCATTCACAGCTTGCCGCTTTTTGTACAGATCACTTCTGAGCCTCATGCTGTGCTAACAGGCATGTCGATCAATGATTTTTGTATGATACAATAGGAGCCACTCAATTAGTTCTGTCTGTGAAATGTAGAGCTGAACTTTTGGAACCAGATTTTGCTGTTATTGCATTAGGGATACTGGGATTATTTTGACAATAATGTTACGGCACCGTGCAGCCCACAGGTGCAATACGAATTAGCATCATAGGCACATACGCTCGTAAACACACAAAAGCATGACATCAACATAAATGACACGGAAGATTCCTAAAACAAAAAACAGATCCAACATCATGCAGTCCATTAATCTGCAATGTTTCTCTGCCCACAATTGCTGCATGGCTAATTAGATATTCGCAGCACATATTAATTTTATTTTTTTATGAAAAGAGAATGAGGAATTGCATTCCACTGGTAGCTTTCATAACCTCAGCAAATGCCTTGTAGCAAATGAAATACTTTTAATATTGTTGTAAAATAGGAAGCATTGCGAATTAAGTAAACAATATAGCATATCATTCCTCTGGCATTTAATAATCTCTACAGAAACTTGTTTAATTTACATTTGTTAATTTGTTTTTAGAAAATATGATCTTGTCTCCATCCATAATGTTGTTAACATGCTTCGTGATGTAGGATTTATGCTACAGGTAGCTGGCGTTGCATCGCTAGAACATTTTTAGATCAAACATTTTCACATACAGTACGTGAAGCACAAGGCCAGCATTCTCATAGAGCCATAGAATCTTACAGCGAGGAGACAGGCCCTTCGGCCCAACCTGCCCATGCCGACCAACGTGCCCCATCTACACGTCCCACCTGCTGCGTTTGGTCAATATCCCTCTCAACCTATCCTATCCATGTTCCTGTCCAAAAACTTTTAAAACATTTTGAGGGTACCTGCCTTTCATGGTCGTTCCTACTTTCCCATGGGAAAGTAATAATGAGCCACCTTTCCAACTCTTGAGAAGGTGAGATGGAATGAGAAAAATCTACGTGATGTAGGTGCTCGTACATTGCTGTTAGGAATTTCAATCCGATCCAACCTCAAAATGATCATCCATTTTAAACAAATCCAACATGGAAATTTAAAATTATGAGAGGCAGAGATAGTGTGGGCAGTCTGAAATGTTTTCCCGAGATGGAAATATCAAATGTAGAAACATATTATGAACATTGAATTCTCCAATTTTGGGTAAATCTCCCCATCCCCCCCCCATCCCACCTCTCTTCCTGTGCCCCATCAGGACTTGAACCTATTTCTCCCCACCTCCCCTCCTTCCAACTACATTCCTTCATCTAGCTTCACAACTTGCTGCTCTATCAGGGAATGAAGGGATACGGGTTACGTCAGGCAGATAAGGGTCAGTCTTTATGTTCAGCATTCAGAACATGGAACAAAGAATATAGAACAGTGCAGCACAGACATTGTTATCGTAAGGACTTAATCCTGTGCTGCACTGTTCTATATTCTTTGTTCCATGTTCTGAATAAAGGATGTAGAACAGATGACCAAAGCAGTACAGAGGGGGAAAGGGGAAGAGGCCAGACTGCAAGCCCTCATACTCAGCTTCCTCAAATTCTTAGAAGAATCCCCAAAAATTGCACAATTTAAAAAAATATGTTATAAACGTTGCAGTTTACATCTCTGGAAATTACCATTTAGTTCAATTTTTTTTACCATGGAGGACCCAGGGTGTGAAGTAGGCTCATTTAAAATGAAAATATTTAACTTCCACTTCCCATTGTAGTTCAGCACCCTGGAAAAGACGAAAGCCAGACCAAAGGTTTGATGTTAGTTACCCTGTAGTCACTCCTTCTTATCCCAGAAGACATTTACTGTACTGCTATGTACAGTACTACAACATTTTATTTCGGTCATGCTTTTGTAACTAGCACCCAATTCAAATGCAAATAACTTTCATATTGGAAAATGTCTCTGAGTTTGAATCACTCACTTCCAATAAAGTCTTCCAGATATCTAATACCCTTAACATGAAGACTCACATGGAGTAAGAACCATAAATGACTTTTAACTAGGAAAAATAATGGTAATTACCATAATGAATATGTACAGTGAAGATGCATTTTCAACATATATCATTATATCACTAATAATTCATATTTTATCAAAATGTTATTGAAATTTGGCATCTTAAATATTCTAATTAGTTAACCATATAACCATATAACAATTACAGCACGGAAACAGGCCATCTCGACCCTTCTAGTCCGTGTTTCACAGTTGTTGTAACATTAAACAATTAAGAGAGTGTTCTGTACTTTTTTGAACAAACTACAGAATTATTGGAATGCACCATTTGACATCTGTTTCACACAGACTCTTTGCATCTTAAAAAACATTAAGTTATTACAGTTGTACCAATATGCACAAATCACAGGTAAGTATCTATTGTTCAGAAATGTGTTGTAACATTTAAGAATAAATCTATTATAATGTTCCCAATTATTATATGCGCAAACTGCTCATGAGATTATAAAGGAAACAATATTAACAATTTTTCAGTATAATTGTCGAGGACTTTGAAAGAACTCTTGCAAATTATTGGTAGACAAAAATGCGGGAGAAACTCAGCGGGTGAGGCAGTATCTATGGAGCGAAGGAAATATTTCCTTCGCTCCATAGATGCAGCATCACCCGCTGAGTTTCTCCAGGATTTTTGTCTACCTTTGATCTGCAGTTCCTTCTTAAACATTTGTAAATTATTGTATCGGTTCAAAAATTATTTAACAGAATTAAAAGGTTTGAAACAATTGACCAACCTATATTATGAATAATCTATTCACATGTAGAATGTGGAGTCAACAATGTGGACACGTATCCATTCAGCTAACGGGAAAGAGAATGAAGGAAAGGTCATGTTTAAACTAACAGGGCAGGGGGATGGGGCCCGATGCAAAGAGACAGGGGAACATAAAAGGAGGACAGAAGCAAAAGGTATTAGGGAGAAAAGAAAAACTAACCTGAAAGCTTTGTGCCTTAATGTGAGGAGCATTCGGAATAAGGTGAACACATTGAAGTTTTGAAGTTAGTAGTTAAGGGATGTGATATACCTGTAGTTGGAATTACGGAGACATGGCTCCAGGGTGATCAAGGCTGGGAGCTAAACATGCTGGGGTATTCGATATTCAGGAAAGACAGACAGAAAGGAAGAGGAGATTAATGCAATAGCAAGGAGAGACATTAGCTTGTTTGCTGTTGAATCGGTATGGGTAGAACTGCAAAATAGCCAAGGGCAGAAAGCACTTGTTGGAGTTGTAAACAGATCACCAAGCAGCAGTAGGGAGGTTGGGAATAGCATCAAGCAGGAAATTAGGGATGCATGTAGCAAAGGTTCAGCGGTGGTCATGCCAAGAAATTAGACCCAGCGTTGAATAACACCTGCCACTCAATCACTGGCTGCTTGAAGCCTACCAACATAAACAACCTGCACCTCCTCGCTGGCATTGCCCCTGCTGATGTGAGACGGGAAGTCGCCAGCCGAGTAGAGATGACCAAGGCCACCAGTGAGGAACGCCACCTCCTCTATGGACGTGTACCCCCGGCCCAACGGCTGAAGTCCAGGAGAAGCTTTCTCAGCCATGTCCAGCCCCTAATAACATCACGGGAAGAAACCAGACTCCAACTATGGACAAAAAGGCTTGAGGACGACCCCCCTCCTACTGACATGGGTATCCCTCCTTCTGAAGCCCTCCCTCCGGGCTCAGAAGCAACATGGGTCCAGTGGAAGACGCTCAACCGCCTGAGAACAGGAACAGGGCGATCAAAAGCTGCCATGGCCAGATGGGGCTATGAAACTGGCCAAACCACCTGTGAATGTGGAGAAGAGGACCATACAATGCAGCACTGCCTTGTCTGCCCCCTACTACCCAACCAGTGCAGCTCAAAGGATCTTGCAGTGTTCAACAAAAACGCAAAGGACTGTGTAAAGGAATGGGAAACTGTCATATAGTCAACCAGCTTCAAAGACACGAAAAGAAGAAGAAGATGGGTGGCTTTAATCTACATATAGATTGGGCCAACCAAATTGGTAGCAGCACTGAGGAAGAGGATTTCCTGAATGTATACGGGGTGGTTTTTAAGCCAATATGTAGAGGAACCAACTAGAGGGCAGACCATCCTAAACTGGGTATTGTGAAATGAGGAAGGAATAGTTAGTGATCTTGTTGGGCAAGGCCTCTTGGGCAACAGTGATCATAATATGGTGGACTTTTGCATTAGGATGGAGAGTGACACAGTTAATTCAGACACCAGGGTCCTGAACTTGAATAAAGGAGACTTTGAAGGTATGAGATGGGAATTGGCTATGATAGACTGGCAATGGAGATCCCTCACAGTCAAAGACAGGTGAATTTATAATGGGAAACAAGGAAATGGCAGAACAGTTAAACGAGAACTTTGGTTCTGTCTTCGCTAAGGAAGACACAAACAATCTCCCAGAAATACTAGGGGACCGAGGATCTAGTGGGAGGGAGGAACTGAAGGGAATCCACATTAGTCAGAAAATGGTGTTAGGTAAACTGTTGGGACTGAAGGCCGATAAATCCCCAGGGCTTGATGGTCTGTATCCCAGAGTACTCAAGGAGGTGGCCCTAGACATCATGGATGCATTGGTGATCATTTTCCAATGTTCTCTATGACTCTGGATCAGTTCCTGTGGACTGGAGGTTAGCCAATGTAACTCCACAATTTAAGAAAGGAGGGAGAGAGAAAACGGGGAATTATAGACCAGTTAGCCTTACATCGGAAGTGGGGAAAATGCTGGAGTCGATTATTAAAGATTGTATAGCAGCGTACTTGGAAAGCAGTGACGGGATCAGTCAAAGTCAACATGGATTTATGAAGGGGAAATCATGCTTGACTAATCTTTTGGATTTTTTTGAGGATGTAACAAGTAGAATGGATAAGGAAGAGCCAGTGGATGCGGTGTATCTGGACTTTCAAAAAGCCTTTGACAAGGTTCCACACAAGAGATCGGTGTGCAAAATTAGAGCACATATATTGGGGGTAGGGTATTGACATGGATAGTGAACTGATTGGCAGACGGGAAGCAAAGAGTAAGAATTAACGGGTCCTTCTCAGAATTGCAGGCAATGACTAGTGGGGTGCCGCAAGGCTCGGTGCTGGATCCCCAGTTGTTTACAATATATAATCACGATTTAGACAAGGGAATTAAATGTGACATCTCCAAGTTTGCTGATGACACAAAGCTGGGTGGCAGTGTGCGCTGTGAGAAGGATGCTATGAGGCTGCAGGGTGACTTGGATAGGTTGCGTGAGTGGGCAGAGCATGGCAGATGCAGTATAATGTGGATAAATGTGAGGTTATCCCACTTTGGTGGCAAGAACAGGAAGGCAGATTATTATCTGAATGGTGTCAGATTAGGAGAAGGAGAGGTGCAACGAGACCTGGGTGTACTTGTACATCAGTCACTGAAAGCAAGCATGCAGGTACAGCAGGCAGTGAAGAATGCCAATGGCCTTCATTGCAAGAGGAACAAGTAGGTCCTACTGCAGTTGTACATTGCCCTGGTGAGACCGCACCTGGAGTATTGTGTACAGTTTTGGTCTCATAATTTGAAGAAGGACATTCTTGCTATTGAAGGAGTGCAGCATAGGTTCACCAGGTTAATTCCCGGGATGGCGGGATTAACATATGTTGAAAGAATGGGTCGACTGGGCTTGTATTCGCTGGAATTTAGAAGGATGTGAGGGAACCTTATAGAAACATATAAAATTCTTAGAGGATTGGACAGGGTAGATGCAGAAAAATGTTCTTAATGTTGGGGGAGTCCAGAACCAGTTTATAAATAAGAGGTAGGCCATTTAGCATTGAGATGTGGAAAAATGTTTTCACCCAGAGAGTTGTGAATCTGTGGAATTATCTGCCACAGAAGGCAGTGGAGGCCAATTCACTGGATGTTTTCAAGAGAATTAGATTTAGCTCTTAGGGCTAAGGGAATCAAGGGATATGGGGAAAAGGCCAGAACGAGTTACTGATTTTGGATGATCAGCCATATTCAATGCCGGTGCTAGCTGGAAGGGCCGAATGGCCTACTCTTGCACCTATTTTCTATGTTTCTAATAAAGCAACAGTTGTCAAGACTTTCAGGCCACAGCTGTTTGCTCAGATATTCTATTAACACTTTTGTCTAGATTTTCATCTGCAACTCTGAATGAACATGTTTTTTCATACCCAATTTTAATTTTCTTGCTCTATATTACCATTAACACTCAGAAGTTATTTATCACTTCTTTACTTCAATTCAATTCAATTCAATTCAACATTAATGTCATTGCATAAATACAAGTATGGGTACAACGAAATGCAGTTTAACATCAGTCCGTAGTAATAGTGCAATATAGAAATAAAAATATATAATAAATAATATAAATAATAAATAAATTTACACAAAATAAATTCACTTTTCTCATATTTAAGGTGGGGTCAAGGAAAGAGCGTTCACGTCGCCACCCTGTTTCCACCAATCATTCCACCACCACGCACAAGAAGCACAAGAATCCACAAGACAGACACAATTGTATGCAGATGCCGAGAAGTGTATTCAGCTGGCTAAACAACTTCTAATCTTGTGTGTGGACTCGATAAGAAGAAGATATTTAGGGTTTTTAATGTTTGAATAGTTTTAGTTTGGACAAGATTTCGAGGATGTAACTAGTAGAGTGGATAAGGGAGAATCAATGGATGTGTTATATCTGGACTTTCAGAAGGCTTTCGACAAGGTCCCACATAAGAGATTAGTATACAAACCTAAAGCACACGGTATTGGGGGTTCAATATTGATGTGGATAGAGAACTGGCTGGCAGACAGGAAGCAAAGAGTAGGAGTAAACGGGTTCTTTTCGCAATGGCAGGCAGTGACTAGTGCTGGGACCCCAGCTATTTACAATATATATTAATGATTTGGACGAGGGAATTGAATGCAACATCTCCAGGTTTGCGGATGACACGAAGATGGGGGGCAGCGTTAGCTGTGAGGAGGATGCTAGGAGGCTGCAAGGTGACTTGGATAGGTTGGGTGAGTGGGCAAATGCATGGCAGATGCAGTATAATGTGGATAAATGTGAGGTTATCCACTTTGGTGGCAAAAACAGGAAAGTAGACTATTATCTGAACTGTGGCCAATTAGGAAAAGGGGAGATGCAACGAGACCTGGGTGTCATGGTACACCAGTCATTGAAAGTAGGCAGGAGGTGCACAAAAATGCTGGAGAAACTCAGCGGGTGCAGCAGCATCTATGGAGCGAAGGAAATAGGCGACGTTTCGGGCCGAAACCCTTCTTCAGATTGAAAGTAGGCATGCAGGTGCAGCAGGCAGTGAAGAAAGCGAATGGTATGTTAGCATTCATAGCAAAAGGGTTAGGGAGGACCAAAGACTATAGCCTCAGAACCTCCCTGCTCCGAGTATCGGAGCAGGGAGGTTCTACTGCAGTTGTACAGGGTCTTGGTGAGACCACACCTGGAGTATTGCGTACAGTTTTGGTCTCCTAATCTGAGAAAATACATTCTTGCCATAGAGGGAGTATAGAGAAGGTTCACCAGACTGATTCCTGGGATGTCAGGACTTTCATATGAAGAAAGACTGGATAGACTTGGTACTCGCTAGAATTTAGAAGACTGATGGGGGATCTTATAGAAACTTATAAAATTCTTAAGGGGTTGGACAGGCTAGATGCAGGAAGATTGTTCCCGATGTTAGAGAAGTCCAGAACAAGAGGTCACTGTTTAAGGATAAGGGGGAAATCTTTTAGGACCGAGATGAGAAACACATTTTTCACACAGAGAGTGGTAAATCTCTGGAATTCTCTGCCACAGAAGGTAGTTGAGGCCAGTTCATTGGCTATATTTAAGAGGGAGTTAAATGTGGCCATTGTGGCTAAAGGGATCAGGGGGTATGGAGAGAAGGCAGGTACAGGATACTGAGTTGGATGATCAGCCATGATCATATTGAATGGCGGTGCAGGCTCGAAGGGCCGAATGGCCTACTCCTGCACCTAATTTCTATGTTTCTATGTTCTAAGAAATAATTATCCTTAACTGACTTACTTGCATTGTGTGGGATGAGGTTACACAGAGTAACATGTGCCCCATTTCTCCTCCCATCTAGAGCAAGCATGTGGAACACCAGCACTGCCGTCAGGGTGAGGCATCCAGCGTACATATCCTCGCTATTCATGGTTCCTTTGAGATCGATCGAATTGGATTGAAAAACGTGAAGGCTTATGCCATAGATTTAGTTCAAAAATTCATAAATTGTAAGAGCAGAATTAGCCCATCAAGTCTACTCTGCCATTCAATCATGGCTGATCTATCTTTCCCTCAACCCCATTCTCCTGCCTTCTCCCCCCTGACACCCGTACTAATCAAGAATCTATCAATCTCCACCATAAAAATATCCATTGACTTGGCCTCCACAGCCTTTTGTGGAAATGAATGCCACAGATTCCCCACCCTCTGACTAAAGAAATTCCTCCTCATCTCCTTTCTAAACATACGTCCTTTTATTCTGAGGCTATAGTCTTTGGTCCTAGACTCTCCCATTCTCCCATTAAGGGGCTATCCATTATTTATTTCAGAAAATAGGATAATAGGAGATGTTAGCCCTCGCTAATAGTTTTCTGAATGTCCAGCAGCTGACAGAGCTACCATTTTACAAAAAGGAACTTGCACGTATAAGTGATGATTCATGCCAGTTTTATGTCTCATTTGCCTTTGGTTATCTTTATATGACTTTGCTTAGATCATATTTGCATACAATTCTGGTCACCTCATTCCAGGAAGGACGTGGAGGCTTTGGAGATGGTGCAGAAGAGGTTTACCAGAATACTGCCTGGATTAGATGGTATTAGCTATAATGAGAGGTTGGAGAAACTTGGATTGTTTTTTTCTGAAGTGCCGGAGGCTCCGGGGAAACCTGAGAGAGCTACATAAAAATAGGAGTTTAGTTTAGAGATACAGCATGGAAACAGGTTATTTTGCTCAACAACCATTGCCGACCATCAATCCCCCATTCACACGGGTTGTATATACTCTCACTCTCTCATCCACTCCCTGCACATTATTTTTTTTACGGAGGCCAATTAACCCGCATATTTTTGGGATGTGGGAGGAAATTGGAGCATGTTTATGGTATTTTACAAGCTCGGCGATATTCTCAAATATTTGACAATACATTAACTAGCATACAATTGGTCAGCATGAATAATGAAACCCCATTGTTCAGAAACAGACAATCAATGGCAAGTCATTTCTACAGTTAGTTGCCTGGATGTAGATTAGCCTAGGTAAGTCAATTTAATTGTTTGCCTGAGTTGATTCTCCAATTTTCTTATTAGTCAAAGATGATCATATTCATGGGCTGATATAACGTTCCATGGTGCTGGTGCACAATAATCCTGGGATTAAAGATTCAAGGAATTGTTTCCAATCTCTTTTAAACTAGGCTAAGAAGGCTGCCAATTACACAAGCAAAATAATTGTCACTGATTATAGGTAGCAATTAAGTCATTGATCATATCTAACAGGCAAGTATCTGTTGCCACATCTATTTTCAGCAAAGCTTACCATACGATCTAGTAATGTTTTGTAACTTTGTCGGTGCCAGAAGCGTGTTGACTCATGTGTACCGTCTAGGTGAGGTCAGCTGTATGATTTGACCAGGTTGTATGCAAAACAAAGCATTTCACTGTACCTAGGTACATGTGACAATAAGTAGCATTGAATCATTGAATTGGTGAACAATGTATTTAAGTAGTACAAGATTAAGATTGCTGCATCTTTATAGAAAGTTGCTGCCATTAAACATTATTGATTCTAAATATGATTCCATTGAGGCAACAAATACAAATAAATAATTAAGTTTCACACCTACGAATTCTTTAAGAAGGAACAAATATAGAGAGTTCAAGCATTTTTGTTCTGTTCAATTGCTTCAATATGTTTTTTAGAAATACCAATGAAAAGAGAATGACTAACTTATTTATGACATCTGTAGTTATTATCTTATGTTAATTACTCCCATCAAGATAACCAAACCTGTATTAAATAATTTCATATATCTAGATAAATTACATATCATTGTTTCCATCATAGCTACTTTAAAAAACATCCTTTTTTCCGTTCTGCAATTCAGCACAGATAGACAAGGCCTTCCAACATTTTGTGATGGTTGGCAGTGAAGTGGGAAAACATCCACAATAAGCAGGCAGCAAACTTCCCACAGTAGCTGCAGGTACTCACCAGTTGTAGGACTGAACACACTCTGCTTCTGGCTCATCTTCATTCCCAGCAGCCTCTGTTCCTTGGTGACCCTATGTGCTGACTGTACCAGCAATGACCAGTCTTCTCTAGACTGAGTGGCTGTGGACAAGTTTCCCCCAGCTGTTTGTGCGATGCTGAAAGGCTTGACACCTCGCTGGTCCTTTCCCTGCTTTCCTTTGAGTTACTGGTAGTGCTTGGATCGGCCTTTGGTCTCAGCCTTCAGGAACAATCTTTGGGCTTGTGCTCTACATGTCCCAGCCCAATCCTAAAGAAGATGATATTGAGACATTGCAAGAGACAGTCAATCTGCATTTTGTACATCGGCCACATAGACCAGTTCCAGTCCTGGAGCTTCCTGTAACTCTCACCTCCCAACACAGCGCAGGAAGGTTTGCAAACTCATCCAAGTTAGCTGTCGAAGACAAGCTTTGAAGATTAGATCGATAAAAGTGATTGGCCTGGCGGCTAGTTTTAGTTCTGCAAACAGTAATAGTCTCTATTGTAAGAAATGAAAACACTGGGAATAATGAGTAGGGCAGCATCTTTGGTGAGAGGAAGAGTTAGCATTTCAGATGCACATGCTCTCCAACTTTTCTTGTTCGATTTCTAGTTCTAGTGGTTTCAGTATTTTGTTTCTGGAACAGCCTCAGTAAAGGTGAGAACTCTTGTATGAAGAAGGAAGACGGGAGTGGGGTACGTGTGCAAGAAGTGGGCGGACAGTGGGGAAGATGTACACCCATGTGTCGGAGGAAGCCTCGTGAATATTGGTTGATCATTATTATAAGGTCAGAAAATAAAAATAAACATAAAATGTTAAAATAAAATCTTCTAGGCTCTTGACTTGGAAGAATGAAACCACCCAGTTTGATCATTTATAGTCATAGAGTGATACAGAGTGGAAATAGGCCCTTCAGCCCAGCTTGCCCACACTGGCCAATATGTCCCAGCTCCACTAGTCCCACCTGCCAGCATTTGGTCCATATCCCTCCAACCCTGTCCTATACATGTACTCGTATAACTGCTTCTTAACTCTCCAGGGGATGAAACAGCATTCCTTCTTCCCTTGTGGGATGTGCACTGGAGCTGGAACTGACTAGCCCAGTTTTACCACTCATTGTTGGAGATGGGAGGTTGAAATAATGAGAGCTACCAAACAGAGGGAAACATATCATTCAGGTCTATACCTTATAACTTGACTTTATTCTCTCATTTACAGGAGAATCAGACCACTGTGATTCAAGTATCCCGAAAGTGCTAAGCAGTAATGAAGATAAAAAATAACATAAAAATAAAACAGGAGCTATTTTGCTCCCAGTACTGCCTTGATAATGTACCTACCCATTCCTAGAAACATTCAAAGCATTTTCCTGAAGGGGCTAAGATACCAACATACTTCTAAACCATCATTCGATGAGTTATTATAAATGATCACAGGGTAGTACTGTAAACATCTAATTGGCAATAAATTTAACAAGCAGTTCTAGTCAGTATAATACCAAAAGCAAAGTATCAGTACATACATTTCCCATCTAGTTTCACTCCTTGCCTCACATCCAGGGACCCAGTCTGTTAGGTGAAGTAGTGGTTCACTTCCACCTCTTCTCATTAAGCATACTGTATTGGGTAGTCACTATGTGATCCCCTTTACATGGAAAAAACAAACACTTTGCAGAAGCACAGTGACTACCCTTGTTCACAAAACAATCCCGAGCTTCCAGCCACCTGTTACTTTGTTTATCAGTCCCACTCTCACCTTTGTCTTCATATTCCTCTGTTCTCTGACACTACCCGACATGAGCACAGTGAACAGCACCCTTCATCAGGGAACCTCAATGCAACTGGGAAGCAATACTGAACTCAATAATTTCAGGTAACACCTTTCACACAGCTTTCCTTTTCTTCTCACTCTTTCCACAATCTGGCTACATCTTTCTACTTCAATTTGCTTTATTTCTCTTTCTTGTTCTCAATGCCTTTTTTTAAAGAGATTCTTACCCTGACAACTCTGATCCCCACCCTAATGCAGACATTCCCTCTGTCCTCTCTACCCCACCCCCTTCACAGCTATTTCAATATCTATCTTCTTACTCTTCCGTTTCTGATGAATGATCCCTGATCTGAAACATCAATTCTGTTTCTCTTCCCCATTGATGCTGACTGCCCTGCAGAACACTTCTAGTGTTCTCTGTTTATTCATGATATCTCTTTACAGCCTAGTTACCCAACTTAACCTCGTGGATCCAGATTATATGTTGGCCTTAGATCAAATTAAAATTTATAATATTTTAAATATAAAATATAATAAAATTATATATGTTGTTGGGGCCTGGTTGAATTGGGTTGGGCTGGCAGTGGGAAAATGTCTATAAATTCATGCGCAAAAGAAGTCTTCAGATGTTTCATTGTACTAAATCAAAGTTTGCAATTTAAATAAAGTGTGGTGGTTTGTTCACTCTTATTTTTGTGGTTCATGGTTGCTGAGGCAGTGCATGGAGAGTGTGGCCCACGGGTACTCAGTCACCATGTAGGTGCTGTGTGGCTTTCTCTCAGGGTGAAGGATCACTGCATTTGGAGCATGTCAGGTATACACTGAGTGCCAGGGAAAGTTGTTGCTGAAATGATCAGGAAGTACATTACCAGCTTGGAAGGATTCTGGGATGGAGATCTAGTGAGTCTGAGAGGAGAAGAAAAATGATGCACTCACATCTGAGGGTTTTCAATGGGGACTTGAATACAGGCCTTCTATGGGTTAAGTATGCCCAACTTATGAACACCCATATATACGTTCAAACTCTCACTTTGAATAATTTGGATAGGTGATGTTCCATATCAGGACCCTTCTTCAGACTCAAAATCTGCAGAAGGTTCCAGAGCCATAACGTCTCCTAACCATGTTCTCAAATATGCTGCCTGACCCGCTGAGTTACTCCAGCAGTTTGTGACCTTTTGTGTAAACCAGCATCTGCAGTACCTTGTTTCTACACTTTCAATAATAGTTCTTTCCTATCAGTCTTTTCTGCTTACGATGCCATATATTATAAGACAGTGGAAATATGGTCACCATATTGAGTGATTTTGTGTATTGTCTGACTTATGGTCAAAATTTACTAATGGCCGTCTGTAAAGCCGGAACGTGTATCTGGGGGAAGCCTGTACACATCAGAAGCCTACACGTGGGAGTGGGAGTAAGCAGCAGTGGGACAGAGCTCCTGCTGATGGTTGGGTCAGACCGGGTTTCAAGAACCATGTACAGTTCTCGGGTTCAGACAAGGTGTCAGGCTGACCATGGTGAAGTTGGGTATTAATATTGTCCCCTAAACAAATCTCAAAAGAAAAGGAGAATTACCAGCATTCTGAGTTTCTTTTGCCCCTCCTCATCTGGTATTCCCAATAACGTATTCCCAGGATTTTCTATTTTGATTAAAAAAATGAAATACATAGGCAGCTGTGACATGATGTAGGCCCTGCTGAAAGGATATATTTAAATAAGCTAATTATTCTCTATGATTGTACTCCTCTCATGATCTCTGTAACGGCAACATGCTGCAATTTGGAATCAACAATTCAGATTATTGGCTCAATATAATAGGCATTAGTAGATGGCATCGGAACAGAATTCTACTATGGTGGGGTGGGGAAGGGGCAGAATGGTTTCAGAAATACTTCACAACATTCAAACCTCAGATTTTATCTCTTTCAGCCTTATCTCCAAAATTATTTTCTGTTTTAACAGTTATATTCATTCTCTATTAAATGAATGGCAAAATATTATAACATTTGAAAATATTGTCAAACGTGTTAGCCAAGTGAAAAAGTGAGTATAAATATGAGAGTAAAATTAGTTTAATGGGCAGATAGGAGCAAAATGGAAAATTAATTGAAAAAAATGGAAAGCATCAAAAATGAGTAAGCCTTCCCAGTCATAATACATTATCTGTAGCGGAGATTGGGCAGTACTGTGGAAATGTGGAGAACTTATATCCAATAATATATTGAATGATATAAGAGCCCTTGCCTCGCAGAATTTGCAGTAATCGGAAAAAAATGAAAGTGTTTACATCTACATGCACGTCACAAGGAGACGGTACTGTGTAAAGGAGCACATAACAGGTTGCCAGAAGAAACCATGTGGTGGAAGAATAGCAAATTCAAAGACATGAGGGTTGAAATCTAAGGAAGGTTAGATTTCCTTAGGTTCTAACCTCATCTAAGGTTAGGATACAATGGTACAAGGTGATCACGTTCATTGTCAAAATCTTGATTTCTTCTTGGTTGTAGCAAGCGGTCATTTTCTGCATGAGAAACATAATTTCATTAAACACTGCCTGGGCAAAGGTCAAAGAATAAAAGGTTGATCGTGACATAAAACGTTGTTGGGGAACTGCATTCATCCTATGCTCACAGACCATTCAAAGAGTAAGAGAGCTAGAACACTGACTGGGAATTATCGCTCATGATTAATACACAGTGCATATTGTAGGAATGATAAGCAAATAAGTGCAGATAAAATAACAAAATGAAAATTTCTGATGCAGATACAAATGAGTGGTGGTCAAGAGAATATGATGCCAACAATAAGAAAAGGTAGACACTAAATGCTGGAGTAACTCAGCAGGTCAGGCAGCATATCTGGAGAAAAGGAGTAGGTATCCTCTGGTGAAAAGGAATAGGTTTTCTACTGTAGGTCTGGAGAAAAGGAATACCTCTTCCTTTTCTACAGAGTTGCTGCCTGAGTTACTCCAGCATCTTGTGTGTATCTTCGATGTAAACCAGCACATGTAGTTCCTTCTTATATGAAAGGAGAGGTTGCTGGTTGAGAAGCCCCTGAACAGTGAGTGAGATTTTATACCATCAGGAGGGTTGATAGAACATATTGTAGTAGGTTATGGTAACTAGTTTCTAAATAATATGGATTATACAATAAAAAGTCTTACACAGAATTTTATGTTAACGTCAGGAGATTAAAGCTAGAAATTCATCACCTGCTACCAGATCCCAGATATTGGTATATTTGGTAGCCTTCACATCATATTAGCAAAGATTGAGAACAGGCCCAAACTAGTTAATGGGTGTGTAAAGTGATTAAGATGTATTCAGTAAAGGGGAAGTGTAATAAGGGAAGGTAATTTGATCATTTATCTTGTGTTGTTTAAATTGCACAAGTAATTTTCCATGCACGTCCTTACCTTATGTGTTCCATCGTGTTTTACTCATTTTGACCACGTGATCGTTTTTCCTAAGCTCTTCGTTTGTAGTTGTAACCAATGACAAAAGAAGTTTAAAATGTCCATCATCAATGGGAACCGTCCACATTTCTGCTGCTTCGATACTATAAGGTCGACTAGAAAGTTGCTTTCCACCAACCAGAACCATAAGGTGCTCTTGATTTAGTTTAAATTGTAAAATAAACTGCAACTTAAGTAAGGACAAAATATTTAAAATGAAATGTAGTTAAATGGCTTTTCAAAGCCACCGTTGTTTGAAGGAAATAAGTCTTACTGGCCCACATTGTGAGAATCTTGAGGGTTGTACTAGTGTTTCTGCACTGAACGTTGTGGTTCTTGAAATTGCAAATCACAAATTGAAAAACTCCTCTGCTTTGCATCTTACTAAAAACTTTAAAAAATCTATTTAAAGAAATGTTGCAGATAATATATATTGAACAAGCTTGTGAGAATTGAATATCTTGGCAGCAGAAGATCTGTGATTATGTGCATGCATGGGTGCTGGCAAAGAGGCAACATGTTTTCAATGGGAGAATCAGAAACAGAACAAAAGGACCAGTGTTTACTATGATAAGTTAGAGGCAACTTCATTTGTCCCTTTTGCTATCTCGTTTTCACACCTTACCCTTCTATATCTCTATGTCTTCCACACCCGAGTCTCAGTGTGAAGGGTCTCGACCCGAAACGTCACCCATTCCTTTTCCCCAGAGATGCTGCCAGTCCCGCGGAGTTACTCCAGCATTTTGTGTCTATCTTCAGTGTAAACCAGCATCTGCAGTTTTTTCCTACAGATTTCCTCTGCCTTCCACAGTATTACCAATTGTGAAACACAACAGTTTTGTTTTAGAGATACACGCGGAAACATGCTCTTCGGCCCACCGAGTCCACATCGACCAGCGATCCTCGCACACTAACACTATCCTACGCACACTAGGGACAATTTTTACACTATACCAAGCCAATTAACCTAAAAGCCTGCACACCTTTGTAGTATGGGAGGAAGGAAGATCTCGGAGAAAACCCACACGGTCATGGGTAGAATGTACAAACTCCGTACAGGCAGCACCCGTAGTTGGGATCGAACCTGGGTCCATGGCGTTGTAGGGCAGCAACTCTACCGCTGTGCCACCATGCCGCCCAGTTTCCTCAGTCACTTTTGTTCTGCTCTCTTAGAGTGCATAAAGCTTTGTGGATTAACACAGATGAAATGACTTTTGTCACAACAATTTCTGGATTAGTCGATGGCTGGGGTGGGGTCCGGAGTGGACGAGGGTTGTGGTTTTGCCCGGCAGATATGTAAGGACAGGGAGTCAACCACAGGGCTGGGGAACATTTGGCTTCTATTTCTGACATGGTGAGAGTTTGGGAATCCATATGTTTCAGTGTAGAAATGAAACATTCAAGCTTCCAAAAATTGTTTGGGATTAAGTCGTAAGAATTACAAAATATCTTTGGAATTACAGAAAATCTTTGGAATTCTCTACCCGGTTGTGTATGTTAAAGACAGAAATTGACAGATTTTTGGCTATTAAGGAAATCAAGACTATGGGATTTGTAGAAGACACTCAGATAAAAGATCAGTGGCAGGTCAGATGCAAGGATCTAAATGGTTTAGTCTTTTGCTGTGTTCTTCTCTTACCCATCCAAACAGTGTGCCTCTTCAAAGCTGTAGGCAGCTAACAAAAACTGTTTGAGCTTGAAAATTCAATTCATTTCATATATTCCAAATGGATGAGGTTGAAGGTAACACCTCTCGACCTATACTGGGACAATGGAGGAGGAAATTAATTCCTCTACCCTGCAAGTATTCGAGCAACAGTGTTTTAACTCACAAGCTATTCTCTGTTTTTTGTTTCATTTTGTCCAATGATAATGACAATGATGAAAAAGAAAAAATCATGTATAATTGTGCTATATTTCTTAGCAAGCTTACAAATAATTATTTCATAAACTTCAGGCAAAGATGCATAGAAATCTTACTATTAGTTCTCGGTGTCTCTGAAATACTGACATTTGCATCAAACGAGCCAAATGCATCACAGCAAGAGTGATGTAAGTTTGAATAAAAATAAATTCAAACCGCTTGTTTTTTTTTCATAATTTTTATTACTGTTGCACCATTAATACAATCACGTATAATTTCAATGCATCCATTTTACAATTCTCATCATCTTCAATATGTGCTGAGGTGATGGAGGCATTAGTGACACTGAATGGAGGATAAGCTGGAATTGCAATGAACGCAGACTTGTTTGCCACTTACTGTTAAACAGAACTACAGGTGCACCCAACAACGGACATGCATTAACTGATCAAGAGAAATCTAGATAGGCTACGTACAATGGGAAGTGTATGTTAGTCGGAAATACTTCTGCATCAGGTGTGTTGTGGAAGAGTGAGAACAGTGACTTTTATCTGACGGATGTGGTACCTCATTGTGTAAAATCAGGCTGGAAAACAAACAAGATGTTATCTAAATATCAGAATGCAATGGCACAACCCACGAACCCTCACTCGGCATAGTCACAACCTTTATCCTTTATGTTGGTTTTGATCCATAACATACTTGCGAGGTACATCGATTATAACTGTTCAGCTGTTTAATGTTCAATCCACTTAACTTTCTGACATCATGTTTAAGTCCAGGATTTTTTTCTTGGAATGTGGCTTGAAATTTCCTGATGGAATTTCACGGGATAGGGGCAGATGATGGGGAGGTGGGGTGAGGAGAGGGGGGGGGGGGGTGGTTAGAATATCCTCTTGGGCGTTTTCAGGTAAAAGACAATTGGATCAAGTTTGTTAGTACATTTGAAATTAATGCAGGTTGTGAGTGGTTTTCGAATGGGGCCCATCCATTATTCTTGCACAGCTAATGTTTGATCAGTGACAGCTGAAGATCCCTCTGTGGTGTCTGCTGGGGTGGCATTGTCTGAGGCAGCAGGCCCAGCGGGGGCAGAACTGGCAGCCTCTGCCGCTGCAGGTGCCTCCTTGGAAGAGGCATCGCTGGTGCTTGTGGCAGAGTCCAAGTTCTGGGGCTGGGCATTTTTGCTTTGCTCTTGGCTGGCGGGGGCAGGCGACGCCTCAGTCTGTTTGGCTTCCCCTTCATCCTTGCCGGAGCACTTGTCTTCCGCTTTACTTTCGGGAGCAGGAGCCACCGGGGTTTCGGACGGCTGAGTGGACGCCGCTTCGTTACTGGGCTCGGCCGCTGCCGACGGCTTGTTCTCAGTGGAGCTGGCAGCAGCAGCTGCCTGGGGTGGCTCCGAAGGCTTCTCCGCAGCAGGCTCTGCAGACGGAGCCTCTGCTTTCACTTCAGTGGACGCCTGTGAATTTTCGGCTTCAGGCTTCTGGCTCTCCTCTTTGTTCACGGTTTCCTTATCTCCCTCTTTGGCTTCAGTCGTGGCCTTATCAGCTGGGCTATCCTTGTCCTGTGAGGCATTTCCTTCCGTGACCCCCTCCACGGACTTGGCTTCTTCCTGGCTTTCCTTTTTGGCCTCTCCATCCTCTGCTGTTGTGCCTTCAGCCACTTTCTCTGCCTCTTTGTCACTGGGCAGTTTATAGTTCTTCTTCCTCCTCATCAGTGTGTTTCCCATTTTAAAGGCTCTGAAACAAATATGAAAGAAAAGAGTAAGAACAGCTTCTATAGACAACCACATTCATTAAATTTACTTCGTAATGTTTCTGATTGGACATTGCAAGATCAGCCGAGCAGCATCTATGATATAAGCAAATGTAGGAAATAATAAATTAAATATTAAGGACCAAAAGAATATAAAATGCATTGATATAAAAGGCTGCATCTGTTGTCCGATATTCCTTCATCCCTGACCTCATTCCTGTATCTTGCCTGTCTTAATATGTTTTGCAGATAATCTGGGAAATTGAGAACTATTTTGTTATTAACAATCTTGGCCAACAACTTTTCCAACATGCTCCTGGTTTACCCTTTCTTGGAGTCTATTCGAGCTAACAAAAGCAAAATTAATTTAGATCCTCCCTGTGCAGAAGTGACGAGGGTCTCTGATCTCTTTTCCCACCGTACAGGGAGAGTGCTACAAGAGGGGTGTGGCCAGGGGCAGGAACTTTTCTGAAGCCCTCCCCTTGGACCCAGCCAGTGTAAACTTGGTGGATGTTAGCTTGTCAGGAAAGATGTACTTCCCTTGTCACGGATAGTTTTCAGGACCCGCAGGTGTTATTCTAAATTGTCCCCTACATTCGGGTTTCAGGAGACACTGAGAACTTGTACCAGTGAAGGTGTTGTGAGAGCAAACAAAGCCAGCTTTTCAAATCTTGTTGGAACAGTGGGCCTTGGATGTTTTGCTAGTAATGTCAGAGCATTTAATCCAGATTCCCAAAGATTCTCAAGGCACAACAGTCAGGAGAATGGGTTTGAGAGGGAAAGATAGATCAGCCATGATTGAATGGCGTAGACTTTATGGTCCGAATAGGGTTGCCAACTTTCTCACTCCCAAATAAGGGACAAAAGGTCAAAATACGGGACAAATTCCCAACGGCAATTCGTTGACCGACTTGGCCGTGGATGGGTGAATGATGAGTTAGCCTGGGTGCTGGACTGCACACAAAGCCCAGCCGGCAGGCCAGTTGAGGAGTTTTGGCACGGGCGCCGGACTTTGCGCTCGACGTCACACTCCATGGGCTGCACTACGTCGGAACGGGTGAGGCGGGGCTGAACGAGGTGCTCTGACCCGACAGTCCCCTCGACCCGAGTAGTAGCAGTCAAATACAGGACAAGGGAGGTCCCCTATGGGACAAACCTATTTAGCCCAATATACAGGATGTCCCAGCTAATACTGCACAGTTGGCAACCCTAGGTCCGAATGGCCTAATACTGTTCCTAGAACGTATGAACATACCAAGCTGACAGTTTTCATGCATAAAGCCATGGTCACACCATTGCTCCCACTGAGTTCATCAGTTATTTTTCCCAGCAAAACACTCAAAAACGTTCTGTAAGTTCCATGCCTAAAATGTCTTGATTTTATTAAATAAATAAATAATTGTGGCTCTGGACATTCAAAATAAAGATATATAACAAAAGAAAGATGTTTTGCAGTAAGATTAGCAAATCAACAGAACTGTATTTGCATTTTTTAATTGCCCTATAGCAATATTTTTAGAGAGCGCCAGCTTCTCCAAAATGGCATAGCCTTGTGTGATACTCATATCCAAACAAATAATAATAAGCTGAAATTGGATTGTCTCAATTTTCCAGAAAACACTGTTATTTTTATCCAGCTGCCCATGTAATATTTTTTCTTTAGTTTCTTGCAGTTCCTTCTTGATTATGTTTTTGTTTTTAATTGGTTAAAGGCAATCTAGAACACGCACATATAAAGCTTTAATCAGATTAGGTTAAAGTGGTGCAATAACAAAGAAGTCAACATGTGAAAAAACATGAAACATGTGCAATGTTTTCTGCAAAACATCACTTCCTGCTAACATGACTGTCACATGTTTGTGTCAACTTTTATTTATTTTATATCACTATCTTGAAATTAATGAAAGAAACTGTTGAGGTATGACCATCCACCTTTAGTATGATCGGCTAAAGCCTTCTGCACCAAATTCTTGCCGGTCACTTCATAGCGGCAATGGAGGAATGCCACAGTGTCAAATGTATCAATCTAAGATCTATTTACTCTCTCACGAGGCATGAGGTATTTTAATAAAGAAAAACATTGACTATATTTAATTAAATCTGCTGAAGGAAATGCAACCAGAAGTAATATCCTTGCTGTCTCCATCTTTAAATACATTTCACATTTACACCACTCCGCTTCTATCCACAATCTATTTTACCAGGCAGTAACCAATTTCAATTATCTCTATTTCCTGGCATTAGTTATTAGCAGCATCATGAATGTGATTCCCAACAAATGAATAAGGATACTTAGAGAAGTTTCTCTGCTACTGTTAGTTTCTCTGCTACTCCTCTCCCCTGGCTGCAGGACGCTCCTCGCCTGAAGCTGTCCTGTCCCCCGGATACAGAATGCTCCCACCATTGCGTTGGGGGAAACAGGTGGGTGGTGGAATATTACATTGGGGAATGGGTTGCGTTGGGGGACCAAGCCTCCCATGTGACTGGGACACAACGGGTTCCACTTAGTCTAGATTATTAGTAAAAGTTGAAAGGTAACCTGCCATGCCTCGACTTCTTCTTCTTTAGAAAGCTTATGGTGGTAACTGAGTATCCCAGACCTGAGAGGCACATCCATCATTACATAGTTAAATTTGACTCCCATAGTGTAGCTGAAAGACCAATTCATTACTATTGCCTCCCAAAGTGAGAGAGAAATGAGTATTCCCAGTTTCACAAGAGAAGCAGCCTTTGCTATGTTCCTTGAAAGGTAGGAACAGCAAGAGCTTCCAGCAGGTCTTTGACCTCACCCTTCCAAATGGCTCTCTTGGCCCAACTATTTCTCCCTGAGCAAATCCCAGTCAATGATCTGCCATACATACATCTCCCCAGGTCCTAATCCCCGGCCAGTCTCACCCCTCCCAATTATATAGGAATATGGGAGCATAGGAAACAACACCAACAAATTCAGCTCCTCAAGACTGCTCCAGCATTCATGGCTGAGATTTCACCTCGAATCCTTCCCCTTAATACCTAGTAACATACAATTTTCTGTCTTGAATGAACTTAACTATTAACCTCCAAAACTCTCTTGGGTAGGGAATTCCACAGATTCACTGTTCCTAGATAAACCAATGATTTCATAGTCATAGAGTCATACAGTATATAAGCAGGCCCTTTGGCCCAACCTGCCCACACTGACCAACGTGTCCCATCTACACTAGTCCCACTGGCCTGTGTTTGGCCCATATCCCTCTAAACCTGTCCTATCCATGCACCAGTCTAAATGTTTCCTAGATTTTCAAGATTCAACGTGATCCCGAATGGCCAATCATTTATCTCAAAACTGTGACTCATCATCCTAGATATCTCAGTCAGAGGAAACATCACATCTGCTATACACTCCTTCGGAACCATGTATGTTTCAATGAAATCACCTCTCATTCTCCTAAACTATAGAGAGCATAGGCATAAGTGCTTACTCTCTCCTTAAACAACATATCTGCCATCCCAGGATATCTTCACTATTGCAAGTATATCCTTCTTTCAGGAGAGAGACAAGACCGTTGCACAATTTTCCACATATGGTCTCACCAGGACTCTATGCCACGGAGCAAATCATCTTTACTCCTTCACTCTTGTAATTGCAACCTCGTTGCACTACTCATTAACATATTTTTAACTGCTGATAATGATCCACCAAAAATACAGTCTGAATTATAATCTTCTGTCCCTCCTTCACCCCTCCCCCAATCATGTTATTAAGTCAGACACTTAGACACATCAAGCCAGACACAGAAAACTGGTGTAACTCAATGGGTCAGGCAGCATCTCTGGAGAAAAGGAGTAGGTGTTTCGGGTCGAGACCCTTCTTCAGCTGTGTCTGTCTTCAGTTTAAACCAGCATCTGCAATTCTTCCCCACACATTAAATGTGAAGTCGGCCAACTCACAAAACTAGATGCAGTAAAGGAGAGTGAGTGATATGGACACAGAACATTGGCATTTCTCCATACCTCTGCTGATTTGTGGCACCCCGACTACAAAAAGACCACCAGCTTTCTCCCCTCTACTACATCAGTCTAGAGAAGGCTCTTCTCAAAATGGCCGTCACTCTCCATTTCCCTCCATGCCTGACCCGCAAGGTTCCTCCAGCAAATTGTTTTTGTTCAAGATTCCAGCTTTTGCATTCACTATGTCCACAAAAAACACAATTGGTCTGAAGAAGGATCCCGTCCCAAAACGTCACCTATCCATGGTCTCTAAGGATGCAGCCTGACCCACTGATTTACTCCAGTGCTTTGTGTATCTTTTTTTGGGGATAAACCTGTGGTTTCTGTGAAAAGGAACTTTTTGGTTCAATGGTCGCCAAGAGTCGATACACCTGTGTATGAGATGAAAATTCTCTCTCTTCCCTTCAAAAAGAGAACAGTCAACTAGAGAAGTATAAAATCAATGAGAAATCTTGTTTAAAGTACACTTAGTGAATTTCTAAAAAACCAATATTCAGGAAATTGTAGCCTTTGCTCCAGGATAAACAAACGGGTGCATTTTTATACAGCACACAAGATGACACATGACAACTCAGGTGAAATTTCTTATCTGAATCACTAGAAATGAAAAAAACATAAAGATCAACACTTTATGTTGAAACCTTAAAGGTTAAAATTCAAGGTTCTCTGCGATAGATTTGGACAGAAATCTCTCCTTAGTTCTAAGTGTTACCTGAGTTTTGTAATAATGTTTTCTTGAGTACTCCACTTCCGAGACATGCTTCCATGAACTTCAAAGGAACCAAATTTTGGAAGTGGTCTACACCACATATTTTATTGTCCATTTTGTGCTTGTACTAATTGCAAGTTTCTCCCTGATGATTTAAATAATTAAAGCACTCATCCAGACGTCATTTATATCTGAATATTTTATAATTCCATGGGATGTGGTGAAGGATAATTGTGAAGGAGGCTCGGAGTTATTATCCAACTAATTCTCCTCAATAAATTGGCATGGAGTTACGTTGTCCAACAGCTGCGGTGCATTCAATGAAGGTAGATGGTGGTATTAGTACTCCAGGACTTTTTGACAGGATGGGCCAGATCATTATGGGGCTATCCTGCTGCATAATATCTCCACTCAGAGCCTCCACATGTCCAGCGCCTACTTGGTCCAAGTAACAGAGGTTTATCTCACAAGCCCAAAGAACCCATTGCTCCAGAGGCATGGTTCAAGTGACTGCAGACAAACTGTCTGTGCAGTGATCTAGTCCCACCCCCAAAGCCCCCATGACAGCTCTGATCACCACCAAAGTCCCACCCATGGACTTACTGAAAGCCATGGCTGAGATGGTTTAAAAATTCTCCTGAAGGTCTCTGATTTGCACTCAGTGCAAGTTTCAGACTGTAGTTACTTTGCATTGAAATGAACCGAAAGGCGTTGGCATCTTTTGTTCTGGCACAAGGAGATTTACTTGAGGCTTAACGTGAATAAATATTTCACTTCTTTAAACAGAGCTATCAGGGACATTTGTAATATTTGAAATAACATAAATAATTATTAAAATATTTTAATAATAATAAACAAAAGTTAGGTTATAACAACTTCTTATAAGATATTTATAAATAATTGAACTTTAAAGTAGAGAAACTTAGCTCAATTTAAAAAAGGGGAAACTTTTCTCATTTGCTTCCTTATCTGTTGCCTAATATACTTTTCACTCTGACATACTGTATGGTATATATAAGCATTAAACAGCAACAGGCGCTTAGGAAAACCAAAGCTTACCTCAGGATTTCAAAGGTAGCACCTTACCCCGAATGCATTGATGTTTGGTAAACACAAAAACATAGGCAGTGTGCGGATGGGGATTCTACCACACCCACAGTGTGGTAGAATCACGCTATTTCTCCTCAAAGGACTCCACCTATGCTGGCCCAATGCAATGGCTGCAGTCACATTGACTTTCTTTGTGTGACCGACAGCAAAAAGGAACTGTATCACCACCCACATCCTGCCACTGCTACAGATCTTTACAGAAACCAGCAGCCAAAAACGTGTTTACATACTTGAAGCTTGCCCGCATTACTGAATATAGTTGTTGGTATCTAATCGGTTAAGTATCTAGGCTACCCAGAAATGCACAAAGAATGATTTGCAGATATGTGCGCGGTTAGAATGTTTCAAACTGTAGCTACTTTGCACTGAAATGAAGCAAAAGGCACTGGCAACATTAACTCCAGTCCAATTAGGCTTGCTTGAGGCTTAAAGTGAAAAAAAGGTTCCACCACATCAAGGCTGTTTTCTTCTTAACAAAACTGACTTTGCTCTTGCTGCTTATCTTCCTCACTCCTCAATATACACCGTGTTATTGATGGCTCCCTCTGGATGACTGAGTCCCACTTGGACATACCCATGAACTAGGAACCCCTGCAATCCTGAAAATGTGTGGATATTGGAATCATGTCAGATTACATGCAGAACACGTAATGAGTAAAGGAAAATGGAATCAGACAAGCTCAGGTTAGTTCAGAAAATTACACAACTTGTAAATTAACCTATTCATGTTTTGCTTGGCACCAGTCTTTGATGCATTAGGACAGCCTTCAGTGATTGAACATAAGAGGATTTGAAGATCAAAATCTCAGACTTAACGCAAAGTCATGGTCTACTGGTTAGCAGCGATCCCCGCCTTATTATCTTTGATTCCAGACCTACTACCACAAATTCTATTTCTGCAAAATCTTCCATGTTCATTGCATAAATAAGTCGTCTACCATACCAATATCCCAAACAGAGAAGCACTAGTTACTCTCAGCTGGCTAAGTTATATTGTATCATTCACACACAAATTGCTAAATATCTGAAAGAGACACTTTATTAATTTAACTGCAGTTATGGGAGAAGATTATCAGGTAGACAGAGAAAAAGATTCAAGAATGCGTTGAAAGCTTCCTTGAGGAAATTCGCCACTGGGATCTTCTGGTCAATGGCCAATCTAAATGGAAAAGGAGCTTGCAGGACGATATTAAGAACATGATGCCATGCATCAGGAGTATACAGAGGTCCTGTATAAGTAGTAGAACATAAAACAGTACAATACAGGAACAGGCCCTTCAGCCCATAATGTTAGTACAAGGGGTGCTATGCCTCATAGAACCACCCACTAACCCATCTGATCAGCCATCTCCTGTACTATCTGTGGATGGGTCTGCTGCTCCACTTTGGCCTCATGACCCACCTCTGAAAGCTGTGAATCTGGAGTAGAAGCAAGTTATCCCCAATCCCAAGTGACTGCCTAAGGATGAAAAAATGATTTCAGAGAATTGTGGACGCAGTCCAGATCATCACACAAACCAACCTCCCTTCCATGACTCCAGTTATACCTCACGCTGCCTCGGCAAGGCCAGCAGCGTAATCAAGGACGAGTCGCACCCTGGCCACTCCCTCTTATCCCCTCTCCCATCAGGCAAAAGGTACAGAAATGTGAAAACACACACCTCCAGATTCAGGTACAGTTTCTTCCCAGCTGTTATCAAGCAACTGAATCATCCTACCACAACCAGAGAGCGGTCCTGAACTACTCTCTACTTCATTGGAGACATTTGGACTACCTTTGATCAGAGTGTTCTGGCTTTATCTTGCACAAAACATCATTCACATTATTCTCTTTATCATGTATCTGGACACTGTGGATGGATCGATTGTAATCATGTACAGTCTTTCTGCTGCCTGGTTAGCACGCAACAAAAACTTTTCACTGTAGCTCGATGCATGTGACAATAAACTAAACTCAAACAAATGCATCTGAGCTGTTACACTCAATTGAATAAATTGGATGGATCTTCTCCTGAGTAGGATAGTCAAAACTTCCAGTAGCAGCCTCCTAGCACATTCTAACACATAGCCATTGGTAATAATGTTTGTGATTTTTTTACTAAAGGCTTTGCCAGTACCTTACAGTGAACTCAAAACCACAGGAGCGCAATTTTGCAAATGTAGTTTACTTGCCAGAAGCAACACATAACTGAACACTTCCTGTCAATTCTGTAAAATCCATCTACAACAGAAAGCTGAGCAAATGCGTCATATCTGTCAGTTCACAGGAATGAGATACAAGTTTTATCAAAAAAGTGCCAATAAAAGTTGAACTGAAAAGATTGTTCAGATAATTCAAAAGGTAAACTGAGGATGAGTTCATCTTCCCTGAATAGGGTTACGGTTAGTCAGAGTCATAGCAGTATTTCTACTGCAAAACAGCTTTCAGTCGGAACAATCTGCAAAACAAATTGTGCAACCTTTCAAGAAATAGTTTTGCAATTCATTCCCATGCACATTCAAATTATAGATATCTACACTGCCTTGTCCTGACGAAAGTTACAACTTGACTCATTTGGCAACATCGTAAGTTTCTCCATTATACAATTTAAAATAGCATTCCCAATTTAATCCAATGGTTAAGTACATCATTATTGTAGAAGTTCAACAAGTAAAAATTAGCAAAAATAAGGAACTGCAGATCCTGGTTTATAACAAATTAGATACAAAGTGCTGGAGTAACTCAGCGGGACATGCAGCATTTCTGGAGGAAAAGGATGGGTGATGTTTTGGGTCACCCAAAATGTCACCTATCCTTTTTCTCCAGTGATGCCACCTAACCTGTTGAGCTACTCCAGCACTTTATGTCTATCGTAAGTAAACATTAGTCCTCTGTAGCTCCACACTGGCTGCATTACCTTATCTTAAGCTTTGTTGTTTTTAAGTGTTATTTCTCAAATTGAAATATCGTGCCAATGCCAATAAGGTAATAAGTCGTCCCTTCTCCTCCACAGATGTTGCTTAACCCGATGGGCTCTTAACAGCTCACTTTCTACACATATATTAAGCCAAGAAGCCAGGGAGAAACATTTGGATTGTGGGTTGGGTAGTCAAAGTCAATAGAGCACTAGTGTTACATCATCATAATGGTAGCCAAATGTCAATCAGTTTGACATCCAGTGTACTATTTCAAAAACTTCCCATATGATTAAGACAAAAACATAGATTGATCATCAATTGAAAAGAGCAGCTCCTAGTTCACTGCTATTGTAGTACCACAAATCATTTGCCACAAACCCAAGTCAATCATCTGAATAAATGTGTTTTAACCGCTTGCGTACAATGAAAACACAGATTACACCATTTACTTAGCACTCATCTGTAATTTTTGGTGTAATTTACTATTTGATGAAAATAATAAAATGATCTGCCCTCATCAGAAAACACAAATAATTAAGGGGCTGCCCCACTTGGGCGACCTAATTGGCGAGTTTAGAAGAGTATTTAAAAATGACATGTTGAAGACCTTCTTCGACTATGTAGACCTCCTTCGACCTCCTTCGACTATGTTGAAGACCAGCTATGACTAGCTATGACTAACTTCGGGAAAATTGGACACCGAATAGTGAAGAGTGAAGACGACCTCCTTCGATCTCCCTTCCACTATGAAGAAGACTATCTACGACTACCTTCGACTACCCTCAATTACCTACGACTAACATGCCGACCTACTACGACCTACTACTAAACCTACGAGTAAAAAAAGTATCGTTTTTGTCCATTGCGACCTTTTTTTACTCGCGAGCATTTTTTAACATGTTGAAAAGAACGCCGCAACCTAGCTGAGGCCTTGAGTATGCAGAGACTACTCTCGAGCATGAAGGAGAGTTACGAAGACCTCATACGACCTCATGTCGACCATGCTGCGAGTATGAGTCGAGGACAAACTCGCCAGAACTCGCGGATTAGGTCGCCCAAGTGGGACAGGCCCTTTACAGTCTGCCTTGCAACAGATTCCTTGTCAAATAATCGACATGCCATTGCCCCTCATTTCTTCCCACTTCTTTCGTACTGTCTGAGGACGAGCATGGTTGTTCACAATCTTGGCATCCACTTAAACCTAAACCTCACCACCAAAACCAGCTGTCCTTATCTCTGTTATTGTCTGTGGTTACTACGCAACAAATAGCTTTCCATTGTACCGTAGTGCACGTGACAATAAACTAAACTGGACTGATGCTGATGAAATAGTCACACTTAGTTTTGTCATCTCTAAACTCAATCATTGTAATACACTCTAATACATTCTAATACACTCTGCCACATCCACACACCCCTCCCCCACCCTTGCTTTATGAACTGTAAACCTGAAATCATTGAACTCTTGATATGCCACATCCTTACTCTAACTATTAAATGCCATTTACCTATCACTTATTGCAGTGCTGATTGGGCAGAACAATGGCCCAGCTAATAGAACCAATGCCTCACATTGCCAGAGACCCTTGTTCAATACTGCCCTTGGGTTTGACTCAATAAAAAAAAATTGAATAGCATTAACAGTGCCAGTGGGTGATTGGTGGTTGGTGTGGACATGGTGGGTTGAAGGACCTTGTTTTTGTGCTGCGTCTCTCTATAACTCTAATACTCAATAATGCAATAGACAATAGACAATAGGTGCAGAAGCAGGCCATTTGGCCCTTCGAGCCAGCACCACCATTCAATGTGATCATGGCTGATCATCCCCAATCAGTACCCCGTTCCTGCTTTCTCCCCATATCCCCTGACTCCGCTATTTTTAAGAACCCTATCTAGCTCTCTCTTAAAAGCATCCAGAGAACCTGCCTCCACCGCCCTCTGAGGCAGAGAATTCCACTCTCTGTGAGAAAAAGTGTTTCCTCATCTCCGTTCTAAATGGCTTACTCCTTATTCTTATATGCCACATCCTGTCTGCCAGTGCCTTAATTAAAAAAATGTATTTCTTGTTTTCAAATCAATCCATGATTTAATAATCAGGCTCTGTGTCTCCCTCACCTCCTCCATCCAAACAATCTCCAAGAGTGTCATCATCCCACTATCATGACCATGCCTTCAGCTAGTTGGACCCCAAGCTCTGAAATTCTCCCCTGAAACCCTACCCTCTCCTTTTAAATAGACCTTCAAACCAGTCTGAAGAAGGGTCCTGACCAGAAATGTTACCTATCCATGTCAGCCAAAGATGCTGTCTGACCCGCTGAGTTACTCCAGCAAGTTGTGTCTTTTTTTCTTAAAAAACAGCTTTTTAAACCAAGATTGATAGTGCCGTGTATCCGGTGTACGTTTTATTTGGATAATTGCTCCTATGAACTAAGACATTTTATTATGTTTTATATTAATGCAACTTGATATTATTATTAATTAGAGCCACGGGCCATTTCTTAGCTTTTATTAGTTGGATAATGGCCTGAATATTCTGGAGTGATGCCAGAGTTCCACTCAAATTCGAGCAGTCAAGCGTAAATAATGCATTTCACTACACTTGTTTTTGGAACATATTTTACCAATTGCCTAGTGGACACCTAATTCTAATTAATTGAATTTACTTTAAAACTTTGAAATAGTTTTCAAATGGGTTTAAGTATCTATTTATATGTTTTTCCACTGTTATTGATATTTAGAATGTTTTAGTAGTTTGTATTTTTTGGTAAATGTGAATGTCTGCAGCATTTTAAAACATTCATAGTCAGGAGCATGGACTTAGCTGGATGCCAACTATTTCTTTATTATTTCCATGGGGAAAATTTGTCTGAACTCCACTCTGATGATTTGAATTCCAGACAACCATGGAAGGAAACGCTCTCCAGGGAATCAATTGAAGGTAAGTACAGATTTAGTAGATGGTTGTGCAGAAACCAGGGCAGGCTGTCAATGGGCCAATGCAGTATTATATTACCTGCTTCTATTATAAAACTGAATATCTGGGTGGAAGTGAAACTCCGAAGAAGATCCTGGAAATTGGACATTAAATTCAACGTAAGTTAACGAGTCAGTTAGCATCCATTGAAACACAATCCAAACGGAATATTTCTGGTGCATCAGTGAGCGGCAGAGTAGCGCAGCAGTAGAGATGCTACCTCACAGTGCCAGAGACCTGGGTTCAATCCTGACCACGGATACTGTCCGTATGGAGTTTGTACGTTCTCCCTATGACCGTGTGGGTTTTCTCAGGGTGCTCCAGTTTCCTCCCACACTTCAAAGACGTACACTCCAGAGATTTGTAGGTTGATTGGCTTCGGTAAAATTGTAAATTGTCCCTACTATGAAGTATAGTGCTAGTATGTGGGGAGATCACTGGTCGGCGTGAACTCTGTGGGCCAAATGGCCTGGTTCTGCACTAAACCTCTAAACTGAACTAAACTAAATCTGATCCATCTGGAGAGAATTACAGCCAAAGAACACTTAAAAGGATGTGTTGGTGATATGGTGCTGGTATGATGCTGGAGAGATTTAGTTGGGGTTATGGTGTTGGGGTTGATGCAGCAATGATACATTTTCTGTTAGGTTATTTGTGTATTCCATATAGGGTTGTCAACTTTCTCACTCCTAAATAAGGGACAAAAGGCCAAAATACGGGCCAAATTCCCGATGGCAATTCGTTGACCGACTCGGCCATGGTTGGGTGAATGATGAGTTGGCCCGGGTGCTGTACTGCACACAAAGCCCAGCCGGCGAGCCGGCTGAGGAGTTTTGGCAAGCGCGACGTCGCGCGCAAAGTCCGGCACCCCATCATGAACCGATCATCGGCCATGAGAAGGAGGGGTGGTGGTGTCGGCGGTAAGCGAAGGTCTGAAGATCAGACAGCTGGCCGGGCTGCCGACCGACGGGGCCACGGGCGAGGCGTTGCTGCTGCACTACGCCAGGACGTGTGAGGCGGGGCCAGACGCGGCACTCCCACCCGTCAGTCCCCTCGACCCCCGTAGTAGCATTCAAATACGGGACAAGGGCGGTCCTGTACAGGACAAACCAATTTAGCCCAAAATACGAGATTTCCTGGCTAATACGGGACAGTTGGCAACCCTAATTCCACATTGGCTACATGATATGCATATACTCAATCTGCTGATGAAAATTCTGCTTTACTTGCTGTGTGTTTCCAGCATTTTCTGTTTTTATACAATCTGCTACTTGAGTTTAGACAGAAATAGGATGGAAAGAAATATGCTTCAATTGAATTCTGATAATTCATAGTTTCTTTGTAGTAAAGATTACATCATCTATTTACTATTCAAAGATCTTTCTATTTCTGGAGCAGTTTTGGCATTTTGTTCATGGCCTCAGCTCATCTTTATTAGGACCGACCGAGCTTCTACGCATTTATTTATTGTTTTTGATATTTAAACCAGAGGCAAACTAGAGGCGCAAGGCAACTTTTATTCACAGAGCAAAAATTGGAAGATATAAAATGAGAAGTCCCAGACAATGAAAAGCGGTATGAATATTAATAATAATAATAATAAATTTTATTTCTCTCATTTCCAGTAACCCCTGCATTCCCTCCCTCACTGCCCCTTCCCCCACCCTAGTTATCCTGCCAGTGCATTCTACTGTTTACATCCATAACTTTGTCATCATTTCTTCCAAAGCCAACAATGGACCATTGTGGGCTCCACCTCTCCTTGGTCATCGATGCTGACTCTGATTTGTTCTGAACCTTTTCATACCTCTATTTTCCCTCCCCCCTGAGTCTCAGACTGAAGAAGGGTTTCAATCCGAAACGTCACCTATTCTTTGTCTCCTCTGAATTACTCCAGCTTTTTGTGTCTATCTTTGGTGTAAACCAGCATCTGCAGTTCCTTCCGACACAAAAGATCCTGTTTGTTTCCCCACTTTAATCCATTTATTAACAAATAGCAATTGTTCTTTATATTATGGTTCATCGGATCAAAATCCAATATGTATCCCACAAATTCAGCCCAGTGGAAATGATTCTGTGAACTAATCTAATAACTGCAAGAATTTGACGTTTTCTTAAATTTCTCTGCCCTTATCATTTTCTGCAAGAAATGTGAGTGAATAGAGTTTGAAGCCTGAAGAGAATAGCTACAACAAGAATGGGGTTGCTTCTTCTAGAGCAGGTAAAGATTTATTTCCCAATATTTTCAATCTGGCAGTAATTTATCAGCCTCCCTTTGAGGCTTCAGATTTAAAAGCTCCACTGTATGTGTGCCAGCAGTTCTGAATGACACCTACTGCTCTGTGGCAAAAGACAAGAAACCCAGCGTGAGATGACATTTCCAACATTTGCAACTAATTATGATACATGTCTGGGCAAAGACATATTAAAGCCACCTGTCACTTCCAGCTGGAAGTCACCACAAACAGCCAACAGAATTTTACCCTGCCAGTTTCCCAACAATCCCTGATCCACCCAAATCCGAGCACAAAGAATTGCTTCCTTACTAAGGTTTGCAAAATAAAAGATTTATATCAGTTGATCAGTCATAATCACATTGAATTGCAGTGCTGGCTCAAAGGGCCGAATGGCCTATTCCTGCACCTAATGTCTATTGTCTATATCTTCAGCATTATAATGTTTAGCAACAATTAGTACAATGAGCCAACTTTGTACATTGGGTTTGCGTGTGGTCACTGTGTTAGAAGAGGCTCTTGCAGAAGCAATCCAAAGTACAGGCAACTAAATCAAAAAACGTAAATTATTTTTCACAAAATGCGGATTGAATTGAACCTAACTAAGTTTGCTTTAGAAATCAGGAGTGAAAATGCAGATAAAAATTGTCACCAAAAGGAATGGCTCCATTTTGAAAACCTACTTGATTCTGTAAACTGAGAAGACAATGTTGTCATAAAAACTAAACCTCCCAAATGAGGGAATTGAACATAGTACACAAAAATTAGGAACAATAGTGAATCGTGTGGCCTTTTGAGCCTGCTATCGAGATCATGGCTGATTTTCTACCTCAGCGCCACTTTCCTGTATTATCCCCAGATCCCATGTCTTGTTCAATATCCAGAAATCCATCCATCTCTGTTTTGAAAGAAGATAAAGATTAAGCTTCCAATGCCCTTGGGCAGAGAATTCCAAAGATTCACCACTATCACCATAATCTCTGTGCTAAACAGCATACCTTTATTCTGAAAAAAGTCATAAAGTGCTGGAGTAACTGCGGGTTAGGCAGCATCTCTGCAGAACATGGAACATCCAGGGCTGCCTGACCTGCTGAGTTACTCCAACCCATTGTGTCTTTTTCTATAAACCAACATCTGCAGTTCCTTGTATACCTTTATTCTGAGACTGATCCCCAGTTCTAGGCTCCTCAGGGGAACATCTTCTCTGCACCAACCTTGATAGGAAGAGGCAGGGAAGATGTTCATTTTCATTGAAATCAAACTCAAAGTTTCCTCGTACAGAAAAATCTGCCAACCCAGTGGTCTTCGTTGCAAACCCCTGAAAAGCAAGTCTAAGTCATATGTTATTGAGGTTGGATTGAATGGGGTAATGCTGAGAAATTAGGAGATACATAGGCAATAGGTGCAGGAGTAGGCCATTCAGCCCCTCGAGCCAGCACCGCCATTCAATGTGATCATGGCTGATCATCCACAATCAATACCCCGTTCCTGCTTTCTTCCCGTATCCTTTGATTCCGCTATCTTTAAGAGCCCTATCTAGCTCTCTCTTCAAAGTATCCAGAGAACCGGCCTCCACCGCCCTGCTTTCTTCCCCTATCCCTTGATTCCGCTAGCCCTAAGAGCTCTATCTAACTCTCTTTTGAATGCATCCACTGAATCGGGCTTCAGTGCCTTTTGTGGCAGTGAATTCCACATATTCACAACTCACAATGTGAAAATGTTTTGCCTCTTCTCAGTTCTAAATGACCCACCCCTTATTCTTAAACTGTGGCCCCTGGTTCTGGGCTCCCCCAACATAGGGAACATGTTTCCTACATTTACCCTGTCTAATCCCTTAATAATTTTATATGTTTCTATAAGATCCTCCTCTCATCCTTCTACATTCCAGTGAATACAAGTCCAGTCGCTCCATTCTTTCATCATATGACAGTTCCGCCATCTCGGGAATTAACTTTATGAACCTACGCTGTACTCCCTCAATAGCAAGAATGTCCTTCCTCAAATTAGGAGATCACAGGGTCTCACCAGGGCCCTGCACAACTGTAGAAGGACCTCTTTGCTCCCATACTTAATTCCTCTCGTTATGAAGGCCAACATGCCAACATGCCATTTGCTTTCTTCAGTGCTTGCTGTACCTGCATGCTTACTTTCATGTGACTGATGTACACCCAGGTCTCGTTGTACTTCCCCTTTTCCTAACCTGACACCATTCAGATAATAATCGGCCTTCCTGTCCTTGCTTGTGTGAATCTGTGTATATGTGTCACAGTATGTGCACGTGAGTGTATGAACAATTTTTATTTGTCTCGCTTTTTTTGCTGTTATTTTGTTGTTATTGTTTATCTACATTTGCGCTCCGCTCAGGCAGTGCGCCTGAATTTCGTTGTATACACCACTACAATGCTACGTTTTGGGATTTTTAAGGCATACTAAACAATGACGAGAGGGGAATACAGCAAGCAAGATCCATTGAACAACAGCAGATTTGGAAATACTGTAAACAACCGAACAATGTGTATGCACTGGCATGTCAGTAAATTCATGGATGGAAAAACAACAACACCAGCACCAACAACAACACCAGCACCAACAACAACACCAGCACCAACAACAACACCAGCAACAGACACATGATGGTATGAGATGGAACGGAAATGTATAATGTTGCTACACTTCCTCTTCATCGTGTCAAAGGATATACCACTCAGTATTATTGCACACAGGGAGAGAGAAAACAGGGAATTATAGGCCAGTTAGCCTGACATCGGTGGTGGGGAAGATGCTGGAGTCAATTGTAAAAGATGCAATAGCCGCACATTTGGATAGCAGTAACAGGATCGGTCCGAGTCAACATGGATTTACGAAGGGGAAATCATGCTTGACTAATCTTCTGGAATTTTTTGAGGATGTAACTAGGAAAATGGACAAGGGAGAGCCAGTGGATGTAGTGTACCTGGACTTTCAAAAGCATTTGATAAGGTCCCACATAGGAGATTAATGGACAAAATTAGGGCACATGGTATTGGGGGTAGAGTGCTGACATGGATAGAAAATTGGTTGGCAGACAGGAAACAAAGAGTAGGGATTAACGGGTCCCTTTCAGAATGGCAGGCAGTGACTAGTGGGGTACCGCAAGGCTCGGTGCTGGGACTGCAGCTATTTACAATATACATCAATGATTTGGATGAAGGGATTCAAAGTAACATTAGCAAATGTGCAGATGACACAAAGCTGGGTGGCAGTGTGAACTGTGAGGAGTATGCTATGAGAATGCAGCGTGACTTGGACAGGTTGGGGGAGTGGGCAGATGCATGGCAGATGAAGTTTAATGTGGATAAATGTGAGGTTATCCACTTTGGTATCAAAAACAGGAAGGCAGATTACTATCTAAATGGCGTCAAGTTGGGAAAAGGGGAAGTACAAAGGGATCTAGGGGTCCTTGAAAGTCTATGAAAGTAAGCATGCAGGTACAGCAGGCAGTGAAGAAAGCGAATGGCATGTTCGCCTTTATAACAAGAGGAGTCGAGTATAAGAGCAAAGAGGTCCTTCTGCACTTGTACAGGGCCCTGGTGAGACCACACCTGGAGTATTGTGTGCAGTTTTGGTCCCCTAATTTGAGGAAGGACATTTTTGCTATTGAGGGAGTGAAGCGTAGGTTTACAAGGTTAATTCCCGGGATGGCAGGACTGTCATATGCTGAGAGAATGGAGCAGCTGGGCTTGTACACTCTGGAGTTTAGAAGGATGAGAGGTGATCTTATTGAAACATATAAGATTGTTAAGGGTTTGGACATGCTAGAGGCAGGAAACATGTTCCCGATGTTGGGGGAGTCCAGAACCAGGGGCCATAGTTTAAGAATAAGGGGTAAGCCATTTAGAACGGAGACAAGGAAACACTTTTTCTCACATAGAGTTGTGAGTCTGTGGAATTCTTTGCCTCAGTTCGGTTTTCTGGATACTTTGAAGAGAGAGCTAGATAGGGCTCTTAAAGATAGCGGAGTGAGGGGATATGGGGAGAAGGCAGGAAAGGGGTACTGATTGGGGATGATCAGCCACGATCACATTGAATGGCGGTGCTGGCTCGAAGGGCCGAATGGCCTACTGCACCTATTGTCTATTGTCTATTGTCAGATACTGTACATAACAGTTTTTACCACAAGAAGAATGTTTGAAGTTTACATTCGGGCAATTTCACCAATTGAAATACAATATTTGCAAATAGGTGGAGCTACATGCAAAACGCAAGGCATGTTTCTCGAGATTTTTCGTTTAGTTTGGTTTAAATATACAGCGTTTGAACAGGCCGTTCAGCCCATCGAGTCCAAGACAATCAATTAGTACTATCACTAGTTTTATCCTCCACGCAAGGGACAATTCATAGGGACAATTTACAGAAGCAAATTAACCTACAAACTTGCACGTCTTTGAAATGTGGGAGAAAACTGGAGCACCCGGAGAAACCCACGTGGTCACAGGAAGAATGTACAAAGGCCGTACTACACCCGTAATCAGGATCGAACCCTGGTCTCTGGTGCTGTAAGGCAGCAACTCCACTGCTGTGCATTGTGTCATCCTGTGCTGAGATATCAAAATACTCTCAATATTTAATTGCTGGGGCTATTGCAAAATCCTGGGGCTAGTTTTAAAGCCAAGTCTAAGGATCCTACAATCAGTAAGTAATCTGCTCAAGCTTTGCTTTATTTGTACAGGCATTCAATTTTTAGGACACTGTGATTTAAATGACATATCTTCAGGGACAAATTCACAAAAAAAGCCTTTAATCAAGTTTCTAAGAACAGATGGTGAATGAGCACCTTTTCTCTCCTGCAAGTGGCCAACGTTTCTACCAAGGCCGAGCACCCACTCAGTTCAAATACAGAGCAAGGTTAGCACAGCTACTTTGATGACACTTCCTCCCACCCTGCCTCTTGTGTGATTGCAGGGTGATTGCTTGTCAGCGCGGACTCAGTGTGCGGAAGGGCCTGTTTCCACGCTGTATCTCTAAAGTCAAAAGTTTAACACTTTGCGTGCTGGTCCAAGAAAAAGTATCTGCTATCAACCATTACAATCATTCCACTCTTTCTTGCAAGGAAGCCGTTCCTTAATTCCTCCATCTTTGCTGCTTTCCACTCTAGGATATCTGAGATGTCCTCTTTCTTCAGTAAACGTGACTTGCCCTCTGCTGTTGTGGATGGAGCCCTCACATGTGTGTCCACTGTGTCCCACAGTTTTACAAACTCTCACCCCTCCCCACCCCACCCCCGCCCCACGAACTCCCCATTCCTCCGTCCCAGATGGAACAACGATAGAGAAAAAATCCTGAAATGGTTGTGAGATAACAACTATATCATTCATTTTTATGTATTGGCGGAGATTGTATTGGCGGATTTTGTAAAATGCAAACTCTACAAAATTGAGGACAACAGGATCTTTCCCAACCATCTTAGAGCATGTAAAGGACGATCGATTGAATCCCGTGGCCTCATCAACAACACACCACTATTGCATCAAACTATATGTTTGCGCTTAATCCCTGAAGTGCGAGTGGAGCCTATTTGATTCCACAGAGATTAGAAACCGTTACACTGAGGCACAGCTGAAGCAGCAACGTTGTAAACAGATTGAATAACTTAAAATGGTTATGGTTAGAGATAGAACATGGAGCCAATTATCCCACAAACCCGCACGTCTTTGGAATGTGGGAAGAAACCAGAGCACCCGGAGAAAGCACAGATGGTCACAGGGAGCACATACAAACTCTGTACAGACAGTGTCCAAAGTCAGGATCAAACCTGGGTGTCTGGCACTGTGAAGCTTCTGCAGCTTCTACAGCTGCGCCACCATGCCACCCTTACCCGAGTAACTGCAGATGCTGGACTTTTGAATAAATAACTGAGTATTTGAGTAATTCAGCAAGTCAGGCAACATCTGTGGAGAGAATGTGTAGACGATGTTTTGGCTCGAGACCCTTCAGACATTTGTAACTATATTATAAAACCTTGTCAAATAATACTTCAACTTGTTTTGAACTCATTTCTGATGTCAGTAAAATGTATATGCTCTAGAAAAAAATATTGTCTCTTCCCCCATTTGCTTTCTAGTTTGTCACTTGCTTAGTTTCAGTCTGCCTGTTTGAAACTATTTTTAGACAAGATACTTATTCAAGAGTCATTTCACTTCCCATAAATAAACACACCTAAACAGTGTCAGAGAGAAGATCTACAGCTGATCCCAGCAGGGTAGAGCATTTGGGGAGAGAAATCGCTGATGTGGGGTAAGGTAAGCCTCGATTTGGACAATAGGTGCAGGAGTAGGCCATTCGGCCCTTCGAGCCAGCACCACCATTCAATGTGATCATGGCTGATCATCCCCAATCAGTACCCCGTTCCTGCCTTCTCCCCATTTCCCCTCACTCCTCTATCTTTAAGAGCCCTATCTAGCTCTCTCTTGAAAGTATCCAGAGAACCGGCCTCCACCGCCCTCCAATGCAGAGAATTCCACAGATTCACAACTCGCTGTGTGAAAAAGTGTTTCCTCATCTCAGTCCTAAATGGCTCACCCCTTATTCTTAAACTGTCGCCCCTGGTTCTGGACTCCCCCAACATCAGGAACATGTTTCCTGCCTCTAGCGTGTCCAAACCCTTTATAATCTTATATGTTTCAATAAGATACCCTCTCATCCTTCTAAATTCCACCCTCTCATCCTTCTAAATTCCACCCTCTCATCCTTCTAAATTCCAGAGTATACAAGCTTAGCCGCTCCATTCTCTCAGCATATGACAGTCCCGCCATCCAGGGAATTAACCTTGTAAACCTACGATGCACTCCCTCAATAGCAAGAATGTCCTTCCTCAAATTAGCCACCAAAACTGCACACAACACTCCAGGTGTCATCTCACTGTACAATTGCAGAATTACCTCTTAATAATAATAATATCTTTTATTGTCATTGCACGTCAGTGCAACGAGATTTAGTGTCGTCAGTGCAACGAGATTATAAAGGGTTTGGACTCTTTGCTCCTATACTCAACTCCTCTTGTTATGAAGGCCAACATGCCATTCGCTTTCTTCACTGCCTGCTGTACCTGCATGCTTACTTTCATAGACTGATGAACAAGAACCCCCAGATCCTGCTGTACTTCCCCTTTTCCCAACTTGACATCATTTAGATAATAATTTGCCTTCTTGTTTTTGCTACCAATGTGGATAACCTCACATTTATCCACATTAAACTGCATCTGCGCACTCACCCAACCTGTCCAAGTCACCCTGCATTCTCATAGCATCGTTCTCACAGTTCACACTGCCACCCAGCTTTGTGTCATCTGCAAATTTGCTAATGTTACTTTGAATCCCTTCATCTAAATCATTGATGTATGTTGTAAATAGCTGTGGTCCCAGCACCGAGCCTTGCGGTACCCCACTAGTCACTGCCTGCCATTCTGAAAGGAGCACGTTAATCTCTACTCTTTGAACGTCAATCTGAAGAAGGGCCCGTGTGAATCATCATCTCTCCATTCCCTCCCTGAATGCTGCCCGCTGAGTTCCTACAGCACATTGTTCTTTGCCCAAACTTTCATCAACATGTGTGTCTCCACTACATCCATATCTATTCAGTTTCTATCGCTTGCAAGACCCACTGCTCTGGAGTCAACCTAAGGAGAGCCCCAAGACAGCCTAAGGATTCCAGCAAATCTAGCAACTGTGTTTAACCCGTTTAAAGTCTCAACAATTACAAACAAAGTCCAGCATAGTCATTAATCCTGTAGATCAGCCAAAGGGAAATCACCATTTTCTTCCAGAAGTCTGTCAGCTCAACAGAGCTTGTCTTTCCGCTGACTGGTTAGGACGCAACAAAAGCTTTTCACTGTACCTCGGTACACGTGACAATAAACTAAACTGAAACAGAATGTCACAGTTTACAACTGGGTACCATGTCGTCAGAACCTTTCTTGAGTCTGAAGAAAGACCCCAACCCAAAATGCCTAGGGTCCATTTCCCTCGCTGAAGCTGCCTCATGTGCTGAGTTCCTCCACCAGAGCGTTTTTTATTGAAGATTCCTATATCTGCACTCCCACACGTCTGCCTTGGATTTTTGAGAAGATACCTGTTGTTTAAAGGCTGCTGTGTAGCAGAAGCATTTTCTAATCTATGTTAGTGCAAATTCTGAAGTGAGAATAAATCTCATTAGAACATTCCTGTTAATTTCCTGTTAAAATATTTTCATTTTGCAATTAAAATGAATACTGGAAACACTTCCCATTTCAATGCTTGGTAGAATTAATGCTATAAAAATGATCTTCTTACCGCAACTACTGTACCTATTTCAATTAATCCCGATATATATCCCAAAAACTTTTTTCAAAAAGGTCGACTCCATTGTTACAAGTTTTATCTGGGATTATAAGAATCATAGAATAAGTAAAAAACATTTATGTAAGTCAAAGATAAATGGAGGTTTGGCTTTGCCAAATTTCTTGTTTTATTTTTGGGCAGTTCATTTTAAAAACATGAATTTCTGGCTGGAAGAAATGGATCAACAACCAGATTGGTTAAGGATGGAAAAGGAAGACTGTTTACCTTTTGAAATTGGACCGATCATATTTGCTACCACAAAACTGCACAAAAAAACCTATAGGGAAAACCCCATAATACATAGTGGAATACGAATTTGGAAACAATTAAAAAAAGTTTTAAAATTGAATAATATACCACTATGCCTTCCCATTGTAAATAATCCCTTATTCAAACCATCCTTTTTGGATAAGGGTTTCACACAATGGAAAAATTATGGAATTAAAAAGATTGGACATCTTTATGGGAAAGGCACTTTTCTTTCATTTCAGGAGTTACAACAGAATCATGGACTGCACTCAAATAATTTCTTCAGATATCTACAAATTAGAGATTATGTTAAATCTAACACACAAGTCTACAGGACTAGGGAACCAGAAATCCTTGATGAATGTTTGAACAGACATCCTAACACTGAAAAATTAATAGCTTATATTTATAACACCCTCCTAAACAACGAGGTACCACCGACGGAACTATAAGACACACATGGAAAAATGAATTAGGTCATCCTATAACGAAAGATTTGTGGGACGAAAGTTTACAACATATACATCAATGTTCGTTAAATGCCAGACATGCTTTAATACAATTTAAAGTCTTACATAGACTACACTACTCTAAAATAAAACTAAATAGAATCTTCCCACAAATCTCTCCTATTTGTGATAAATGTCTACATCTAGATGCTAATTTAACACATACGTTTGCAAATTGTATAAAAATTAAACATTTCTGGACTGATATTTTTGAAATAATTTCAGAAGTTATTAATACAAAACTGGATCCAAACTCAAAATTAATAATACTTGGAATATCAGAGCAAAGTTTAACACTCACAACAAGCCAAAGAAATTTCCTCAACTACAGTATAATAACCAGGAAAAAATTAATATTAAAATTTTGGAAAGGCCCTACGACCCCCACAATTAAAATGTGGATTGTGGAAATGTCGGAGACCCTATATCTAGAAAGAATTAGACTTGTCTTAATGGACAAACAAGAGCTTTTTGATAAAATATGGGCTCCATTCATTAATTATCTGACGGGATAGATTGGCCCAGCACGAAAACCCAACTGAAACTTGAACTCAGGATTAGATGAAAAGTCATACTTTATAATCTACGAACCTATCTCCAATGACGTATTATAAGCAATCCATTCCACCTTTTTTGTTTTTTTTGATATTTGTAACTCTTTTTTCTCTCTTTCTCTCTTTTTCTATATAAAAAAAAACACTAGTAGAAGTAATCGACAATTGAAAATTTTAATAATGTATGACTGATGTATATGAAAAGTTTTTTTACTATAATATGTAACTATACTTTATAATATGTCTACTTCTAATAAAAATATTTAAATTAAAAAAGAAAAAATTGAAATGAAATTTGTTGGAATGTGTAGGAGAGTTTTGCAACGTCTTTTATTTTGCTTGCATGCCTTATTTCTTAGGATATATCTTGTAACATTTTATAAGTTTGAAGTCAGATTTTATAAGATTGAAGTTAGATTAAAATTAGAACTCAAATTCCTTGGGACATTCTGAAGTGAATTCTAATTCAAAATACCATCCATTAACACAATACAATCCAGGAGAGGCTTCCTGATTGTAAAACCATTTTTGTGCAATGCATCACATGACAGGAAGGTATCATGCATCATTGCATCAATGCTCGTCATGGACAAATCACAAGATCTGAAAGATGATGAATTGAAGACCTAAAATACACAACTGAGGGAAGTGTGGAAATGCCTTTTAAGGGTCAGTCCCATTTAGGCGATTTTTTTAGGCGACTGCCGGCGACTGTCATAGTCATAGCAGGTCACCAAAAAAACAGTGACTGGAGCCCCCTACGACAATGTCTATGACAAGCTACCACAACCTACCGCCTAGTCGACATCAAGCTGCGGCAAGCTACCGACAACCAGCGACCCATTAGGATGTCCACCTACGACCACACCTACAACAACCACACAGGTGACAAACTACGACAACCGAAGTCAACCTACGTCCACCCGTGACAAGCTACGACAAGTTTACGACCCCGTCGGCGACAACTGAAGACAAGTCAGTCGCTGGTACCTGTCACTGGTTGATGTAGGTAGTCGTCAATGGAATTCACTAAAGTCAGCACCGGCGACAACCTATGTCACCTGGCGACCAACCTACGACAGCACCTACATCAGGAGCAGTCAAGCTACGCTCATTGGCATCAAGCCACTGTCGCTGAACATTTTTGAACATGTTGAAAATCCAGCGGCGACCAGAAAGACACTACGTCTCTTTGGGCGACTGAGGAGACTTCTCACGACCATACAGGCGACACCCCGGTGACCGTGGCAACAGCCTAGTCGCCTGTAGTCACCTAAAAAATAGCCTAAGTGGGACAGGCCCTTTAAGAATTTAGTAACTGCAAAAACACACTGAATTGTGATTTCCATTTGGAGTATTCGAATTTATTAGATTACATTCTGTGATATTTAATGAAAATTGATTTATGATAAATTTGTAGGTTAAGTTTTAGAGATACAGTGTGGAAATAGGCCCTTCAGCCCACCGAGTCCGCACCGACCAGCGATCCCCGCACACCAACACAAGCCTACACACATTAGGAACAATTTACACTTATGCCAAGTATACAAACGCAAGCCAATTAACCTACAAACCTTTACGACTTGAGTGTGGGAGGAAACCAAAGCTCTCGGATAAAACCACGCGGTCACTGCGAGAACGTACAAACTCCATACAGACAACATCCCTAGTCGCGATCGAACCCGCCTCTCTGGCACTGCAAGCGCTGTAAGACAGCAACTCTACTGCTGCGCCACCGTGATAATGAATAAGAATGCAACATGCTAAAAAATATTATTGAATTGATCCAATTCTAAGATGGATTTAACGCTAAGATGGATTCACCTTTGGCATTGTTTGCTGAACAGTTTGGGAGAAATGTGACCTGCAATTGGCTACAGGAAACCAGATCAAAGGGGGAGGTTAAAAATGAAAAGCTTAAGAAATGGTCTCATATTAATATACAGGTCCACCATCGATTTTCCAGGACCCAGTGGTGATGCCCCCCTTTAATCCAGACAAAGTCCTTCCTGGAAGACCCCATAAAATGTGGTGCCTAGGTCAGGTGAGGTGGCCAATCTCTACCTCATTGGGACTTCCGTGCTGATTGGCGGGTCGAATTTTCCCCCTGCGTCTAGGCCTCTGGAACTTCAGCCCGGCCGGAGTCGGCAGATGCGTTCCCATAGCCGAGCTCCATGGCCGCCTTTGCAGGCCAGTATCTCGACCCCCCAAGGCCATGACCTTTGTTGGTCTGGCAATACGGATAATTCAAAAAGGCTCTGGAACCAATGATGCCAGAAAATCAGTGGTGGACTTGTAGATGGTGCATCCCCACTGGAACAAATCGTGCCTGTTCTCTTCCTCTTCTAAGCCATATTAAAATAACTATAGTTTTTGCTAATGGTTGATTACTGAGATAGGAAGGCTTCTTATACTAGTGAAGTACAGGAAGACGATAGAGAGCTTAGTAACATAGTGTTAAGACAGCAACCTCTCCCTCAATGTCAGCAAGGCAAAGGAACCAAATATTGACTGTAGGATACAATGTGGTGTACACTCCAGTCAGCATTAATGGTGCCAAAGTGGAGATGGTAGAGTGCTTCGTTCCTATACATTAATATTAGTAATTATTTATCCTGAGACATCACATTGAAGCTATGAAGCTAATGAAGCATGAAACCTAAAATTTGCACCAAATTTGCAAGAAAAGTCACATTTCAACATTACCATTCTAAAACAACATAGTTGAAAATTTCCCTGGAGAACTAAAAATATGGGTATTAGAGGAAATTTTGGATCAAAGACAGAATGAGCCAATAAAAGAGCATTAACATTGCAATGAATTTAGACAGGTGAATAAGACACAAGTTTAGAGTTCAACTGCTGGAAGGTGATGGAGGAAACAATTGAACCGGAACCATTTTAATAGAGGATACAGCCTACAGCTCATGTGATCTCACTGTGTGAATCTATTTTGTAATAAAAGTTCCATGGTCAGAGCAAAAACAAAGTGGTGTCCAGCTATACACTTCTTGATATTGAAGGAGTCATTATCAATTTAGTTAAAAGTAATTATTTGCATTATTATGATAAGGTGAGTTCTCAGTGACTAGCTGGGAGTTGATTTTGAGCCAAGTACCATACTGGCTATTTAAGAAGGAACTGCAGATGCTGGAAAATCGAAGGTACACAAAAATGCTGGAGAAACTCAGCGGGTGCAGCAGCATCTATGGAGCGAAGGAAATAGGCAACGTTTCGGGCTGAAGACCTGAAGAAGGGTTTCGGCCCAAAAAGTTGCCTATTTCCTTCGCTCCATAGATGCTGCTGCACCCGCTGAGTTTCTCCAGCTTTTTTGTGTACCATAGTGGTTGTACTGACAGTGGATTGAAAATAAAGAACTGGTTTTCCATGACTACCGTTTCATTGCTCAACAAGTATTGAGATCGCATTGTTAACAATTTTTCAGATAAAAATGCACTTACAATGGTTTTAGTTATCCTTAGAACTAAAGTATAATTCAGATTTAGTATTTTAAATGTGGAAAGACAAATGCTAAAAGCTAAAATCATGAATGCGTAAATTGCAGATTCAAGGTGACATTATATGACTAAGCCTGAAAAGTATATGAAGAGGAGGAAGCAAAGCTTTTCAACCATCAAAAGGTACAACCAAAGAGTGTGATGGAATATCCTTCACCTGTCTATACAGGACAAAACAATTGATTTGACCAGTACCCTGTCCACCATCTTAAACATTCTTCCACCATCAAAGACACTGGCATCATGACATAGAGTCATACAGTGTGGAAACAGGCCCTTCAGCCCAACATACCCACACCGACCAACATGCCCCATCTACACTAGTCCCACCTGCCTGCGTTTGGGCCATATCCCTCTAAATCTATCCTATCCATATACCAAGTTACAAGTTACAATACCATTTATTGTCATTTGAGCCTCAGTGAGGCTCAAACGAGATTCCGTTTCCACAGCCATACAAACAAAGACAATTTCCTACAGACATACACACAATTTAATTCACACAAACATCCATCACAGTGAACCCACTGAGATGGAAGACAAAGTCTTTTCTCTCCCCTGTTCTCCATTTCTCTCCCGATGTCCAAGCCCCAGGCGGGCGATGGTGAGTCCCACGGCCATTTTAGGCCGTGCCGGGCGATTTCCAGCCCCGCTCCCGGTCTAAGTCACAGTGTTGGAGCCCCCGGCGGGCGCTGGAATGTCCCACGGCCATGAAGCCGTGCCGGGCGATGTACGTCCCGCTCCGGGTCGTTCCAACCCCGCGACACGGGCTGGAGAAATCGCGTTGCGGGAGTTCCAGGAAGCGGTCTCTCTCTCCACCCGGACCCGCAAGCTCCCGATGTCCCAGTCCACCGGACCTGCGGCTGCGTTGCTGGAGCCTCCGAGCCCCAGGAGTCGAGTCGCAGCAGCGAGTCACCACCACCGCTCCCTACACTCCGAGGCCGGCCAGCCCCACGATGGTGAGTAGTCCGCAGTTCCGCAGTTTCCGCAGTCTCCCGAGCCCCCGGGTCGTTCAGGTTGGAGGCTGCTCCACGGTGCTAGGCCCCAACGACAACGGAGACCCGACAGGGAAAAGGTCGGGTCTCCCGGACAGGGAAAAGATTTTAAACAGTTTCCCCCCCGCCCCCCACATATACACATTTAAAACCAGTATTAAAGAAACACCAACACTACATTTAACTAGACAAAAAATAAAAAAAAGATAGACCGCTGCAACGGGTGAGTCGCGCTGCCCAAATACCTGCCTACATGTTTCTCAAACGTTGCGATAGTACATACCTCAACTACCTCCTCCAGCAGCTCATTCCATACACCCACCACCCTAGGTCCTCTGGTTCTCAATTCCCCTACTCTGGGCAAGAGACTCTGTGCGAGACATGAGACTTGTGAACTCATTTTAAAAATATTTTTAAAAATAAAGAAGAAGTACTAAAGAAACTGAGTCACTCAAAACTGGAAGTGTTTTTTTTATCCATGTACATGACATGTTTGTGCAAGCTCAAATGAAATAGTAATGTTTACTCTCTGATCTTTCAAATCCTTGAGCACAAAAGTTGTTCTAGAAGATCAGAGTACCATAAAGTTAAGCTTTTGGCTAAAAGATAGAGAAAGGGATAAATAAAACATAATGGCTGACCGTCAATTTTAGACGTATACTGTAAATGATACAGAGCTGATTAAAGAGAACTAACAAGGGTGTGCAAAAGGCAAGCCCTGTCTTGAAGAATGCACTTTGATTACTAAAGGAGATAAGGATATGTTCTTACACAGGTTTATTTTTTCAAATAGCAGTGTCTGAATATTTTGCTCTTTTATAAAAATTAAGAAGGTATTAAGAAGGTGGCGGCCACATAAACAGGAAGCTGACCAAAGGACAAAATAGAGAAATCTGTAGATTATTTATCAGATAAGAACAATGCATATAACAGTTGCTTCCGGGATCAGTGAGAAATTTGTTTACATTTGTAGAAATGATCTGGGCTTGGGTATAAAGGACACAATGACGACATGAAAAGAGCAAGCATGAAGAGACCTGCAAATTAATTTGCGAAAACAAATTACAAAACAGAAAATGCTGGATACACTCAGAAAAGCCTGGCAAAAAAAGGCTAAATTTATGTTTCAGGTTGAAGACCCTTCATTAGAAAATTAATTATTCAACTTGAAACATTACTCTGTTTCTCTTTTCACAGATGCTGTTGACCAGCTTAGTATATCCAGCATTTTTTGTTTTCGATTCAGATTTCAAGCATCTGTGTTTTTTTTAAATTTATTTCCCGATAGGATGAGGAAGATAGATTAATTGTTGTCAATTAAACTTCTTGTTGAGAGAACAGTAAATCCTTGTTTACGAGCGGATGGTGTCTGTTTTTGCCAAATAACTGAGTAAAGGATTACCGAGTAATAGAGTATAAGTAGTAGAAACTGTGGATGCTGATTACAAAGTACTCGAGTAGCTCAGCAGGTTTGGCAACATGTCTGAAGATCATGGATGGGTGACGTTTTGCGTCGAGAACCTTCTTCAGACTCTCTGGAACTGAGCCTGGAAACCAGGTGAGTTTGCAGCCTGGAGAGTGGCTAGGATTGGCGGAGTCCTTGGTCGTGGCCCGCGGGCGGCCGGAGTGCCGGTAGGGTCGGCAGTGGCAGCAGGCATGGCCTGGAAGTGGCTGAGAAAGCTGTGTGGGCGGTGGTGGCGGCAATAGGTCTAGCCTGGGAGCAGCCAGGGGTGGTGGTTCAAGCCAGGGGGGCATCAGGAACCTGGTCTGGAAGTGGCTGGGGAGGGGTTGCAGGCCCAGGGTGGAGTTGGTCGCCCGGCCTAGTGGTGATGGTCGGTAGGTCTGTCCGCTAAAACCAAAATCTGTTATAAAGAGGTCTGTAATAGCAGACAGACCGTAGTAACACTTTGCATGACTGGCTGTTAGAAATATATATAAAACAGGATATTTCTTGCAGGAATAGGACAGCAGCTTTAGATTCACAAATCTTTAAAAGGTAGGTAGATAATGTATTAAAGCTATGAAACCATTGAGTTGGCGTACAAGAGCAGCGGGATAACTGAACAAGCCAGTGATTGGACTGAAGTTAGATTGTACTGACCAATATTTGGTTGTCCAACTTTGGGACGTGTGAAGAGAATGCAGGTCATTTCAAGTAACTATCAGAGCCTTTCATTAGAAGCGCGAAGTTAATGGGGAACTTCCAAGCTTATAAACAGTTTTAGTTGGGAACCAGATATGCAAGCATTCCTCAAGTGCTGGAAGAAGGATTAACAGACTCTTCAGTTTATTATGACATGGCATATCCACACAGAAATTATAGTGAAAACAAATCCTGTAATGCCCCTGTCCCACTTAGGAGACCTAAACAGCAACCTCTGGTGACCTTGCCCGCCACCCAAAAAAAAACAAGGTCAAGGTGACCTGCAACCTCCTACCACCTCCCACGCATATGTTGAAAACCTTCCTCGACTATGTAGAAAACCGGCTTCGACTAGACCTGCGAGTAAAAAATTATCGATTTTTAAAACGGCAACCTATTTTTAGTCGAGGCCGGTTTTAATCATGATGAAAAAATAGCAGCAACCCAGATGAATCCTCGACCATGGGGAAACCACTTTCGACCATTAGGGAGAGTGACCAAAACCTCCGGTGACCTCATGGAAACCTTGGGTGGCGGGCAAGGCCACCAGAGGTTGCTGTTTAGGTCTCCTAAGTGGGATAGGGGCTTAATACCGTTAAATTAGAAAATGATTAATATTTAATTGGGAAAATATATAAGCATGCATGACAATTGCAGTGGAGTCCAATGGTTGGGCGCTCATTCAAAAAGAGCAGGTAGATGACTGGAAGATTTTGAAGTTCTACTCTAACTGAAACCTTTTAGCCAAATTTAATTAACAAACGGGGTCTAGTTAGGAAGGAATTCTGACACCTTTATCCAAGTGAAATCAATCCACAACCCATGACTTTCTGACTCAATGCCGGTATTTCTAAACTGAACCAAGAATGACACACAATTGGCACAATAAACACACATGATATTTGCTCACTCAGCCAACTTGAAGCTGACCAAATGCAATTCATTCTGCATGCACAATCATGTTTGGGTTTACAGAGAATAAAGTTGAGCAACAACTTGCAAACTTCCTATTTTTTCTGCTACATACTGCAGGGACTCGGGAGCTTCGAGCTAATAGTCCAAAGAAGAGATCAAACCTGCAGCCTTCCATTCCATTTTAAAATCAGTACAGCAGAATTGTGCAGTGGCAAATTCTGATAAAAATTACTGTATAAGGGCTGCTATAGTTACAGAAAGCATTGGCAAAAGCTTCTGATTTCACATGTTAATAATTGTTCAAGACTGTCATAAAATGTGAGGAACCGCAGGCCAGCTCTTCATTACAAAGTTGATGGGTGTGACGACAGGGTCTATTTTAGCGATTATTGCGCAGAAATTACATAGAAACATAGAAAATAGGTGCAGGAGGAGGCCATTCAGCCCTTAGAGCCAGCATCGCCATTCATCGAGATCATGGCTAATCATCCACAATCAGTAACCCGTGCCTGCCTTCTCCCCATATCCCTTGATTCTGCTTGCCCCTAGAGCTCTATCAAAATCTCTTTTAAATTCATCCAGTGAATAGGCCTCTACTGCCTAATGTGGCAGAGAATTCCACAAATTCACAACTCGCTGGGTGAAAAAGTTTTTTCTCATCTCAGTTTTAAATGGCCTTCCCTTTATTCTTAGACTGTAGCCCCTGTTTCTGGACTCCCCCAACATTTGGAAAAATTTTCCTGCATCTAGCTTGTCCTGACCTTTTATAATTTTATATGTTTCTATAAGATGCCGCGTCATCCTTCTAAATTCCAGTGAATACAAGCCCAGACTTTCCAATCTTTCCTCATATGACAGTCCCGCCATCCCGGGGATCAACCCACTGCCTTAATAGCAAGGATGTCCTTCCTCAAATTAGGCCCCAAATTAACTCCCATTAAAGCTGGTAGCTACATGTAACTAACTCCCATTAGAGCTGGGAGCTGCAAGCTCTAAGGACATAAGAGCTAAGGACAAGATCAAAGGTCATCGGCACCTCTGCCACCTCCCCTTCTGTCATTCAATCTCTCTCGCATTTTAACATAACACTGACTTTTGCTTTTTTGTTCTCTCCTCCTCTCCTTCCTTACAACTTTCACCCATTTTAATCCCTTAATTTATCCTATTTCTAATTAAAGTTGATGGGCCGGAAAGATTAAGTGTTTTTCCTAACCCCAGGCACTGCCAGATCTGCTGAACTTCCAGCATTTCCAGCACTTTCTACTGTTACACTAGTTTCCAGTGTCCGCATCAGTTTACTTCAACAACACTCCCGGAAAGTTAACATTTAAATCTTAACGAATGTTGACAAAAATGCTGGAGAAACTAAGCGGGTGAGGCAGCATCTATGGAGCGAAGGAAATAGGAAATGTTTCGGCCCGAAACTTTGCCTATTTCCTTCGCTCTATAGATGTCTCAGCCTCTCACCCGCTGAGTTTCTCCAGCATTTTTGTCTACCTTCGATTTTCCAGCATCTGCAGTTCCTTCTTAAACATTTAAATCTTAACCATGAGGGAAACAGCATGGAGAATGAAGCATTGTACATGGATATGGTGAACAGGTGTACAGTGTGGATGGTTCAATTGTAATCGTGTATTGTCTTTCTGCTGACAGGTTATCACACGACAAAAGCTTTTCACTATTACCTCGGTACACGTGACAATAAACTAAACTGAAACTCAAATATATTCGCAGCCCATTTCAAAGCTTTGCCTTTCCACATCTCAATGGCACACTATAGCCCAAACATTCATCTTAAAATATCAAATGTGTGCTCACACTTTCCTAATTAATCATGATGGTTTTAATTTGCCAATTAGGTTAGTGTAAAAAATTCAATTTTAAATGTGTTCCTTTGAGTTTAGTTTCAATCTAGTTTGCATACCCTGCTTAATCTATTGACAAGTAGCGTGAACTCAAATGGAACTGAAAACGAAATCAAAGGTAATTAAATGCAAAGAACAAGAATAAGAATTGATTAAACATTAAATGAAATAATAGTTCGTTGTGGGGATATGACTAATTTGTAATTAAATATCTGACCACTAGACATATCCAATTGCAAATTAATACCTCATCACTACGCACAGCATAAAACTTACTCCAAACTATAAACCTACAGGCGTGGCAACCTGTATGGCAATCTGAACCAGTTTGCAAAATAACAAGGTTGACAATTAGTTGATTGCTTTCCGTTAAATTATGTAAAATAATTATTAGCTTATATTGTTACAATGCCTAATTTTATTCTTCAGAAGAAAAGGTTCCCAGAAAATGTATATAAAGCATCTCCCCACTTCAAAAGATTTGTTTAGTCATAAACTTAAAGCAGGGACAAGATGCCCAGTCTCCAAGAAGTCATATCTTTCCAATAGCAGGGGTGGGATGAGGTAGAGTGTGTGGGTGTGCCTCAACAGGCCCAGTAGGTTTTCAGGGACATATTACTGGACTGTTTAGTGTAGTTTAGACACAGCATGGAAACCAGCCCTTCGGCACACCAAGTCCACACCAGCCATTGGTCACCTGCACATCAGTTCTATGTTATTCCACTTTCACATTCTATACCATAGGGACAATTTACAGAAGCCAATTAACCTACAAACCTGTAATTCTTTGGAATGTGGGAGAAAACCGGAGCACCGGGAGAAAATCCATGCAGTCCCAGAAGGAATGTACAATAGACAGTACCTGTAGTCGGGATTGAACTCGTGTCTCCATTGCTGTGAGGCAGCAGCTCTACTGGGGCACCACTGTACCATCCTTGCCACTCTTAAAACACCGCAGCTCTCTGGCATGGTGGTAGCAGTCTCAGCTTCTGCAGCACAACTCAGACTTGGCATTTGGTATTGTTATTGGTTTATTATGGCAATGCACCAAGATACAGTTTTGGATGCTATCTTGGCTGATTGCACAAGTCTAACAGATCGTGCAATAGATGTATATCCAGCTTGCAAAGAGTCGCCATTCTCTGGCATCACTATTGCTTGACTTCTGCTACAATGAGACCCGAGACATCAGATGGTGGGTGGCAGCACATATCATTCATCCTATCTTGCGAGGTGAGATGTCGTTTTGGTTCCCACAGGAGACACAATGAAGCAGGGTGGAGTACAAACACCCAGTGTGTATCAATGATACTGAAGAGCAGATCACTGAGAGCTGCCAGTACCTAGGTTTAAATGTCACCAACAATTTGACCTGGTCCACATTGACATTATGGCCCAGAGAGCACATAAATGTGTCTGCTTCCTCAGAAGGTGAAAGAAGGTTGACCTGTCAAACATCTTATCAAATTCTATCGATGTACCATAGTCACCATCCTATTGGGATGCTCCACACCTACACTGCCCAAGGCTGGAAGTAATTGCAGAGGGTTGCGAACATAGCCAGACCGTTCCGCCAATCAGCCTCTCCCACACTGAATCCATCTAATGGGAGAGCAGTTTATATAATCAAGGGGCACACACACACCCTTGGTCATTTTCACTTCTCCCCTCTCCTATAAGGCAGAAAATACAACAGCTTGAAAGCACATCCCTCCAGATTCAAGAACAGATTCTACCCCACAGTTATAGTCTTGAACTGGCTTCTCAATTCCCAATCTACCAATGTATCTTGTTGCGACCTTTGAACTTGTATTTAATCTACAATGTATTTGTCGCTGTAACAACATACTGCTTTCTGTTTATTTTCTCTTTTTCACTGTCTGATGTACATATGTTCAAACTGATTTGCCTGGGTAGTATGCAAAGTTTTTCATGGTATTTCGGTACACCAGTATAATACTGTTTAAGAAGGAACTGCAGATGCTGGAAAATCAAAGGTAGACAAAAATGTTGGAGAAACTTAGCGGGTGCAGCAACATCTATGGAGCAAAGGAAATAGGCAACGTTTCGGGCCGAAACCCTTCTTCAGACGGATCTGAATCTGATCTGAATTATGATCAGTCTGAAGAACGGTTTCGGCCCGAAACGTTGCCTATTTCCTTCGCTCCATAGATGATGCTTTACCCGCTGAGTTTCTCCAGCATTTTTGACTACCTTCGATTTTCCAGCATCTGCAGTTCCTTCTTAAACAGTATTATACTGCAACTGGACATTTAATTTCTCTTGTGTAAGAAGGAACTGCAGGTGCTGGTAAAAACAAAAGATAGACACAAAAAGCTGGAGTAACTCAGCGGGACAGGCAGCATCTCTGGAGAGAAGGAATGGGTGACGTTTCGGGTCGAGCCGCTGCATAATTTCTCTTATTGTAGTCAGGAACATTCTCCTTTTGGCCATGCCTCAGGGGTGAGATGTCAACATAATTCATTGCAGATTTTTAAATACGTGCCAGCTGTCACAACATCCATTCAAAACCAAAATTAAATGACGCAAGAGTGCAATTGTGCTGTGGACAAAAGCAGAAGTACTCAAGATTGAGTACAATAGCCACTTCATTGAGTCATAGTCGTACAGCACAATGCCTCATCTGCACTGCTCCCACCTACCCACGTTTGGCCCATATCCTCCCAACCCTATCCTGTTCATGTACCTTGTCCAAATGTCTTTTAAATGTTGTTATAGTATCTGCCTCAACAACCTCTGCATGAAAATGTTGTCCTTCACATTCCTATTAAATCTTTCCCCTACCACCTTAAACCTATGTCCTCTGGTTGTTGATTCCCCTGGATAAAAGACCCAGGTTGCAGGTTAGTTGGCCTCTGTACATTGCTCCTAGTGCAGGAAGTGGATAAGAAAGTGGGATAATATACAACGAGTGTGAACGGGTGATCGATAGTCAGCATGAAGGGACCGTTTCTGTGCTGTTTCTTAAAACTATAACTTTGTGTATTCTCCCTGTCTATTCCCCTTGTGATCTTATACATTTATATAAGATCACCCCCCACACACACACCCATCCTCCAGAATTCCAAAGAATAAAGTCCAAGCTCTGGCAACATCCCCGTAAATCTTCGCTGTACCTTTCCCAGCTTAACAACATCGTTTCTATAGCAGGGTGACCAAAACTGAACACAATACTCCAAATGTGGCCTCACTAACGTCTTGTACAACTGCAACATAACATCTTAACTTCTAAACTCAGTACCTGCCTGAGGAAGCCAAATGCACTGAAAATCCTCTTGACTACCCCTTCTTGACCACCCTTATCTGTGACGCCACTTTAAGGGAAAGTGTACCTGCACTGCTTGATCCTTTGGTTCTATGACACTCCCCAGGGCCCTGCCATCCACTGTGAAGATCCTGCCCTTTGATTTCCCAAAATGCAACACCTCGCATTTATCTGCATTAAACTCTTGGCATCATGTTCGGTACAAACATTGTGGGTTCCTGTGCTCTATGTGTTCTATGTTTTGTTCGATGTTCTATGTTAAATTCCCTTAAACATTCCTCACACCATTTGCCCAACTAATCAAGGTCCTGCTTTAATTCTTGATAACCATAAACTGTGGGATTCCAATGTGTAGTGTACTGATTCAATGTTTCCAATCTGAAAGTGCCCCCACTAATGAAGACTGAAAAGCAAGCAATTGTAGGTTTGTTAATTGGCTTCTGTAAATTGCCACTGGTGTAGGAAACATAGAAACATAGAAGGTACACAAAATTGCTGGGGAAACTCAGCGGGTGCAGCAGCATCTATGGAGCGAATGAAATAGGCGACGTTTCGGGCCGAAACCCTTCTTCAGCCATAGAAACATAGAAAATAGGTGCAGGAGGAGGCCATTTGGCTCTTCAAGCCAGCACCGCCATTCATTGCAATCATGGCTGATTGTCCCCAATCAATAATCCATGCCTGCCTTCTCCCCATATCCCTTGATTCCACTAGTCCCTAGAGCTCTATCTAACTTTCTCTTAAATCCATCCAGTGATTTGGCCTCCACTGCCACAGAGGTGGCAGGGAATTCCATAAATTCACACTCTGGGTGAAAAAGTTTTTTCTCACCTCAGTCTTAAATGACCTCCCCTTTATTCTAAGACTGTGGCCCCTGGTTCTGGACTCACCCAACATTGGGAACATTTTTCCTGCATCTAGCTTGTCCAGTACTTTTATAATTTTATATGTTTCTATAAGATATCCCCTCATCCTTCTAAACTCCAGTGAATACAAGCCTAGACTTGTCAATCTTTCCTCTTATGACAGTCCCGTCATCCCAGGGATCAATCTCGTGAACCTACGCTGCACTGCCTCAATCACAAGGATGTCCTTCCTCAAATTAGGAGACCAAAACTGTACGCAATACTCCAGATGTGGTCTTACCAGAGCCCAATACAACTGTAGAAGAACCTCTTTACTCCTATACTGAAATTTCCTCTTGTTATGAAGGCCAACATTTCATTAGCTTTCTTCACTGCCTGCTGTACCTGCACGCCAACTTTCAGTGACCGGTGTACAAGGACACCCAGGTCTCGCTGCACCTCCCCCTTACCTAACCTAACCTCATTGAGATAATAATCTGCCCCCTTGTTTTTGCCACCAAAGTGGATAACCTCACATTTATCTATATTATACTGCATCTACCAAGCATCTGCCCACTCACTCAACCTGTCCAGGTCACCCTGCAACCTCCTAACATCCTCTTCACAGTTCATGCTGCCACCCAGCTTTGTGTCATTCGCAAACTTGCTAGTGTTGCTCCTAATTCATAGAAACATAGAAACATAGAAATTAGGTGCAGGAGTAGGCCATTCGGCCCTTCGAGCCTGCACCGCCATTCAATATGATCATGGCTGATCATCCAACTCAGTATCCCGTACCTGCCTTCACTCCATACCCTCTGATCCCCTTAGCCACAAGGGCCACATCTAACTCCCTCTTAAATATAGCCAATGAACTGGCCTCGACTACCCTCTGTGGCAGGGAGTTCCAGAGATTCACCACTCTCTGTGTGATTCCCTCTTCCAAATCATTAATATATATGGTAAACAGTTGCGGCCCCAACACCGAGCCTTGCGGCACTTCACTCGCCACTGCCTGCCATTCTGAAAAGGACCCGTTCACTCCCACTCTCTGCTCCCTGTCTGCCAACCAATTTTCTATCCATGTTAACACCCTACCCCCAATACCATGTGCTCTAATTTTAGTCACCAGTCTCCCGTGCGGGATCTTATCAAAGGCTTTCTGAAAGTCTAGATACACTACATCCACTGGCACCCCTTCATCCATTTTACTTGTCACATCCTCAAAAAATTCCAGGATTAGTCAAGCATGATTTCCCTTTCATAAATCCATGCTGACTGGGACTAATCCTTTTACTGCTATCCAAATGCCCCATTATTACATTGACTCCAGCATCTTTCCCACCACCGAAGTCAGGCTAACTGGTCTGTAATTCCCCGTTTTCTCTCTCACTCCTTTCTTGAAAAGTGGGATAACATTGGCTATCCTCCAATCCACAGGAACTGATCCTGAATTTATTGAACATTGGAAAATGATCACCAATGCGTCCACTATTTCTAGAGCCACCTCCCTGAGGACCCTGGGATGCAGACCATCAGGCCCCGGGGATTTATCATCCTTCAGTCCCATTAACCTACCCAATACTATTTCTCGCCTAATGAAAATTTCTTTCAGTTCCTCGACCCTCGTAGATCCTCTGTCCTCCAGTACTTCTGGGAGATTGTTTGTATCTTCCTTAGTGAAGACCGATCCGAAGTACCTGTTCAACTCTTGGAGGATAAACTAGGATAACATAGAACTGTTGCAAGGTGATCGTTGGTCGGAGCGGGCTTGGTGGGCCAAAGGGCCTGTTTCAACACTATATCTTTAGACTTTAGAGATACAGCACGGACATGCCTTTCAGCCCACGGATATGCGCCAACCAACAATCACCCCATAAGCACTATCCTCCACACTAGGGACAATTTACAATTCTACCAAAGTCAGTTAACCTACAAACCTGTACGTCTCTGTAGTGTGGAAGGAAACCGGAGCATCTGGAGAAAACCAACGTGGTAACAGGGAGAACCTACACATTCTATACAGACAGCACCCGTAGTGTGGATCGAACCCGGGTCTCTGGTGTTGTAAGGCAGCAAATCTATTACTGTGCCACTGTCCCACCCGTATCTCCAAACTCAAGTGTGAGAATCTTCCTCAGTGAGACCAGCAGAGCAACTTGGTCAGTAGAAACAAAGGACTAACTGATCACTAGCCATTCTCAGCCATATGCTACACTCCTGTGATACATCGCAAAATAATAAAAATGAACACATTATATATTCTCATGAAATATTTTCATGTCTGACTGCATAGGAAAGCTCATAGGAAAGCTGTTGTTTATAGACTACAGCTGGGCGTTTAATACCATCATCCCTTCCAAGCTGTTTACCAAGCCCACGGAACTGGGCCTCTGAGCATCCCTCTGCAATTGAATCCTCGACTTCCTCATCCACAGGCTGCTCGAATTGGAGGAACCACTTCATCCTCAGTAACAATTAGAACGGGAGCACCTCAAGGCTGCGTGCTCAGCCCTCTGCTTTACTCACTCTATACCCATGACTGCGTAGCCGGTCATAGTGCGAACTCCATCATCAAGTTCGCCGATGACACCACTGTGGTTGGATGAATCACAGATGGGGACGAGTCAGAGTATAGAAGTGAGATTGACCAACTGACCAAATGGTGCCAGCCTAACAACTTGGCTCTCAACATCAGTAAGACCAAGGAACTGATTGTGGACTTTAGTAGGGGAAGGATGAGGACCCACAATCCTGTTTATATCAACGGGACGATGGTGGAGAGGGTCAATAACTTCAAATACCTGAGCGTGCATATATCAGAAGATCTTTCCTGGACCCAGCACACCGATGCAATTGTAAAGAAGGCACATCAGCGACTCTACTTCCTGAGAAGATTACGGAGATTCGGCATGTCGAAGAGGATTCTCCTAAACTTCTACAGGTGCACGGTAGAGAGCATTCGGATTGGTTGCATCGTGGCCTGGTTCGGCAACTTGAACGTCCAGGAGCGAAAAAGACTACAAAAAGTTGTGACCACTGCCCAGTCCATCACCGGCTTTAACCTCCCCACCGTCGAAGGGATCTATCGTAGTCGCTGCCTCAACAGGGCAGCGAAAATCATCAAAGACCCACACCATCCTGACCACACACTTATCTCACCACTGCCATCAGGAAGAAGGCACAGGAGCCTGAAGACTGTAACGTCCAGGTTCAGGAACAGCTTCTTCCCCACATCCAACAGGCTATTAAACACAACGAATAAGCTATGAGCTCTCAACTGCAAAAGACTATATTATTAATTGTTATTTGCACTATATTTGTTATTTATTGAGCTTTTTCTATTTTTTCCTGTTATATACAATGTTTACATATTCACATATTCTGTTTTGCTGCAGCAAGTAAAAATGTCATTGTCCCGTCCAGGTCATATGACACTAAAACACTCTTGACCCTTGACTTGACTCTGGAAATACTGAGATCTGGGCATGGTTATCAGATCCTGCTCCCAATCCAGTTCTCTCCACCCAAAGCAAGGGTGAAGATGTTCAAATTTGCACTGTTTTTTTTTCTTCAAAATGACAACTAGGTTCAGCGTTCAGGACGTTAATAATTCTATTAAAGCAAATCACAATTTTTGGAATTCTCTATCCCAGAGAACTGTGAACCTTGATTGCACATGTTCAAGATTTTTGTTTAGTTTAGTTTAAAGATACAGCGCGAAAACAGGCCCTTCGGCCCACCGAGTCCACACCGAACAATGATCCCCGCACATCAACACTACCCTACACACACTAGGGACAATTTTTTTGCATTTACGCCAAGCCAATTAACCTACAAACCTGTACTTCTTTGGAGTGTGGAAGGAAACCAAAGATCTCGGAGAAAGCCCACGCAGGTCATGGGGAGAACGTACAAACTCTGTACAGACAGCACCCGTAGGATTGAAACTGGGTCTCTGGCGCTGTAAGGCAGTAGCTCTACCACTGCACAACCATGCCACCAGTATTTTACAGGGAGATGTCAAGAGTTATAAAAAACTGGTAGAAGAGTGGTGATGAGGCCAAGATCAGATAACCTATTGGTTTATTTAATGACAGAACAGGCTCAACGGCCATGTTGCCAATTCCTGCTCGTATTTCATATGTTATTATATTCTGGATACTCTGCATATGGACTGTATGGAGTTCTGTGAAGGTTTATAAAGAGATGCGAAAGGTTTGTCCTGTGTTTTCCACATTACTGCCACCCACCACACTGAGTAAAAATCTCATATTTTTCTTTCCAAAAAGTTATGCGTGGAAATCCGTACTCTGCTGTCGATTTTGGGTTCCAACGTCATTTCATCCCAGATACACCATTAGAATGTCCACATTGACATATTTTTTTGCCTTTCATCACAGTGAGGAATGTGGAGGAGTCACTGTGGTGGATATTTATGTTAAAATGTATTTTGTGTGTTCCGTTGCTTTTTATTGTATGACTGACTTGGCAAATTAAATTCCTCTTATGTTATAATGTTATAATGTTGGAATGCAAAATCTATTGAACCATTCCATGCCGACAGTGTAGCACTAATAAAGGTGAATGCCCCACTGTAAGTATGGGTGTTGGGAGAGAGATACAGTTGATTTTCTTATTGGAAATCCGTTGAGAAAGAAGAATTGACCAAGTTTGCCACTGGAAGCACAAACATTATTTTTTATCGTGATTGTTTTATTCTGTTAAATAACAAGAGATTTCCCTTAAAAAAATTGTGTATTCCCCCTCATTTTGTCATCATCTACTGCTGAAATTGATGAAGCCTCGAAGTGCTTCCATAGCATTTCCTTGCCAAATAAACTCTTGTGGGTCACAGTGAAATCTCAGTGTGAGTACTTCAAATGCCTCAGAAAACAAGTGTTTTTGTTGTGTGATGCTAAAAATCATTGCAACTTCCACAAGGCGTTTCCCATTGATGTATTGCAAGTTTTTTCCCCAATTGTCACACTGCAAACAAAAGACGTGATCATTGTGCAGGAAGGAACTGCAGATGCTGGTTTAAACCGAAGATAGACACAAAAAGCTGGAGAAACCCAGAAGAGAAGGAATGGGTGACGTTTCGGGTCAAAACTCATCTTCAGACTAGTTAGGGAAAAGGGTAATGGGAGATATATATGGTGATGTAGAGAGATAAAGAACAATGAATGAAAGATATGCAAATAAGTAACGATGATAAAGGAAATAGGCCATTGTTAGCTGTTTGTTGGGTGGAAACGAGAAGATGGTGCGACTTGGGTGGGGGAGGAATAGAGAGGAATGCCGGGGTTATTTGAAGATAGAGAAATCAATATTCATATCACCTGCCCAAGTGAAATGTGAGATGCTGTTCCTCCAATTTGCATTTAACCTCATTCTGACAATGGAGGAGACCTAGGACAGAAAGGTAAGTGTGGGAATGGGAAGGAGAATTAAAGTGTTTAGCAACCGGAAGATCAGACAGGTTCAGGCGAACTGAGCGAAAGTGTTCAGCGAATCGATCGCCCAGTCTACGTTTGGTCTCACCAATGTATAAGAGTCCGCGTCGAACAACAGGCAGCTCTTAAAAGTTCATCATAAATGGACGCAGCAAAGATGGGAAGGAGGTGTCAAGATTGAGATTACTGGTTACATATCAGCTCCTTTCAGGCACAACTAATATTTCTCGTTCACAAAAGATGAGCTAAAGCTATCATACACCAACGTTACCAACTAACTAAAAATGACAACTAAATCTAAAGGTTTTGTGAATATACCCATGGATGTGTGGGTAGGGTTAATTGGCCAGGGTAAAATGTCCTCAGTGTGGTGTTAATAAATAATTAAGGGGGGATTGATGATAAGGAGGAGGGAATAAAAACGGGTTTCATGTAAATAGATGGTTGATGGTTGTCATGAATTCAGTTGGTCAAAGAGCATGTTTCCATGCTGCATATATGCTCCATTTATGTGTTGAATGAACAAATATTGGCACTTCCAGCAAGTATGCATGTTCCTGTTAGAGTGAATAGCAAAGCAGTTGCGAATGAACCCTAGAATACAATCATGAGGAGAATAGATAGGTTCAATACTCATGGACTATTTCGCAGGAAGTGGGATCTAGAGGGTATAGGTTTAAAGTGAGAGGGGAAAGATTGAATAGAAACTTGAGGGCCAATGTTTTCACACAGAGGGTGGCAGACAGATGGAATGAGCTGCCAGAAGAAGTATTTGAGGCAGATACTTAAGTCGCTTGGACAGATACATGGAAAGAAAAGGTTTAGAGGAATATGGACCAAACGCACGCAAGTGGGTCTAGCTAAAATGGGGTACTTTGGTCTGCATGGATGGGTTGGGCAGAATGTCCTGTTTCCATGCTGTATGATTCTATGACTTCAACTCTGTGCCTGTACTTAGCATCTTACCTGGGCTTTAGCACACAAAGGATAATATTACACAGCACAATTAACTTAACCAGTGTTCACTTAATCAGACCAATCAGACCAACTCTTTACACTGCTAAAGATAGACACAAAATGTTGGAGTAATTCAGTGTGCCAGGCATCATCCCTGAAGAAAACGTAAAGGTGACGATTCGGGTCAGAACTAGCTAGTTTTAGTATCAAATTACTGTCAGTGCTGTGTTAAATCACTGGGATTACAAACTCCATTTATCACAAAACTGAAATAAAAAATTCCACAATTAAAATCGATAAGCGTTTGTAGGGCTGCATTATGTGGGTGAAGCTCAGATACTTTTCAGGTGCAGGATCCCACACAATGGTTCCCCAAGTATAAAATGAATAATTCTAATTATCTGCCTCAAGTATTCAATTTTTTGGCTATGAAAAAAAATATTATGCGAACTAGAAAATATTCTCTCTCAATGTGTTGTTTCAACTCAAAATAGTAATATTGTTTATCAGAATTTTTGATAATAAACTCAGTTGAACTTATTTCACCCCTACAGACTATCTCTATTGCATTGTTTGGTTTTGACTGCTTTGGCACATTTTGCTGTCAATGCATTTTCTCGAATCAATCCCGCTTATCGATTAGTTTCAGCAATAAAGAGCTGCCAATTTTCATTCTTTCTTCTTGTTTGACCTAAATTACTACTAAAGGGCCTGTCCCACTATACGAGTTTACCCAAGAGCTCGCCCGAGTTTTAAAAAAAATCAAACTTGTGGTAAGTACGTAGAATGTACGTAGCGGGTACATCGGAGCTCAGGATGTCTCTTGGTGGCTCGTAACGCTAACGGCAGGTACTCAGGAAACGTGGTAAGCTCGTGAAGTTTTTTCAACATGTTGAAAAATGTCCACGAGAGCCCAGAGTATCTACGAGCGGCTATTACCGTAATTCTCCGAGTTCGAATCAGGGGAAACTCGGGAGAACTCTTGAATTACCTCGTACAGTGGGACGCATTTAATCCAAGAACAATTTTTCTTCTTAAAACATTTCTCCAATGTTAACGACCGTACGTTACTGCAAGCTATTCACTCCTACTTCCTTTTGGAGATGGAAGACCCAACTTTCTTCCATTGTTTTTAACATGTTTGTAATCAGAAATCAGCTCTGAGCCAAGGAGCCAAGGAGATGCCCATGGTTAAAGCGAGACAGAGATCTGGTGGTTTCATATCCTGCCTAAAATCTCTAACTCCTTATCCAGTTTATGCCTCTGCTGATTTTAGGACCTTCACTCCAGCAGCTACAAATGAAAAATGAAAAATTGATAAGCAGGCATCAGGAAACCACAAAATCGTTACAATATAATATAATAATTAAATTCCAGACATACAATTTACAGTTCTGAAAGATGAAAAGTACGTTGTACCATGAGGCGGAATTGTCATCATTTGACAAATGATGAGGATGCGATATGGTCATGGTCATCACCCCTTGACTAAGGCATCTCAGTAGTACTCTTGCTCAAATCAATTTGAAAGGTCATGAGGGTATGGTTTAAGTTCAAAATAGAGGAAATTAGTCACAAGAATGCAAATGTCAGAGGTAAATGTTTCCTGGAATTAGACAGAGAACTGTTAGAAACATACTGCATCCATACATTTACATATTACTCTGGTATGGTACTTCATTTCATTTGTCACATGTACCAAGGTACAGTGAAATTCATTTTTGTATACAGTTCAGTGCAAGTATCGATATACATAAGCACTTAGATATTCTTTCAAAGGAGTTGATACTAAATGGCCATTATGATAGATGAATACCTGAAGTAGAATTTTACTTGTTTGTGCAGTCTATTAGAGAACATGCATTGAAAGCAATCTCTGAAAACTGGCTACTTTCAATAACAATGGAGCTGAATTTTGCTAGCAGAATGCAATACAATACAATTTGATGCAAGGCTACATTTTTCTTTTGTATCTTCATGGCGAAAAGAGTTATTTATCAACATCAAAGTGAAGGAATTAAGTGAATATGGTCCAATTGAGCAAAATGATCAGTTTATTCCTGGCTATATTTTCCAAATGGTTAATAATAGTTAATCAGTGTTTAAAGAAATGCAGAACATTTTATGACAATCTTTCTGAAATTTTCCAACAGTAAATTTTGTTAATAAACAGAATGAAATCTTAATAGAAAATGACACACTGGGTTATCACAGCTGCTGGAACTGGGAGTACACAAGAGCATTCTTATAGTTCAAGGATATTCATTGCATGAAGTCGGGCATATTTCCAAAATGACAGCTATATCAGGTCAACTTCTGAGACATCCTGTTAATGAGTCTCCTCATTTTTTTCCTTGTGAATCAAGTAACCTTTGACATTAGAAAGCTTTCTGGTCCACTAAAATAAACTCAGAACGTTCTTCATGAACCAATCTTTTTCCATCAGCAAATTATCAGGGGCCGTAGAACTGGAATCCTCAAAACTACCAGAAGGAAAAGGAGTAATTCTCGCGGGTGCATGAGTACAACTTCAGTTGCCAATTTTCTACAGAAATGATAGAGTAGATAACATGGGCTGCAGCATGTATTGTATCCTTTTAGTCTCCAATTAGCTTTGTGATAGTTTGTGTCTATGTTTTCAGCAGTGAAGTTTCTGCAACATGGTAAATTAACCATATAACCATATAACAATTACAGCACGGAAACAGGCCATCTCGGCCCTACAAGTCCGTGCCGAACAATTATTTTCCCTTAGTCCCACCTGCCTGCACTCATACCATAACCCTCCATTCCCTTCTCATCCATATGCCTATCCAATTTATTTTTAAATGATATCAACGAACCTGCCTCCACCACTTCCACTGTAAGCTCATTTAAGCCAAATGCATGTTGATTGCCTCAACCTTTTACATCCAATGGTTGCAGATATCAAATCGCTATCTTGAAAAAACATTCTGGTACCCATGAGAATTAACAAAACTATAGACTCAAGATGGGCCAAAACTAAATTGTGTTATGGATATAAACCTAATTATTTTGAGATGGCATATCAAATGCTTTGACAAAAATTGCAGGAAAATGTTTTTATTATAGGCTAAGAATTTGCAAGTGGTTTTGGCTTCTAATTGTGCATAGAGTCCTTTGGTATTTGGCGAAAGCAACTTCCTACTCAGTCAGATAGCAGTTAGATTTGAGTGGGGTAATTTGTGACTTTGAAAAGTAAAATAAGATTTTCAAATCCTTGTGATCTGTACACAAATAATTTTTTCAGGAAATTACAAGGTGGAGGCTTACTGATATCAACACAGACACAAAAGTGCTGATAAGACAGCATCTCTGGAGAACAAGAATAGGTGATGTGTCATGTCGGGACCCTTCTTCATTCTGCTATCAAACCTCCTTTGGATGATATAACATAACTGGGTTATAATTAATAGTTTGACTAGTGGGGTGCCTCAGGGATCTGTGTTGGGTCCACTCTTGTTTGTCATGTACATCAATGATCTGGATGATGGTGTGGTAAATTGGATTAGTAAGTATGCAGGTGATACTAAGATAGGTGGTGTTGTGGATAATGAAGTAGATTTCCAAAGTCTACAGAGAGATTTAGGCCATTTGGAAGAATGGGCTGAAAGATGACAGATGGAGTTTAATGCTGATAGGTGTGAGGTGCTACATCTTGGCAGGACAAATCAAAATAGGACGTACATGGTAAATGGTAATGAATTGAGGAATGCAGTTGAACAGAGGGATCTAGGAATAACTGTGCATAGTTCCCTGAAGGTGGAATCTCATGTAGATAGGGTGGTAAAGAAAGCTTTTGGTGTGCTAGCCTTTATAAATCAGAGCATTGAGTATAGAAGTTGGGATGTAATGTTAAAATTGTACAAGGCATTGGTGAGACCAATTCTGGAGCATGGTGTACAATTTTGGTCGCCCAATTATAGGAAGGATGTCAACAAAATAGAGAGAGTACAGAGGAGATTTACTAGAGTTTCAGCAACTAAGTTACAGAGAAAGGTTGAACAAGTTAGGTCTTTATTCTTTGGAGTGCAGAAGGTTAAGGGGGGACATGATAGAGGTCTTTAAAATGATGAGAGGGATAGACAGAGTTGACGTGGATAAGCTTTTCCCATTGAGAGTAGGGAAGATTCAAACAAGAGGACATGACTTGAGAATTAAGGGACAGAAGTTTAGGGGTAACACGAGGGGGAACTTCTTTACTCAGAGAGTGGTAGCTGTGTGGAATGAGTTTCCAGTGGAAGTGGTGGAGGTAGGTTCGATTTTATCATTTAAAAATAAATTGGATAGGTATATGGATGGGAAAGGAATGGAAGGTTATGGTCTGAGTGCAACTAGATGGGACTAGGGGAAAATAAGTGTTCGGTACGGACTTGTAGGGCCGAGATGGCCTGTTTCCGTGCTGTAATTGTTATATGGTTATATATTCTTAAGTGAGGCACAGCTCACAGGCATCAGATACAAATATTTATGATTACACAAATAATTGGGCTAGATACTGACCGGTTGTATCGATCGAGGAGTGAACAGTTTTATTAAGCTTGGGCAGCACAGAGGTACAGTTGCTGCTGCCTTACAGCACCAGGGACCCGGGTTTGATCCTGACTACGGATGCTTGTCAGTACGGAGTTTGTACGTTCACTCTGTGACCTGTGTGTGTTTACTCCACGATCTCCGGTTTCCTCCCACACTCCAAACACGTACAGGTTTGTAATTTAATTGGTTTGGTATAATTATAAATTGTGCCCAGTGTGAGTAGGATAGCATAGGTGTGCGGGGATCACTGGTGGGTGTGGATTCGGTGGGGCCGAAGGGCCTGTTTCCGCTCTGTATCTCTAAACTAAACTATTTTATTAATAGTGCATTCATATATCGTTTACTAACTTTTCATCATCAAGAATATCTACTTCAAATTAAGTTTAATTCAGTTACATTTACTCTACTAAAATAGAATATCTTGTCTATGCCAGTGATAATGCTCCCTACCACCACAGTTCATTGGAGTACAAGCTTCACTAGTTCCTTTTCTATCATCTGCTTATCCGGCTTCTCTTAAAGACATCCATCCTCTTTACCTCAATTACTCCTTGTTGTGGCAGATCCCAGGACTTGAGGGGCTGAGTTATAGCAGAGGTTGGGAAAACTAGGACTTTATTCCTTAGAGCGCAGGAAGATGAGGGGTGATCATATGGAGGTGCAGAAAATCATGCATTGAATAGATCTGGTGAAGATAATGGAATAGGCAGTCTTTTGCCCAGAGAAGGGCAATCAAAAACCACAGGTTTAAGGTGAGAGGAGCAATATTTAACAGAAACTTGAGGGATAACTATTTCACTTATGGGTATATAGAACGAACTGCCAGCTGAGGTAATTGAGGCAGGTGCTAGAACAAAATTTAAAAGACACTTGGATAGGTACGTGGATAGGAAAGATTCAGAAGGATCTGGGCAAATGGAACCAGCTTAGATGGGGCATCTTGGTCAGCAAGAGCCAGTCTCCATGCTGTATGACTATGACTCTATGCTAACTTCTAGCAATTCTGACTGAAGACATACCGTCCTTTGGAATTATTGGCGGTAAATATCCACAGCCTAACCTCTATATAAACCTAATCAATTTACTACATGGTATTACCTTAAAAGATCTTAATCACTGTTTTACAGTACGTTATCGCATTACAATTCTTTTCAATTGTATACACCTCAATGTTAACCCTAGATATGGGTTAGCATTTCTATGAATTTATTAACCTGTGCCACTATTTTTTTATTTTTGTGATTTGAGCACCTGTAATCTCAGATACCTTTACCCTGCTGTGACTCATATTTTCCAAACAGTGTATGGCCTCCGTTTACTAATCTAAGTGCCTCGCCTAGCACACATCTGCAATGAAATTCATTGTGACCGGAGGACTGGTGACAAGATCTAGGGAGTGGGTAGGGCCAAAGATGTCCTGGTTGGGTTGCTCCTAGGCCTGGCCAAGCTGGACTCTGCGAGTCACGGCACCAGGCAGAACAGGGCTTTGCCCGAGCCAGATGTTTTCCCCTTTTCCGGGGTTACGTCTGCACCTGGGTGGTGTTAGAGAGGGACATAGTTATATAGCAGTTAGTTAGTATATTTGTAAGGATTGTCACAGAGTTGTTTGAAAATTTAGTGTCTAGACAATTTGGTGGTTTTGTACTATGGTGGTTGGTGTGTTACCACGGCTTGGTTTTGTACCATGATCGTAATTACATAAATTATATTTGATACAAAAAAAGTGAAATTCTGCATTTTAAGAGACTTGCAAAGTCATCACGTGCTTCATGACAGCACAGTGCCTCAAATCAGTTGGCAAATTATTCAATATTTTTGAATGTAGTATCTCTTACTATTTAAGAAACATAGTCGCCGATATGCTTACAGCAATTCTCAGCATCAATGTAATAACGGCCAAATAATCTTCATTTAGAAGTTGCTAGAATAACTCTTCTATTCTTTATTCTTTTATTCTTTATTCTAATAAGTGTTCCGTCTGTCACCACTACTACAGTAATCCCTCGTTCTAACGGACCATAGGGAGGGGGAAAGGTATCCATTATTGCCGATTGTCCGCTATAACCATGTACGGTATTGTCATTGTATGCAGTTGAAACAAGGAACTGCAGGTGATGGTCACTACACAAAAGGACACAAAGTGCTGGAGTAACTCAGCAGATCAGACAGCATCACTAGAGAACATTTGATAGATGAATTCAGGATCCTTTTTCAGACTAAAGGGCCTGTCCCACTTAATGCCTGTCCCGCTTAAAGACTATTTTTTAGGCGACTACAGGCGACTAGGCTGTCGCCACATGGTCGCCGAGGTGTCGCCTGTATAGTCGTGAGTCGTCTCCTCAGGCGCTCAAAGAATCGTAGTGTTTTTCTGGTCGCCGCTGGATTTTGAGATGTTTAAAAAAATTTCGGAGACAGTTGGCGACAGTGGGTTTGACTCCAATGAACGTAGCTTGACTTCTCCTGACATAGGTGCTGTCATATCTGTCGCCAGGTTAACGAAGGTTGTCGCCAGATTAACGTAGGTTGTCGCCAGTACTGACGTCAGTTTTTTTTTGTTGTTAAAGTAATGATTCTATTTCAAATTTTATGTCGAAGGGGGATCCAGTCGCCGGTTTTTCGGCGACCTGCTATGACTATGACAGTCGCCTAAAAATAGCCTAAGTGGGACAGACACTTAATTCAGTCTGCTGAGTTACTGTAGCACTTTGTGTCATTTCATCTTAAAAATTGATAGCCATGATGCTGGTCTGCACCAGCCAATCCTTCACCAGTGGCTGCTATTGCGGCTCACGGTGCAGCCTTTCTTCAGACCGCTGGAAGACACAAAATGCTGGAGTAACTCAGCGGGTGAGGCAGCAGCTATGGTGAGAAGGAATTGATGACGATTCGGAATTGACGACAATCACCAGCTGCCACTTCTTCCTTCGCTTTTTGTCCACTGCCCATTCCACTGCCGCCTCTTCCAAAGTTGAGTATGTCGGAGAAGGAGGAGGTGGCGGTGGAGAAGGGGGGTGGTGGAAGGCCGAGTGGACAAATGATGGATGATCGGAACAAGCAGCAGCTGGTGAGAGAGGAGGGAACCCCATGGTGACCGAGCACGTCCTGTTGGTGGCATGGGCCTGAAGAAAGCACTGTCCCCAGGGGCGACAACGTGAGCCCACACCAACGGCCCTGTCAACCAGAATGTGAGGTGGGTGAAGAAGGGCTCGCTGGTGCACCCAGTGAGTTGTGGGTGGTGTCGGAGCCCGGGCTCTAAGCGACGGGAGGCAGTGCAAGCTGGGGGTGGCATCAGCAGGTCCTTCCGCTGCATCCGAAAACCTCTATTAAGGGGTCCATTAAAATTAGGGTTTACAACTGTATTTGTACAGTTTGCAACAGTATTTCTTCATTTCCACCATATCACAGGCGTTACCTTCATCCTAACCAACCCTTCCCTACACCATAATTAACATGTTCAATTTCTACTCTTTTCAAGTTCAGGTGAAAGGCAATTCAACGGAAACATACTCCTCTCCACAGATGCTGCCTGACCTGCTGACTTTTTAGCAGTCTTTTCTATTTTGATCCCTAAGACTTACAGTACGTGCAATCTCATTACATACTCAACAAACTGTTGAAGCCAAGATGAAAACCAGATCCATGGAGGATAAAAAACAATCAGGAAAGTATGAACTGCCAAGTCCAGAGAGGCATTACCCATATATTTTAAAAGTGTAATTAGGAATGAGTAATGAAATGCGTAGGATGGAACTGCAGATGATGGCTTAAAACTAAGATAGACACAAGAAGCTGGAGTATCTCTGGAGAAAAGAAATAGGTGACATTTCGTGTCGAGACCCCTTTTGATGTAAAACGTCACCTATTCCTTTTCTGCAGAGATGCTGCCTGACCCGCTGAGTTGCTCCAGCTTCTTGTGTTATTCTTGTGAATAGTGAATGCTGGCTACATGTAGAAGCATGAGAAGCGCAAATTATTTTCATTGCTTTGGATAAGGAAAGATGGAAGGAGATTCAGATGGAATACAAACTTTTAAGCAGGCATATGAACATACAGGGAAATGGAGGATTACAGACTATAACACTATAGGCAGGCAGCTGTGCAGTGAAACTTGGCATCATGCTCGGCACAGATTGTGTGGGTCAAAAGGCCTGTCCCTGTGCTGTACTCTTCTATGTTTTATGTGGATTTACAAGAATATTATCCATGTACAATAAAGATTTATTTAAAGCTGAAAAGGACATGAAAATGTTATTCACTGCATTGAGACCAGCAGTCATATTTGATCATATTTCTTTATGCTCACAATAAATCTTACAATTTCCGGTTACTTTCTTTTGTATATACACAGACAACAAACTCTTTTCTGCCATTTAATGAAACATTTTAGATATTCATATGTTATTTTAATGCCACTGTGTAGTATCATTCATCCAACCATTATTCAGTTCTCTAACATGTAGGTTAATCAACAGCAAAGAAGTATCTGTCCATCCTACAAGAGGAGCCTGAGTAATCTTGAAACTAGAAGACTTCAGAGGAAGGTACAAAAATTAAAGCTAATTTTTCCAAGTGGGACAGACAGTTTACAGATTATATGGAGGTACTTTAAAATGAACACAACTTAATTGTTATGTTTTTATGCATTGTGATTAATTTTCCTGAAAACTAGCTCTGTTGAAAATGATTAAATATTCAGGAGCTCCAACAGGCCAAGTAATCAAGATCGGCTCTGCGGTTAATGACCAGTTCTGACAAGACGCCTCGTTAGATAAAAAAGGAAAAGCAGTGAAGTCTTGTCTTGTGTAACACCAAATACCAGTAACTAAGGTATGAGGTGAGCTGTGAATCGATCTCTGCATCTGATAAAGGGGTAATGGAATTATCATTAACAATATGCCTTAGATGACAAAGATCCCTTCTCCATTAAGTGAATGGCAATGGAAAAGAGTGCATTTTGCAGTAAAGTCAGATGTAATCCCCGTCAAACATATATGGGCTATTCAAGATAAATGTTTGGCAATGTGATCAGAACAAAACGAAGCAATTTTTTTAATTGGTTTTGAGCTCCAGTACAGACTGCATTAAATTTGTGGGGATTTTTGTTTTCCTGTCCTAGTGGATCAAGGATATTATATTGAAGTTTCACTACATCTTAATGTCACAATAGAAGAATAAAATATAATGCTTGTTAAATATATTCATTGTTAAATATCTTAAAACTTAGAACAGAGTTGGAAGGAGCTACTACAAGAACTTTTATTTATAGTGTGGCATCTCAAGATGTAAACACTGAAGAAAATGTAGCGTTAAAAAACCTTTTCTAATTATATTAAAAATCTTTATGGGTCAGATCATGCTTGAACCAAAGCACCATCCGCATGGGAACGCCAGACTATCCTGTGCCTGCACCTACCTGAGTGTGTCAGGAACAGCGAACAGGCATCCTGATGTTCGGAGACATTGAACATAGAACAGTACAGTACAAGATTAGGCCCTTCAGCCCACAAAGCCTATGCTGAACATGATGCCAAGACCATCATTTATTTCCCGGCACAGTAACCATATAATTCCCTGCATATCCAAAAAACTTTTAAATGTCGCTAACATATCTGCTTCAACCACACCATAAAGCAATGCGTTCATGGCTCTCACCACCCTCTGTGTAAACAAATTGCCCCTCCCACCTTTAAGCTATGCCCTCTAGTATTTGATGTTTCCATCCTGGGAATATTGGAAAACAGTTTCAATTTATTTAAATAATTAAAAAATAAAAACATTAATTACAAATATATTAAGATACTGTAAATGTATTACACCATATATAACGTTAAACTAAACAAAAGACTTAAACTCACCTTCTCGTGGATGTTGGCAATCCCATTTCAACGGAAGAAGCCACTGTTTGGAAATCATGGGCAACAGATGCAAACCATGCCTGGTCGCTCACTACGGAGACCAGCACAGATGGAGGTCACACATGGTGACTTCTGACCTCAAACACATTTACTACTTCAGCGTTGAAGCACGCTGATGCGCAATGGAAGATGTGCTGAGTATTGGAGAGCCAATGGCCTGTAGTTCCCTCTAGAACCAGTGCCTACATCTAAGCTTGCTCCACTTCAACAAGTTGCTGACTGTTACCTCAATCTAAGGTCCAATCAGTAGCAATCTTGAAGGCAAGAGTGTAGGAAAGAACTACAGATGCTGGTTTACACCGTAGACACAAAATGCTGGAGTAACTCAGTGGATCAGTCAGCATCTCTGGAGCAAAGGAATAGGCGGTGTTTCGGGTCAAGACCTGAAACATCACCTATTCCTTTGCTCCAGAGATGCTGCCTGACCCACTGAGTTACTCCAGCTTTTTGTATCTATCTTGAAGGAAAGAAGTTGCATGAGATCATAAATTGACAAATCCAGAACTTAATAGGAAGGAACTGCAGATGGTGGTTTACACCAAAGGTAGACACAAAATGCTGGAGTAACTCAATGGGACAGGCAGCATCTCTGGAGAGAAGGAATGGGTGAAGGTTTGGGTCGAGATGTTGCCAGTCCCGCTTGTGTCGAACCAGAAATTACTGTTAGCTTGCCATGTGCTTGTTGATACACTGATATTACTGGTAAGCCTGCTGTGTCTATAGCACAGAATCTGTTTACCATGGTTATTTTATGCAATTTCATTCCTTCCCCCTGGATCTCCACAGACACACATCACGTCCAGCCCAACATACAGGGAAGCTCCAAAGTCCCTGCCGAGCCACTATGCAAAAAGCCATTGGTAGATATTTATGAGAGCCTGCGATGATTTCCACTCCATTTATCTTTTTGCTGATGACTAAGAATAGACAATGCAAAACTGATTGTGATTGGGAAAAAAGGTGAAAGATAATACAATGTGATTATAGGGGGGAGAATGACTCAGAAAGCAGGAAGTGGTCATTGATAACACTTCTCCTGCACCTGATAGCTCCCTAACAGCTAATAGATGTAATTTTCTCACCAATTCACTCCTTTACAATAAAGGACCAAAGTTCCTCAACTTTGAGATAGGTAACTTCTGCTTTGCTCAAATTTTTTTGTTTACTGTTTTCTGCTCAGAACCAACCTGTTTTTACACCACAAGCCTGCAAAGCTGAGGCACGGAAGAAGTGGAAGGTTCACATCTTCCCAAAAGTGTGGAAGAAAGTCCCTGGTGAAAAACATTACTTCATATCTTCCTCCAAATCACACACGTCTTGCAAAACTTCCTGTTTTGAACAACAGCCAGAATGATATGGAGCTGGTTTGGTCCCAATGACTGAGGTACCTTGTACCTTGTGGTCATCACTTCTGAAGAGTCCACCAGGGACTATACTGGAAGTTGACGAGAGTGGGCCTGTACTAGCGGGGGCTATGCAGTCTGTTGTCCTGGATGGAGATCTTGAAGGTTGCGTAGGTGGGCATGTCAACAGAGGAATGTGGGAGGGCATTCCAATTGCTTCAGGGGAAAATAACTGGATGTAGGGAGTAGATGTTATTGAACTACAAATTGCTTGTTGTGGCTTCTTCTGGATCTTGTTGTTTTCTCTTTGACGTATGTCAGCACGAGGTCGATATCCTGGTTGATGATCTTGTGAAGGGTAGTTAGTCTGAGCATCTGGCGTCTGGTTACAAGGAACCATATAACCATATAACAATTACAGCACGGAAACAGGCCATCTCGGCCCTACAAGTCCGTGCCGAACAATTATTTTCCCTTAGTCCCACTTGCCTGCACTCATACCATAACCCTCCATTCCCCTCTCATCCATATGCCTATCCAATTTATTTTAAAATGATACCAACGAACCTTCCTCCACCACTTCCACTGGAAGCTCATTCCACACCGCTACCACTCTCTGAGTAAAGAAGTTCCCCCTCATGTTATCCCTAAACTTCTGTCCCTTAATTCTGAAGTCATGTCCTCTTGTTTGAATCTTCCCTATTCTCAAAGGTAAAAGCATGTCCACATCAACTGTCTATCCCTCTCATCATTTTAAAGACCTCTATCAAGTCCCCCCTTAACCTTCTGCGCTCCAGAGAATAAAGACCTAAGTAAAGACCCAGTTTAAGTCGGGAGCATTTTGGTTAGACTGGATTGTCATCTGAAGTCGCCGCACACAAACCGGGCAGCTCTTCGTTGAACATTTTGAAGAACATCTTTATTTTTCTTGGTGCTGGGGTTCCAAGTGCGTACTCCAAGTGCGGTTGGACTGTGGTTTGGTACAAATATATTCATACAATCTGGGAGTTTGAGATTTATCGGAAATCAGGTGAAAATCTCATGAACAAATTACTGACAATTGACAAACTCTTGCTCCAATTGAGTTTAATAGCAATTTTCAAAACTATGGCTAACTCCCTGATTGGGTCTGTGACACAGTAGTATCCTAATCCAGCCCAATGAATGCATAATGTAACTTCCTGAGCAATTTAACGGATACTTAAAAACCCTCTGAAATGGACTAAAGAGACAATCAAGCACAGCTAGGAATATATATAAAAACTTAAAGCAACAACTTTGACACAAACTGAAGATCTGCAGAACAAAGCAGGTCTCTGGTGAATAAAACCACATCAGACAATCATGCTTAAAATAAAACTCATGATAAATTAAACTATGTATGAATTATCAATCATGAAGGATTGTAGTCTGCCAGATAATGGAATGATTTTCTTCTGTGCCCCTTAGCTCAATACAAACAACTAATGGGTTAGAGCTTAGATCTTCTAGTGGCACTGTTTCAATTACAGTCTCCCATCAAATACTGAACTGTGTCTACATGTTTCCCCAATGTTCTTCATCCATTTGAAGCAAATGAACAAAAATAATTTAGACTCCCATGTGCCTAATTTTCCTGCATTTTTCCTCTACATTCTCAGACAGAGCCATGACGATGAAATGGATCTTAAGCATTGGAGTGAAGTGGGGCAGAGAATTGACATCTCATTGTTCATATAGTACTTAATTGACTGCCTTTCTCAATCTTTACAAAGACATGTAAAAAAGATTAGAGACCATACTCCACTATCACTTTTGCTGTATTATAGTTGGCTTGTGCATTTGTTACATATGTGGAGAAAATAAAAATGTTAGTCTTTAAAGAAATTTGCAGGATAAGATCGTTAAGGACAGTTGGCTCAAGAAACCATGAGACAGGAACTTGCAATTGTTGATTGGGAGAGGCTGTTAGCAGTTTAAAGAGATGTCTGGCAAGTGGTGGACTTTTCAAAATGAGATTGGGAAAGGTCAAGGTTAACACTCTTCCTGTCAGAGTGCTGGTGGAATTAGGGGCCCTGGCTGATGAGAGATATTGGTCAGGAAAGAGAAGCATATGTCAGATACAGCAGCTGGGATCAATCGAGTCTCTCGAGAACTATAAGGGACATAGAAGTACACTTACGAAGGAAATCAGAAGAGCTAAGAGAGGCCATGAGGCATCCTTGGCAGATAAGGTAAAGGAGAATCCCAAGAGAGTCTACAAGTATATTCAAAGCAAAAGGGTGACTAGGGAAAGAACAGTTCCCATTAAGAATCAGACTGGTCTTCGATGTGTAATGTGGAGTTGTCAGTTCTTGTATGAACACTTCTCATCTGTATTCATGTACAGAAGATCACAGAAGCAGAGGAATTTAAAGAGAACAGTAAGGTCCTGAAACATCTAAGATGTATCTAAGTGTTTATGAATAGAGATACCTGCACAGAACTGTACACAAAAATGAATGTTCCTGTACTCCATACGTGATAAAGTACCGTTTAACAAAGTGCCATTGAATTGAATACAGTACATCAATATTGGACGGAGGAGTTGCTGGTGGATTTCAGACATATTAAGGTGAATAGATCCCAAGGGCATGACCTAGTGTAAATTTGGACATCGTAGGAAGCAAGGGAAGAAATTGTTGGGAGTCCTGGCAGTCTTCTTTACCCACAGATGAGATACTGAAAGACTGGATGGTGGCTAATGGCATGTGTTTACTTAAGAAAAGCTGCAAGGACAAGCCAGGGAACTAAAGGTTGGTAAGTCTAAAATCAGTGGTGGGAACATTACTGGAGGTGATCCTGGAGTCCAAGGTCCATCTTCATATAGAAAGGCAAGGACGGAGTAGGGATACTCAGCACAGACTTTGAGTGTCTCATGAATTGGGTGATTTGAAGAGGTTTGAGAAGGACAGTGGGGAAAACTTAATCTCCATGGACTTTAGCAAGGTTTTTGACAAAGTCCTGCATGATACACTGGTCGGGAAGGTAATAATAGTGGAAGATATTAGCAGCTGATAACAGATAACAGCATTGTTTTTCTGGTTGGAGGCTTGCCATGAGTGGTGTGTCACAGGGATTTTGGTGCTGGGTCCCCTGTTGTCATATATATTAACTATTTTGGTTATAATGTTGGTGGGTTCATTAGTACGTTCTCGAATGATACCCAAATTGGTGGTGTAGTGGACAGTAAATAAGGCTGTCTATGGTTACAACAGGATATTGATCAAGAGAGAACTATGGGTACAAACATGTTCTAGTTTTATTTCAGGTTTCAAGTATCCATCTCATTTTAATTTTGGATTCAAGATTTTATGAAAATAATCTTCTGTATCTTTCAGCTTTCCCATTATAATGGATCTATTAATCAGATACTAAAGATTCCAAATAAAAGAAAAATGTGCAGGAGGAAAAGTATCAGAATTCCAGAAGTGTCAAACATGAAAATTTAATCGCAAAATTATTTTTGTATTTAATAGGATTAGGAGAATATTAAATGAATCTCAGGATTACCCGGTATTTTATGCTACATGACAGTATAACACTGGACTGCAATCCATTATATGGTTATCTTTAGAGTGAACTTGGAATAAGCATTTACTTTGGAAAGCTAAGCTTGTGGCTATGTTATCTGATACATTTATAATGTCTTGAATTTCCTAATTTCATTGACTTTCACTGTAGATATTATGGACATTTATAGCTGACAAAACAATGTGGTGAGACCATAATTATAATGTTTGTGAAAATTAAATAAAACATTTTTTATGAACTTTGGTTCAAAAATGCTTTACCCCTTCACTGTGATGCTTTAAGTAAGCAACTTACACATTAAGTAATTTATTTTAATTAAAAAATAAGAAAGGATCTTACTGAATTAAAATTGTCCCAATTCCTTGTAGACATCTGGAAAGACTTGGAAGAATGAAACAGTTTCTAGCAGAGAAAAAGATCTGCACTAATTATTCATGGCAGGCTAATAAATGTAGTACACAATGTAATTATAATACCACAGATCATGACAAAGAATGTTTCTTTTGTGTAATCCTTGAACCTTTGGAATTTTATTTTTGCAAATCTTGCACAGCACAGAAAAGGTAATTCTTTTGAGACAGTAATTGTGATTTGGAGCAAAGCCATTTGGCCATGTTTTACATTTGTGGGTCAGAATATCTCAGAAGTTCTTATAAGTTTGTTTTGCTGGAAAGCTTTCGTCTAATTTCATCAGCATTTATTAAAATTGATACATGACAATCTGCTCGTAGAATACAACGTTACTCGCAGCTGAACTAATTTTTTTATTATCTTGTTAGCACAGAGGAATGAGTTAACTACAAAGAAAATTCTATATTAATCAAACTCAATGTGTTGATTTCAACCAATTGGTGATTGTGTGATTCCTTAAATGTGAGTATTTCTACTAATTCTTGTGTGCATATTTTGCCTGTGAAATAGGTTAATTCAGAGCATAACTGGTCACTATCGAGAGAAGTTGTAATTCAAACGATCACAGTTAAAGGAGATCAGAGAAAAATAGTAACTTTCATGTTGGATTCCACACATATCACAGGTGAGTACCTTTCTGACAAATAATCTGAAAATCATCTGAAAATAACAAGCGATCTACAGCTGCCAAATGGGCACTGTTTCTCTCTCCACCAATGCTGCATGATAGACTGAGTGTTCTGGCATGTTTATTTTTTTGGGGGGGGGGGGGGGGGGGAAGAAAGGTTATTTCAGATTTCCAGCTTTTGTATCTGTTTTGTAAAGTGATTCATTTGTGAATTTTCAAAATTTACTTCCAGCTTTCTAGCATTTACATTTTTGTCTTCTATTACATCATGAAACTTGGAACTCCCTATGGAGATAAGATTTTTTTTAACCACTTGCCAAAGCTTCCCTATATTCTGAACAGAAAGAGGTCAATTAAACAAATGAGCTTCTATATTAAAAGACAGAGCTCCAGGTGAGTTCATAGTAAAGGAAGTAGCAAAACAGGAACAAACATTGTGTAAAGTTTGCTTCCAGTGTACATATTTGCAGGTGCTAAGGTACAGCTGCTCCCATGCCTGCCCATAATCTTCAAAAACTCATGTGACTCGTTATTTTATACAGATACATGCATAGGAAACGTTTGGAGGGATATGGGCCGAACATGCAAATGGTACTAACTAGCTCTGCTACAAAACATGAACAAATTGGGCCAAGGGAAGTTTTTCCATGTTACATGACTCAATGACACTATGATTCTGCACTGCACCACAGTCTGTAGGGAGCACTAAGATCACAATAACATTTCTCCGTTGTTGTGACCAAATAAATTGATCTGAACATACACTTTCCCAAACAGGTAAGCATAAACTCAACAGCATGTTGCAAAGACTACCAAGGTATGAGCAGAAATTTACAAACTGAAGGAATGCAGCCTACCATATGGCCTTCTCCGTCTGACCTTTGTGGAGCTACAGTGGATGGGCAAAGTCCTCAATTCGTATTTCTCCTCTGCTTTTACCGTGGAGAAAGACATGAAGACTTGGGAACTTGGGACAGTTAATGGAGATGTCTTGGGGACAGTCCGCATTACAATCGAGAAGGTGTTGGACGTCGTAAGATGTACGAAAGTAGGTAAATCTCCCATGCTTGATCAGATATAACCATATAACCATATAACAATTACAGCACGGAAACAGGCCATCTCGACCCCTCTAGTCCGTGCCGAACACATAATCTCCCCTAGTCCCATATACCTGCGCTCAGACCATAACCCTCCATTCCTTTCCCATCCATATAACTATCCAATTTATTTTTAAATGATAAAAACGAACCTGCCTCCACCACCTTCACTGGAAGCTCATTCCACACAGCTACCACTCTCTGAGTAAAGAAGTTCCCCCTCATGTTACCCCTAAACTTCAGTCCCTTAAATCTCAAGTCATGTCCCCTTGTTTGAATCTTCCCTACTCTCAGTGGGAAAAGCTTTTCCACGTCAACTCTGTCTATCCCTCTCATCATTTTAAAAACCTCTATCAAGTCCCCCCTTAACCTTCTGCGCTCCAAAGAATAAAGCCCTAACTTGTTCAACCTTTCTCTGTAACTTAGTTGCTGAAACCCAGGCAACATTCTTGTAAATCTCCTCTGTACTCTCTCTATATATATCCGAGGACACGATGGGAAGCTAGATAAAAAATTGCAGGTGATCTGGCTGAGATATGCAATCATTATGAGACACAGGTGAGGTGCCAGAAGACTGCAGGGTGGCTAATGTTGTGCCTCCATTTAAGAAGGGCTGCAAGAAAAAGCCTGAGAACTATTGATCAGTGAGCCTATCATCTGTGGTATGCAAGTTAATGGAGAGGATTCTGAGGGATAAGATACGAGTGCATTAGGATGGACAAGACTGAATACGGATAGTCAGCATGATTTTTTATATGGAAGATTGTAAAATAACCAAAATGATGGATGAGGGCAAAGCCATAGACATTGCCTATTGGGACTTCAGCAAGGCATGTGATAAGGTTCTGAAGGTAGGCTGCTCTGGAAGGTTGTTTTTTGAATGGAGGCCTGTGACTAGGGGTGTGCCTCAGGGATTGGGGCAGGGCACATTGGTGTTTGTGGTTTATTTCATTGATTTAGATGAGAATGTGGAAAGCATATTTAGCAAGTTTGCAGATGATATTAAAATTGGTAGTGACGTAGATAGTGAAGATGGTTATCATAAATTACAGCGGGATCTTGATTAGTTGGACAAGTGGGTTGAGGAATATTGAATGGATTTACTGCACATAAATGAGAGGTGTGCATTTTGGGAAGTCAAAGCAGGGTAGGACATTCACAGTGAATGTCAGGGCCCTGGGGGTTTTGTAGAGCCCAGGAATCTAGAAGTGCAGTTTCCTTGAAAATGGCATCATAGGTAGGTAGGGTGACCTAGAAAGCCTTTGGTATATTGGCTTAAATCAGTCAAGGTATTGAGTACAGAAGTTGGGATGTTGTGTTACAGTTGTATAAGGCATTGGTGAGGCTGCATTTGGAGAATTGTGTTCAGCTTTGGACACCTTTCTATGGGAAGGATGTTGTTAAGCTGGAACGAGTGCAGACACGATTTACGAGGACGTTGCCAGGACTTGAGGGCCTGAGCTACTGGGAGAGATTTGGCAGGCTAGGACTTTATTCCATGCAGTGCAGGAGGCTATGGGGTGATCTTATATAGGTGTGCAGGATCATGAGGGGGAATAGATAGAGTCTATTACATTGTATTTTACCAAGAGAAGGTAAATCATGAACAAGGAGACACAGGCTTAAGGTGAGAGGAGAAAGATTTAATGGGAACCTGAGGGGTAATTTTTTCACAGAGGAGGTAGTTGAGGGAAGTACTGTAATAACATTTTAAAGAGATTTTGACAGGTAATGGAAAGGAAAGGTTCAGTGGGATTTGGACCAAACATGGGCAGGTGGGGCTAGTGTAGATAGGGCAAATTGATCAGCATGGGCAAGTTGGGCTGAACGGCCTGTTTCTGTGCTGTATGACTCTATGACCTTGTAACTCACTTCACAGATACAATTAATGCATATTATCAAAAATTCCTTCAAGGCTCAGCTAGTCTACTATGTTATTCCATTATACTATGGTCTATTATCATTTGCTGCCAATTTAATCTCATGTGCAGAGGTGGACATGGAAATATTTTACCATTGCAATCTGCTCCATCGTGTTCTGTGATGCTTCTACATTAGTTACTGCAAGCACAAGTGTTTGACAAAGGTCAACAAGCTTAGCACATTTTATCTTACCTAATTTATGGCAACTTCATAGCTATTGCTCAGAATACTATTCAATCAGTAGTCATACAGCTTCGTTCATTGGCAAATTAATTAATCTGCAAAGATTGCTGCTTTCTTCTTACTCACCTGTATGTCAACTTGAAAGACATGGTTATACATAACCATTGGCTCAGAACCTGTGGGTTCTATCTAACGAAGAATCCAAGGAATTTTAAATCCCATTACCATGGAATTCAATTAGTATATCTTGTTTGATGTAAAGCCATTTAAGAAGCCGAATTTGTAGCAGCCTGGGAAATGTTCTATAATGTTCTAAAGATTAAATAGCAAAGAACTAAAATCTATGCTGCCCATGTCACAATTAGCAGTGAGCTTCATTTCCGGCAATTGCCAAGAACTGTCCAATGTGAAAAATGATTGACAAACATAGCATGACATATTCTCTAAGGTGCAAAGGTGCAAATTCTTATTCTTCTTTGCATGAAATAAAAAGAAACACTGCCCAGAATAAAGTAAAATTCTAAATGGATCATACTCGCCTTTTCTCCATATGTATTGAAATTCAACATAGAATGCAAAATAAACTCCTAAATATTGAAGTTTTCACGGGATGCTAAACCACAATGCTGAAAAGTCAGAATTGTCATGGAGGAACTGCATTGCTTCTTAAGAGAATGTAGGCAAGGAATTCAATTCCAGATATTCCTCTAATTTTGCAAGATTGGAGGTGGAAAAAAACAAAGATCGCACCAGGTGAATTACACATCAACTTAATGAAAGTAGGACTGAATGCTTGAATTTTGGAAGAACGTTATTACAAAGATGTTTTTTCTGTTATATCAAATAATAGCAGTTTGCTTTGCAAAAATACCATATCACCACTGAACCATAACACTGCAGATCATATTGAATATGGTCATTGTATTCACCTACTCTTTGCAAAGCACTAATGAATGCCAGTTAAAGGAGAAGATTTGTTAAACAATAACGATTGTTTCCAGGGCTTGAATCCGGAGGAGGTAGAAAATTGTGTTGCCTTGCGTCTAGCCTCAAAATGATTTGAGATTAAATGATGAAATGCCTCTCCCTGACCAGTAACGGGCTTATGGCGAAGGAGAAGACGAAACACACAGAAGTGCAACTTTCCTTTTCCAGTGTTTTTTAGTCTAGCCATATAGTTGCTAAAATTTTGGAGGGGGAAAACTCTCATTTTTGAAGCGAATAGGATTGCTTTAATATTATTTCCACATATAGATCAAAAATAATACAGAAGCAAGTGTGCTTCAAAATGGTTTCAAACAGTTGTTGCATTTGCAATATTCGTACAGCCAAACCTTTCCCTAAAGCACCCTGGAATTCCTGGCTGGGACCAGATTACATATCCAGGCTTGCCTGTGTTCAACGTTTGTGGTCTAACATTGTTTTTCATTTTATTTTTGCTCATTAGAAGAAGTGTAGACCACAATGAAATGTTTATAGAATATACGGGATAAAACGAAGAAACCACAAGCTTACCAAAATGTAGGTAAATTATGTATCATTTCATAGAGAGGTGGGAGTATGGTGTTCAATCAGGGAAGGATTCTCATTGTCCTGGTGACTGGACAGAATGATTTATGGAGATGTCTTCGTTCCCCACCCTATGGTGAAGCGCATGCGTCAGGGGAAACAAAGGAAGCAAATTGCCATATACGTTAAATCTACTGCAGTCCCTTCCGAGAACTGCACGCCCAAATCATGTTGAAAGCGTATTATAGTGCAATTGTACATTATGATGCAAAACCTTAACGCGGGGGCGGGGTGTGGGTGTTGATCTCCTTCCAAAAAAACCTTAACATTTGGACAATAATTCTGCATGTGCAGATTAATGGTATTACAAGATGCAGTTTCTCCAGAACAGATGATCCGTGCACTTTCTCCTGCGGGCTTCAAGCCAGTGCATCGGTACAACGATTCCAGATGTGTTCGACCTAAAAGATCCCAATCATTTACAGTAAATCCCTTCATAACAATGATAGGAGTCATAAAGCCAAAAGGTTTCATCAAAGCAATAAAGTAAATGCCCTCAACGGTGGTCCGTTTGCTTTGAGAGAAGATCGCCATTGCAACTACTATCTTTTATTCTGTCTGTATTCACAAATACAAAATTCCATTCACATGATTCTGAAATAAAGAGCTCTAAAATATTAATCGGTCCAGATGTCTGGAATCAACTTGGTAAATATGCCCATCAATGATTTTCACTCCGTGAATTTACAAAAAAAAAGATCTAATGCAGCTGCCGCCCTTTCGCCTCGAGATTGGCTTGACTAATAATAAAACATGTCCCTGATATAGGCGACAGGTTAGTCAGTGAAGACTTGTTGACTTACACCTTTGCAGATCATTTCACAAAGCGTTAGCAAAGCTTTACACAGAACAAAAAGAACATGGTCTATAAGAGGATTCTGTGGAATGAACTGACAAATAATCCATTCACACATCGCAACCCGTGTTCCTATAAAACGTACCCACTTCCCTCAGCGCAGTGGCTCCAGTCCTTGGCTGCTACAAAGAATTCAAGCCGCCGTCTGCTTTGGATCGCCCGGTGGACCAAACCCTTTAAAATGTTTGGGACAGATGCACGCCGCGGTATATTTATGTGCAGAAAGACTGCACGTCAGTCTCTTACCGTTATTCCGATCGCCCTTTTTCCCTGCTGCCCGGTCCTAAAGTGGACTTCGCCTGCGCTGCCTGTGTCTGACTGTGAAATGGGGAGGAGGAGTGGGGGATTTTACGCGACACTCCTCCGCTGCTGCTGCTGCTGCTGCTGCTGCATTTCGCCTGAGAGTGTGGGCAGGAGCGACTAAAGCTTAGCCCACTTGTAAAATAATATCCGAGATGGCGCTGTGAGCACATTTGGGCACTGGGACAGTCATCACGTGTCCTTTATTCCACATTTAAACTTAAAAGAAATAACCGGCTTTGAAGTATTTTAATTAAAGATTTTGTACCTTTCAATAAACTCTTTATTTTTTTCATAAAGTCGACGAAATTCCTGACATTTTGTACACAAAACTTCCATGTAATTAATTTTTGGAACGGAATCACATACGTGCGTTATATATATATATATATTATTATTTTTTAAATGTCTTATTTCAAGGGCATGTTTTTAAAACCATGTCTTTAACCCAATGATTGTGGATTTTATGTCGTGCGAGCATGGATGCAGAGGTATGGGGTGGAGTGGTGGTGGGGTTGGCTGGAGGCAGACCATCAATGGGTCCTCTCCCTAAACGATACCCCCAATTCACTTGCAAAGTGTCTTTTGGGTGGGGCTATTACAACCAGGAATAATTCATGTTAAATACTGGAGACTGGTTAAGAGCGCTGCAAATATCACAGCGAGAGACAAAGCTGGCTGGCGCCCCCTGCGTGTTCTTTGCCGATGTAACACCGCGATGTCAGTCTGCATCTCGCTGTACCCGGGGTGTAGAAGAGTCCAAACAGTTCTAACCAGTTGAAAAAGCAAGTGATCAGTCAAACCTCATTCACCTTCCACCAACATACTAGAGAAGACTTAAAATAATAACGCAACTTTCAATAAAAAGTAATGAACGTACCAGAATCCGACTGATCTTGGACAGTCAACAGCTAGTGAACTTGTTATATCAGTTTTACAATCAGATGGAAGTTTTTCCGCAGCTTTTAAGATCATATGATGTAAACGTGTCTGTTAGTTCCAGAGACTGGTTTTGCTGAATGTTCATTCTTTGCTCGCTGCTTTTCTGAGTGTCACTGAGTGCACGTCAGTGCAACACTGCCGTTTCTGCGGCTGATCGGGGATCCTGCCATGCTTCAATTGGAGAGATTGGGCTGAGGAGAGAGATTGAACTGAAGCGGCTACCAAGCAACCAGTGTGTGTGAGCAGAATGTTGAGCGGCCCCCGTCTCCGGGGAAACACTACACTTTCTCTTGTCAGCCTTACCCTGTCTGCAAAAACACGCAGTCTGCACATCCGCACTGAAAGTGTGCCCGTTAGATGCATTCGAAGGGGGGAAAAAAACTAATTCTGTAACCCATAGTTATTGAAGCATAGGATGTCACTGAGCTATGGTGAATATGTCTCTGTAGGTTTCTTTTATATATGTACTTCAAAAGATACCCGCAAGTCAAAAAGATGCCTGTCCCGCTGAGTTGCTCCAGCATTTTGTGTCTACCCGCAAGTCAATAGACAATAGGTGCAGGAGTAGGCCATTCGGCCCTTCGAGCCAGCACCGCCATTCAATGTGATCATGGCTGATCATCAGTATTCAAGAAGGAACTGCAGATGCTGGAAAATCGAAGGTACACAAAAATGCTGGAGAAACTCAGCGGGTGCAGCAGCATCTATGGAGCGAAGGAAATAGGTAACGTTTCAGACCCTCAGTCTGAAGAAGGGTTTCGGCCCGAAACGTTACCTATTTCCTTCGCTCCATAGATGCTGCTGCACCCGCTGAGTTTCTCCAGCATTTTTGTGTACCATCCCCAATCAGTACCCCGTTCCTCCCCATATCCCCTGACTCCGCTATTTTTAAGAGCCCTATCTAGCTCTCTCTTGATGGCCACTTTGTTTCACGCTGCCGCAAACAATTGAACCTTATAATAAATCATGTTAAGACAAAACGCTGAGCAAAGATTTTAACATTTGTATTTTTTGGTTCCCTTGCAAATCTTCACATTCGTTTTTGTTTTCATAACAAGCACTGTTTTGCCAGCACATCCCAAGCTAATCTAACAGTCAAGATATCCGTTTTTTTTACAACGGGATATCAATCAGCTGCAGAAATGGGCGAAGAAATGGCAGATGGAGTTTAACCACAGCAATCATGAGATATTGCATTGTGCGTGGTTGGAAGGAGAGAGTATACAGTTAATGACAAGACTCGTAACAGCAATGATGTGCAGAGGGATCTTGGGGTCCAAGTAGTTCATAGCTCACTAAAGGTGGCACCACAAGTGGATAGGGTGGTAAAGAAGGTGTATGGTCAGTGCAAGGGGCATTGAATATAAGAGTCAGGAAATCATGATGCCACTCTATCGGACTTTGGTTAGGCTGGATTTAGAATATTGCATGCAGTTTTGGTCGCCCCATTACAGATAAGATATAAAGGCTTTGGAGAGGGAGACTCTACAAACTCCGTACAGACAGCAGCCATAGTCAGGATCAAACCTAGGTGGCTGACGCTGTAAAGGGCCTGTCCCACTTGGGCCATCACTTACGCGACAGACCGGTAGTGACAGTCGCGCGACGGTCCCGCGAGAGTCGCACGCGTCATCATGCGCCCGCACAGGCGTCTGGAGCGCGTGACGTAATTTGAAGATGGACATAAAATGCAGGAGTAACTCAGCGGGACTGGCAGCATCCCTGGAGAGAAGCAATGGATGATATTTTGGGTCGAGACTCTTCTTCAGTCTCCAGAGATGCTGCCGGTCCCGCTGAGTTACTCCTGCATTTTGTGTCTATCTTTAATTTCCTTGGCCCCGCTCTGGGAGTAGGAGAGGGGGCGGTTCCGGATCCGCAAAGGCTGTGAGCCCCAGGCTGAGTTCGACGATCGTTTGCCTGCTTCTGCTGCTGTTGGAGGTGAGACTTGGGCCGCGCCAGGGTCTTGGGCCTGTCCCACTTTGGCCGTCAGTTACGCGACAGGTCGTTGGCGAGCGAAGATTTCGTGCAGGATGAAGTCCACACTCCTCCACGCCCCTCCACACCACTCCATGCGCCCGTCCCCGCGCTACCCACACACTAGCAGGTCGCGTAAATGCCGCACGAAAGACAGCCAGGTGGGACAGGCCCTTAAGGCAGCAACTCTGACGCTGTAAGGCAGCAACTCTACCGCTGCGCAACCTCTTTATACTATATTCAATGTACGCTCCCAGTACTGATGCAAGTTCCCAGCCAAAAATGTTACCATCCCTTTGCCTCCACAGATACTGCCTGAACAACTGAATTCCTTCAGTTGTTAGAGATTCAAGAATCTGTAATATCTTGTGTCTCCTGAACATGATGGCCTGGGGTCAGATGGTGCTTTCATTCAAAAGCATATTTCAATCCCTCTTCCTTGCCATCATTTCTAGATTAATTAAAATACTTGAAGACTGGAATCAGACAGACTGACAGTGATAAAATAAAGTTTATTTTCTACCAGGTCAAGAGGCAGAGATGGGCACACATTGTACCTTTCAACTGAGTGAGTTGTTAGCAAGGAAGGTGAAGAGCAAACTAATTGTAAGCCAGTTCACATATGAATTTTCCATACAGAAATCAACAGCTACATTTCACACAATAATGATTATACTTTAGAAGTATTCCATGGCCGACAAGAGTGTTTTAATGTTCCTTGTTATCGGAGTCTCAGCACCTTAATAAAAAATACAAACGTTGTGCTGGAAACATTGTTTGTCAACTAGAGTAATCGAGCCATATACGGAAACAGACCCTTTGTCCAACTTGCCCATGCTGACCATGATGCACCATCTACGCTAGTCCCATCTGTCTGCATTTGACCCATATCCCTCTAAATCTTTCCTAAGGAATGAGCAAAAGAGTGGACCAAAGAACTGGCACATGCACAATGGGCCATTTTTCAATACGTCACTGTTGCAATATCCTCTACTTTCTGAAAGCAGTGATGCTTTAGTGTCAGCTAGTTCCATGTACCCACTGCCCTCTGTATGACTGCTGTGGTATTTCCATTGAACAGAAGGAATATGTCTCTCCATATTGCATAGAGTCATAGCAGCGTGGAAACAGGCCCAACTTGCCCAAACTGACCAACATGCCCCAAGATGAGTCCCATTTTTTATTTCCTCCACATTCCAGCCAACCCCCCAGATACTCCTATTTTCCTACACACTAGGAACAAATTGCAGTGGCCATTTAACATATAACCCACTGCATTTGGGATATGGGGGGAAACCAGAGAACCAGGAGAAAACCCACATTGTCACAGGGAGGACATACAAATCCCATACAGACAGGCCTGGGATAAGGATTAAATATGAGTCACAGGAACTATCAGGCAGCAGCTCCACCAGTTTTGCCGCAGTGTCTCCCATCTCTTAGAAGCTCTGCATATTAAAAACATCCTAATTCTTGGACGTTAAAAGGGTTAATTGAATCTTGCTTGTAGCCAGTCTAATGGAGAGGCTACTTTTCTTTTCATATTCCTCGTCATCCAAGGTGACATAATCTTAGCGTCTTTGCCCTGCACTCTAACAGGAACATGCTGGCCCTGAACTCTCCATATCACGTTTGTGAAAGCCTTCCACTTGACAGACATCCCTTTGTATGAAATTCTGGCTCATGAAATGTGTGTCCGAGTGATTGCTTAGCTTTGTTTACATGTACTCTGCAATCTCATTAATACTTTGGACAGCAGGAATTCTTCACGCCAGCCATCTTTAATCTGTCATAATCCTGATAGCTATTAGATAATTTGGGCTGTGTTGATTTATCAGTATGGAAGAGTTAATGCTAACATAATCTTACTAAATTATACTTATCCTGTTGATGATCCTTCGCTAGTGGTCTGTTTATCCTTGGTGTCACTTTTTAAACTATATGGTTAATTTTCCTTTTCTAAATATTGTTAGCAGCTCTTTGTTATCTACTCATTTTCTCTTGTGATTACTTCTGCTTCATAGTATCTTTCTATTATTGCCAAATGTCATTAATACTCAAGGAACTGGGTCCTGCCTGGGAAAAACATATAATTTATACCATCCTTGAATTCAGAACAGATCCTGGAAATGTTGAAAAAGATGAAGAAGTAAGCAAAGATGGTCAGGTAAATTAAACAATGCTGATTTTTTTTTACCATATGGTGTATGAATTCTGTTTACCTTTCATCACTTTGTAAATATCATTAACTTTTTATAATAGTACTGAGAATAAAGGACAGCTTCACCCGAATGGTCAGCCAACACCAAATGCAGTCAGATATTATCGACTGTGGAAATCGGAAATTTAAAAAAGGAAATACTCCATAGAAACATATAAAATAGGTGCAGGAGTAGGCCATTCGGCCCTTTGAGCCTGCACCGCCATTCAATATGATCATGGCAGTTCATCCAACTCAGTATCCTGTACCTGCCTTCTCTCCATACCCCATGATCCCTTTAGCCACAAGGGCCACATCTAACTCCCTCTTAAATATAGCCAATGAACTGACCTCAACTACTTTCTGTGGCAGAGAATTCGACAGATTCACCACTCTCTGTGTGAAAAAAAAAATTCTCATCTCGGTCCTAAAAGACTTCCCCGTTATCCTTAAACTGTGACCCCTTGTTCTGGACTTCCCCAACATCGGGAACAATCTTCTTGCATCTAGCCTGTCCAACCCCTTAAGAATTTTGTAAGTTTTTATAAGATCCCCCTTCAATCTTCTAAATTCCAGCGAGTACAAGCCGAGTCTATCCAGTCTTTCTTCATATGAAAGTCCTGCTATCCCAGGAATCAGTCTGGTGAACCTTCTCTGTACTCCCTCTATGGCAAGAATGTATTTCCTCAGATTAAGAGACCAAAACTGTACGCAATACTCCTGGTGTGGTCTCACCAAGGCCCTGTACAATTGCAGTAGAACCTCCCTGCTCCTATACTCAAATCCTTTTGCTATGAATGCTAACATACCATTCGCTTTCTTCACTGCCTGCTGCACCTGCATGCCTACTTTCAATGACTGGTGTACCATGACACCCAGGTCTCGTTGCATCTCCCCTTTTCCTAATCGGCCATCATTCAGATAATAGTCTACTTTCCTGTTTTTGCTACCAAAGTGGATAACCTCACATTTATCCACATTATACTGCATCTGCCATGCATTTGCCCACTCACCCAGCCTATCCAAGTCACCTTGCAGCCTCCTAGCATCCTCCTCACAGCTAACACTGCCCCCCAGCTTCGTGTCATCCGCAAACTTGGAGATGTTGCATTCAATTCCCTCGTCCAAATCACTAATCTATATTACTAAAAGTCTGTTCTTGACCGGTTTTGGCTTTCTGTGCTGCGATTTACGAGAGTACGCCGCCACTTACGGCCGTCATTTTTGGCCACCTCGCTCAGAGCCCCCCTCCGCCGCATGTGTGCCGAGGATTTTTCCCGTCGATGAAAATTGACAGAGATATTAATGTTTTTATAAAATTCCACATTCTCTCTGTATGAATGAATGAATGAATGAATGAATGAATGAATGAATGAATGAATGAATGAATGAATGAATTACCTTTATTGTGAAATTTCGTGCCTGCAATCATACATACAATAATACAATAATAAACAACAATAAACACAAATTAACATCCACCACAGTGAGTCCTCCAAGCACCTCCTCACTGTGGTGGAGGCAAAAATCTTAGGGCTGCAGTCTCTTCCCTCCTCTTCTCCCTCTGCGCTGAGGCGATACCCCACCGGGCGATGGCACAAACAGTCCCGCGGCTCACCGAACCCCGCAAACGGGCCGGCTCAAACACCGCGGCCCGGGGTGATCGAAGCTGCCGCCCTCCAGTCCAGCGGACGCAGCCGCTGGCCCGCGGCTGAACCCCGGACTCAGGTCACCGCCGCCAGAACGCCGTCCCAGCCACCGGAGCACCGTTCCAGCCCCTAGCCGGATCGCCCTCACGTGAGTGCCGTACCTCCCTCGAGCTGAGCCGCCCCGACAGGAGCGCCATTCCACCCTCGGGCTGGGCCGCCCCGACGGGAGCGCCACAGCCCCTCACGGGAGAGTCTCAGCCACGCGCCAGGCCGCCCTCATGGGAGCGTCACAGCCCCTCACGGGAGCGCCGTTCCAGCCCTGAGCCGGACCGTCCTGACTGGCTCTGCCTCCGGAGTCTCGAGGTCGCCAGCTCCGCCATTAGGCCTCAGCGCAGACGGAGGCAGAGAGGGGGATACGACAAAAAAGTCGCATTCCCCCGAAGGGAGAGACAGCAAGCCCTGTTTCCACCCCCCCCCCCCCACATAAACACAACCTAAAAACCAATAAACTTAACTAGACAAAACGAAAAAAAACAACACAAAAAAAGTAAAAACAAACGGACTGCAGGCTAGCCGCAGCCGTTCACCAGCGCAGCCACTTCCGGATGCCCCTGCTGGCTGCCCCTGCTGGAGGGAGGGGGAGGGACTATAAAACCAGGAAGTTTTAACAAGAACAAAACAAGAACCGTAACTTTCAACACATCTTCATTCTGGTACACACCTGCACTTCGTAAACTGAAACAGACTGGTCGCCGACTTGAACGACTCACAAATAAATCATCTCTCACAGTCCACCTTGAAGCTTACAAACTCCACCTCACTGATTACAAAGATGCCCTCATTGCTGCAAAATCTGCCTACCTCTCCTCCATATTCACCGATCCCTGCCTAAACCACAGAACCCTCTTCTCCACAGTGGGCAACCTCCTCAAGCCTCGAGCAAACACTCTCCCTACCTCTACTCCGGATCTCTGCAACTCATTCCTCCACTTTTTCGCTGATAAAATCATCACCACCTATCAATCTTTATCCCCTGTACCCGACTCCCCAGCATCTACTCCACCACCTACCAAGGCCTCTCCTTTCAACATCTCCACTGACCTCCTTACCCCTCCTCCACACTGCTTCCTCTCCCAGTTTGACCTGGTCACCCCTATTGAAATCTCCAAACTCATCAGCTCTTCCAAACCCGCTACCTGCTCCTTCGACCCTCTCCCCACTCCCCTGCTGAAGTCCTGCCTCCCCGTTCCCTGCCCCTACCTCACTAATCTCTTCAACTCCTCATTGTCCCAAGGAATTGTCCCCTCCACTTTCAAAACTGCTGCTGTCACACCAATCTTAAAGAAACCTGGTCTTGATCCCTCCTCTCTCATTAACTACCGCCCAATCTCAAACCTCCCCTTTCTTTCAAAAACCCTGGAGCGTATCGTTGCGTCGCAACTTCATTCCCACCTCCTTGCGTATAACCTACTTGAACCCCTCCAATCTGGCTTTCGCCCCCTCCATAGCACAGAAACTGCTCTCCTCAAAGTCCTCAACGACCTCCTCACCTCTGCTGACACTGGTTCCCTCAACATCCTCATCCTCCTCGACCTGAGCGCAGCCTTCGATACAGTGAACCAGAACATCCTGCTCACCAGACTCAAAGACCTCGGCATTGAAGGCTCTGCACTCAGCTGGCTCCGTTCCTACCTTTCCAACAGATCCTACTTCATCTCTCTCCACAACCACACCTCTGCTACAGCCACAGTCACTCAAGGCGTTCCCCAAGGCTCCGTACTCGGCCCCCTCCTCTTCATCATCTACATCCTCCCCCTTGGTCAGATACTCCGCCACTTCAACCTGGACTTCTACTGTTACGCCGATGACACCCAGATCTACCTCGGCACCAAATCCCCACACAACCCCCCCCCCCCCCCCTCTCCCATATCAACTCCTGTGTGTCAGCTATAAAAACCTGGATGTAACATAACTTCCTCAAACTCAACAGCGATAAGACAGAATTCCTCCTCATAGGCTCCAAAGCCACTCAGCAAAATCAATAACCCCACTCTCACCATCGACGGCACCACTGTCTCCCCATCTCCCCAGGCCCGCAACCTTGGCGTGATCTTTGATTCCACCCTCTCCCTTGAGCCTCACATCCGCCATGTCATTAAAACCTCCTTCTTTCATCTCCGCAACATCGCCAAACTCAGACCCTCTCTCACACCTCCCGCTGCTGAAAGACTCATCCATGCCTTCATCTCCTCCCGACTGGGCTATTGCAACTCACTTCTCCTTGGCATCAGCTCCACCTACATCAACCGACTCCAACTGGTCCAGAACGCAGCCGCCCGACTCATCACCCACACCAAATCCTGGCATCACATCACTCCAGTCCTCAAACAACTTCACTGGCTTCCCATCTGCCACCGGATCACCTACAAAATCCTGATCCTCACCTACAAAGCCCTCCACCATCTGGCCCCCCCCCCTCTCACTGACCTCCTCTCCCCCTACCAACCCTCAAGGTCCCTCAGATCCACATCAGCCGGTCTCCTCTCCATCCACAAGTCCAACCTTCGCAGTTTTGGGGACAGAGCCTTCTCCAGGGCAGCTCCCAGGCTCTGGAACTCCCTCCCCCAACTGATCCGCAATTCCGTGTCCCTCACCATCTTCCAGTCCCGCCTCAAGACCCATCTCTTCACCTCTGCCTATCCTTAGCCCCACGTCCCCCTCCCTTTTCATCATGTACATTAATTGCCTCATATTGTGTTTTGAATTGTATATTGTCTTTACTTTGTGTACTAATCATGTGTCTACTATTTATTTCATTCCCCTTACATGTTTTTCCTCTACCTGCTAAGGTGTCCTTGAGACTCTTGAAAGGCGCTCATAAATAAAATTTATTATTATTATTATAGGAAGTGGTGTGCCTCAATCAGTCTCTGCAAGTGGTGTGCCTCAATCAGAGCTCTGAATGACACTGACAAATGTCTACAGCACTGTGAGTACCCTTAATTTGGTTTGAAAATATGGTTAGAGGTAAAAAAAGCACTGCCTGCAAATGGTTGTTTGGGTTTGGGTTGAAGTAAAAAGGCACTCTCTCTCCCCCCCCCCCCTCCCCTCTCCCCCCCCCCCTCCCTCTCCTCTCCCCCCTCCCTCTCCTCTCCTCTCCCCCCCTCTCCTCTCCCCCCCCTCTCCTCTCCCCACCCCTCTCCACTCCCCCCTCTCCTCTCCCCCCCCTCTCCTCTCCCCTCTTTTTCTCCCCCTCCTCCCCTCCCCCACCGTCCCTCCCCTAAACCCCCCTCCCCTCCACACACCCCTACCCCCTTCCCTCCCTCCCCCTCCCTGCTCCCCACCTCCCCCGCCCCTCATCTCACCACCCTCTCAGCACCCCCTCTCTCTCCCCCCCCTCTCCTCCCCCCCCCTCCTCTCTCTCTCTCTCCCCCCTCCTCCCCTCCATTAGCGTGAGTGTGGGGGAGGGGGGTTGTTAGTGTGTGATGCTGCATGCCGCCTCCCCCCCACAACCGCACGTTGGGGGAACAGACCCAACGGGTCTGCACTTGGTCTAGTATATATTGTAAATAGCTAGGGTCCCAGCACTTAGCCTTACGGTACCCCACTAGTCACTGCCTGCCATTCTGAGAAGGACCCGTTTACTCCTACTCTTTGCGATACCCGTTTACTCCTACTCCTACTCCTACTCCAATCAGGGCCGGCCTTAGGAGGTGCGGGGCCCAATTGGGAAAATTTTCATAGAAATATAGATGAATAATTATGAATGAGTCACGTGTCGTGAGTAATATGACAGTCAGTCGGCTTTAAAAAAAAAATCTTAAACCGCGCATGCGCAGATTGTTCTCTCTGTAAAAATAAAAATAAATAAACAATTCAATTTTCTCACGGCTTCCAAATCTAATTTCTGAATTACTGAATGGGTGGGGGGTGGAAGGTGACGGCAGGTGGAAAGATGGTGGGAAAAACAGGAGCACACCGGGACAAGTTGAATCAGTTGTCATCTTATTGAATGACAATACTAGTTCAACTTATCAAGGGACCAATTCGGGGGAGAGTTCCTTGTGGGGAGTCTAGCCAGGGGTAAAGTTGCGGGGAGGGCAGGAGCGTTGAGAAGGAGGAGGTCGGGTTCATGCCAGTAACTCACTCACTCACCGCTGCCGTGGCACTTCGGGCGCGGAGCTTCCGCATTGTGGCCAGGAAGGGAAGCAGCTCGCGTGGCTACGAGCGGCTTCCATCACCGGACAATGGAACCGACTGCCATCTCAGCGCCTTCTGCCGGCCCTGCTCACCTCTGGCAGTGCTCTCCGTCTGAACAGTGAGGGGACCAGCTCAAGAGCAAAGATCATAGAGCGGAGTGGGTCAGCAGGTGATGGATAACATCACAGCGGACGGTGGAGCTTACTCCTGTGTCAGCGCGAACAAGGGATCAATTGAGGTTACTCGCACTGACATATGGAGTAAGCTCCACCGCCCACTGTCTTGTTAGCCATCGCCCGCTGACCCGCTCTTGAGCTGGATGATCCCTGGCCGACCCCCTCCTTCTCAACCCTCCTGCCCTCCCCGCAACTTTACCCCTGGACAGACTATCCACATGCTCTGAAACAAACTCACCCCCACAGCAGCGCTGTCCTTTTACAGCTGCTTCCTACTTTAGAGCCGCAAGGTAATATCTTGCCCAAACTCAGTTGTATCTTTCTATCTCAATAAATATCACAAAATATGCCATTGTTTCAGCCACATAATGACAAACTATAGAATGTAGGTTATTTGTTATCAGTCACCCCATCCCAGAAACAACAGTACTTAAAGAGAAGAACATTTGTTTTACTAATTTACGAGCATGTACCATACAGAGTCCGTTGATCCATATCCAGGAAAATGTTGTGATAATTTCATAAAAGGTATTATTGTCTAAGAAATTTGGTGTGGAATGATAATCCATCTCAGTACTCATTTAGGCAAGTGCCAAGCTATAGATACTTTTCCCCCACCCCCAATCCCCCTCGCCTGATCTTCATTGAACCTACCATTTGACCAATCTTTTACTCAGCTGCTGTAACGTTTTCTTCCTATCAAAATCTCTGTGTAGATTCTGTCCCTATCTTCCAATTCCCACTTTGAAATAAAATACAACTTTCGACTTAATAATTTCGCAGCAGGATCGCTATATAAATGCAAATATATGGTATTTTATCCTAGCATCCCCTTGCCACCACACAAGAAGCGTAACTTGAAGCATTTGCATTTGGAGAAGTTTGATACGGACCAGGAATGAAAATTAATAGCTATGAATCGATTAACAGCGAGCTACGAGGTGAGATTGAAACACCTGTCAGAGGGCTAAGAAACAATCCTGAGTTGACGGCGTATTGTTTTAAGTGAGCCTTTTGCAGCGACCTCACCATATTCTGGTTAAATATTATTTCCACGGAAATCTCCTATTTCACTTTGAAATTATATTCATTTATAACAGTTTGTAACATCAGTAACCACCTTAATTTTCGTGCATTTAGTACCGGGTATGCTTGAAACAATTTATTGTAATGTACTGTATCTTTAAAAAAAACTATATCAAGCAGGTGTGAAAATTACACTGAATCGAACGATGATTGAAAATGTGTGGGAATCGACTAATCGCGATCCTGCTGCGAAATATTTACGTTGAAAGTTGTATTTTATTTCAAAGTGGGAATTTGAAGATATAGACAGAGATGCTACACAGAGATTTTAAACTCGGGAGAGCTCTTGGGTGAACTCGCACAATGGGACAGGGCTTGAGGCAGCAGTTATGCAGCGAAGGGAATAGCCAACATTTCGGGCCCGGTCTGAAGAAGGGTTTCGACCCGAAACGTTGCATATTTCCTTTGCTCCATAGATGCTGCCTCACCTGCTAAGTTTCTCCAGCATTTTTGTCTACCGCAAAACGTCAATGTTCCGGGAATGCCGAGAGAGCTAGAGAGAGACGAGCTGGGGAGCGGGAGAGAGAGAGCGCGCCAGAGAGAGAGGGAGGGAGAGAGTGAAAGACAGCGAGACACACCGTGGGTCGGTAGGTAAATTGAATGACTAACCTGCTGCAGGCCAAGAAGCTCACCAAGACGAAGTCCTCAATCATAATGGTGAGTTTTAAGAAATTCTCAATGTGTCATTAATGCATGGATCTACATTCCTCAGTAAATGAAATTCTGTTTTGAACAAGTGTTAATGACGCCACGTGAATTGTATTCAAAGGAACGCAGCGTCATAAATACTTGTTCATAAGTTCATAATTGATAGGAGCAGAATTAGGCCATTCGGCCCATCAAATCTATTCCGCCATTCGATCATGGCTGATCTATCTCTCCCTCCTAATCCCATTCTCCTGCCTTCTCCCCGTAACCCCTGATACCCGCACTAAGCAAGAATCTATCTATCTCTGCTTTAAAAATATCCACTGACTTTGCCTCCACAGCCCTCTGTAGCAAAGAATTTCACAGATTCACCACCCTCTGTCTATAGAAATTTCTCCTCACTGCCTTCCTAAAAGAACATCCTTTAATTCTGAGGCTTTGACCTCAAGTCAGGGGTGCGAGGGGGGGGGGGGGTGTGTGTGTGTGCAGGGAGTCAGATAGACTGTGCAATGACAGGGGGGGATCCCAGTGTGAGAGTGAGTCACCACCTGCGTACAGCGTTCCCACATCTCACTTCTCCACCAAGCAAGGCACACTCCTCTCTCCCCCCTTCCTCCCCCCCTCTCTAAAGTAGGAGGGAGAGGGAGGTAGTGAGAGGGATATCTAAAGGGTAACTGGTTTTGGTCTCCAATCACCTCACAAAGGTCAGCCAACAGTGGTGGTGAGGCAGAAGGGAGAACTCTCTCTCTCTCTCTCTCTCCAATTCTCTCTCTCTCCCTCTCTCCCCCTCTCTCTCCCCCATCTCTCTCTCTCCCTCTCCCTCGCTCTCTCTCTCTCCCCCTTCTCTCCAATTCTCTCTCCTCCCCTCTCCCTCCTTCCTCTCTTCTCTCTCCAATTTCCTCTCTCCCCCCTATATCTCTCTCTCTCCGCCCTTCCTCTCTTCTCTCTCCAATTTCTCTCTCTCTCTCTCTCTCTCTCTCTCTCGCCCACGCCCCCCCACTCCCCCACACTCAGCCACGTTTATATCTACAGTTCACTCCACGAGTGTGTGTGTGAGCCGAGCAGTGTTTCTTATTCTGACTCTGCTCCGTGAGCTGCTCGTAATGACAGTAATCGTGTCCAACTCTTAACTGAAAACGTGTGGTTTGCAAACTGAAAATCACCCCTCTGTCTTTCCACTGTCCCCCCACCACACACAGAGACACACACAGAGAGACACACTCAGACACACATGCGGATAGAGACACACACACGCACAGCCACAGACAGACAGACACACGCACACACAGGGTTAAATCCCACCCGCATCCCGGCCCGGACATTACCCCCGACACCAATGTTAACACAGACTCAAACCTCCAACCTGGTTTGCTGTTGTACCGGCACCGAACGAGTTAACGCAACCCCCAAATCTGTTTATCCACAGATTGTCTCCCTCTCGCACTTATCCGGCCTGTTGTCTTTCGTTTCTGCTTCAGGTCTTTTAACTCTATCCCCCCCCGACCAAAGAGTGGGCAAGTACGCCGCCGATTTCATACAAATCTGACCCCCCCCCCCCCCCCACCCCCACCCCCACCCCCCACCACACACACACACACACACACCGCCCGCTCCCGACGTTTAGCGTTGAATACTCACGGCTGAGTCTGCTGCGGTACTGGGGCTTGCTGCACTGTTTGCGCCTGGACATGGTGGTCTGGCGGGGGATGTGAGACTGCCACACCCCCCCCAGAGCCCGGTACTACTCCCCCCCTCCCGGGTCCAGACCAAAGTCAAAACACGATTACAATTACTGAGGAATGTGGATCAGAGCATTGATGACCCATTGTATAACCACTTGTTAACTACTGGCTGTTAACAAGTGCTACAGTAGGAGTTAACACGTCGTTTGTGTCTGGCGAATGCTTTTTTTAAATCTTTATTTAACAAAACGAATTTGTATTTCCATATGAAATACGGAAAATTAACGCGGGGCCGCCCTTGGGCGCGGGGCCCAATTTGGAAAAATCGGTCCAATCGGCCTAAGGCCGGCCCTGACTCCAATAGTTAGGCAACACATATGGAGGGAGGAATTATTTGAACAGGAAAATAAACGTAACATTTCAGGACAATTACTTTTGTCTGGAACTGCAAGAAGCAGGAGAAAACCTGACTCGTGAGCATGGGTTGAAAGAGAGGAGATGAACAAAGTTACAGTCTTTGCCCTGCACTCTAACAGGAACATGCTGGCCCTGAACAACATGATAAGGTTGAATTGCAGTAGGCAAAAGATGCAACCTGCCTCTCTCTTCCTCATCATTCTCCCAAAACATTAACTGTTGGGAAATGATCCCAAGTGGCAGAAGAAAGCTCGCTCTGATCTGTGTAAAGCCATCAAGTATGCCAAGAGACAATACCAGGACAAAGTCCCAGTATAATCATTCAGACACCTGCAAACTGTGGCAAGCCCTGAATTCTATAAGTGGCTGCAAAGCAAAGTCAGGCAACATCGCTGGTGATAGTGCGGCCCTATTTGATGAACCTAATGCTCACTTTGAGCAGAAGGAAAACGATGACATCTGTCCCGTCAGTCTCGAGTGTGCCTTTTCCCAAGGTCACTGTTGCAGAAGTAAGATTGGCCTTCCTGAGACGGACGGCATCACTGGCCGCGTCCTTAGGAACTGCGCAGACCAAATAGCGGGAGCGTTCACAGACATCTTTAATCTCTTCCCATTCTGTTCTAATGTACCCATCTGCTTCAAGAAGACTAATATCATCCCTAGTGCCAAAGAAAAGCATGCCTTAACGACAACCATCCAGTGGTTTTGTCATCCACTATCGTGAAGTGCTTTGAGAGGCTGCTAATGGAACACATTAAATCCAGCCTACGAAGGAGCATGACATGGGTTTAAGGTACGAAGGGAAAAATTTAATAGAAACCTTACGGGCAACCTTCACACAGAAGGTGGTGGGCATTTGTAACAAACTGCCAAAGAAGGTAGTAGCGGCAGGTACCATGACATTTAAAATACATTTGGACTGGACATGAATAAGAGAGGTTTAGAGACATATGGGCCAAAGAGGGACAGGTGGGACTAGCCTAGATGGTGCATCTTGGTTGGCATGCAGAGGTTGGGCTGAAGGCCATGATTCGCTGCTCTATGACCAAGACTCTAAAATGATCTTTATTGTCAAATCTCAATAGCTCATAGGTTTCTATTTAATGTATTCAGTGCAGTGAAAAGGGCTTGAGTGAGATATTTACTTAAGAATTTGGAAAGGTTCAGAAAGCAAGGACACAAAAAGCTGGAGTTATGCCCCTGTCCCACTTAGGAAACCTGAACGGAAACCTCTGGAGACTTTGCACCCCACCCAAGGTTTCCATGTGGTTCCCAGAGTTTTTTGTCAGTCTCCCTAATGGTCGAAAGTGGTTTCCGCTTCTTCTATGTTCCGGCGATTATTTCCAAAAATTGAAAACCGGCCGCGACTAAAAATAGGTTGCCGTTTTAAAAACCGGTAAATTTTTAGTCGAAGCCGGTTGCGATGCTAGTTGAAGGTGGTTGCCGGAGGTTGCAGGTCGTGGAAGGTACCTGCAACCTTCCACTACCTGCAACCTCCGGCAACCACCCCCCCTGTCTCTCCCCTCCCTCTCCTCTCACCCCTCTCTCTCTCCCCTTTGCCTCCCTGTCTCCTTCCCCTCTCTCTCTCCGCCTCCCTTTGAGAGTCTCTGTCCCTCTCACGGCAGCGGCGCAACGCTTCCGACGCCTTTGATGGCCCGGGACTCTTTAACTGCTCCATGGCCGGAGCTGCAGCGAGCAACTCGCAGGCCCCACAAACACTCGCCAGCCCGGCAAATACTCGCCAGCCCCGGCTCCCCGCATCTGGCCCCGCCGCTGGTTCTGCTTCCATACATCCCTCAGCCCCGGCTCTCCAACACCCGTGGCCCATGAAGTTTATCTGAGTTCTGAAATTGTCGTTGATCACAGAATTCCTCACGACAGAGCGTGAGAGCGTATTTGTTCAAATGCGTGATTCTCATGCTCAAAGCGTGAGTTGCAGCCCTGTAATGGGATAGTGTAGGATTAGTGTAAATGAATGTTCATGCAGACTTAAGGGCCTGTCCCACGCATGGCGTGTGGTGAGGCGTGATGGCGTAGGAAGTGACACGCGGCCGCGCGCTGCACCCCAGGATTTTGGGATTCACAAAATCTTCACGCACCACCAGCGTGACCTGCAAATGACGCCCAAGTGGGGCAGGCCCTTTACTGGACCAAAGGGCCTGTTCTGTTATGTAACTCTATGACATAACAGCAAAGAGAGTGTAAAGAAAACAGAGATGACTAGCTAGGAGGGAAGCAAGAGGCCAATCTGATTTAAAAAAGCCTTTAACTTGAAATATTAATTCTGTTTTTCTTTCCGCAGATGCTGCCGGTTTCCAGCATTTTTGTTAATATTCAATATGAAGTTGTTTTGAACTCCAGTAGAGATTAAGCCTGTGGAGGGTGCTGTCCACTCGCAAGAGTCCCCGGCAAAGACTACCTCCCCTTTCCTGTCAGCTGAGGGCAACCAGAAGGGGAGAGGGGGAGGGGGAGAGGGAGAGAGAGGGAGAGAGAGAGGGAGGGGGGAGGGGGAGGGGGAGAGAGAGAGGGAGGGGGAGAGAGAGAGGGAGGGGGAGGGGGAGGGGGAGGGGGAGAGAGAGGGGGAGGGGGAGAGAGAGAGAGGGAGGGGGAGAGAGAGAGAGGGAGGGGGAGAGAGAGAGAGAGGGAGGGGAGAGAGGGAGGGGGAGAGAGGGGGGAGGGAGAGAGGGGGGGGGAGAGAGGGGGGAGAGAGAGAGAGGGGGAGAGAGAGAGAGAGAGAGAGAAGGGGGAGAGGGGGGAGAGAGAGAGAGAGGGGGGAGAGAGAGAGGGGGGGAGAGAGAGAGGGGGGGAGAGAGAGAGAGGGGAGAGAGAGGGAGAGGGAGAGAGAGATAGATTTTTTTCATACAGATGGTGGAGGATATGGAATGAGCTGCCGAGACATGCCTAAAGACACGTGGATTGGTACATGGATAGAAAAGATTTTGAGTTATATGGGCTAAATCCAGGCTAATGGGACAACCTCGTGTGGACATTCTGGTTCGCAGGGATAAGTTGGACTGTTTCTGTGCTGTGAATCTCTAATAAATAAATCTGTGATCTAGACCTTCCTGCATCTGGTACCTCCACATATTGCACTCACAGGCTTGCCTGGACACTGCTTCCCTTTTAGGATGTCCCGGCAATACCCCCCCCCCCCCCCCCCTCTCTATCCCTCCCCCACCAAAGTCGCAACCGTCATTTTCACCCTCCAAACAGCTAACAATGGCCTATTTACTTGATCATTGTTAATTTTTGCATATTTATCATTAATTTTTCTTTACCTCTCCGCATCACTGCCTATATCTCTCATTTCCCTTAGCCCTAAACAGTCTGAAGAAGGGTCTTGACCCGAAATGTCACCCATTCCTTCTCTCCAGAGATGCTGCCTGTCCCGTTGAGTTACTCCAGCTTTTGGGATGTTCAGTTGAGTAAACCTCTAGGTGCTGGGTGTCCTGCCCTTTTGAGACTCTACTAAAGACCACAAAATTAATGAGTAGTAAGAAGCATACCAAAGGATCAAGTGGTAGTTGGGAGGGGGCTAGGGATGGGAAATGTGTCTGGCATGCAAGCTTTAGACTTTCGACTTCAGAGACACAGCATGGAAACAGGTCCTTCAGCCCAACGTGTCCGTGCCGACCAGCGATCACCCACACATTAGTTCTATGTTATTCCACTTTGGCATTCTATACTCAAGGGGCAATGTACAGAAGCCAATTAACCTACAAACCTGTACAATGTGGGAGGAAACTAGAGCACCCGGAGAAAACCTAGGCAGTCACAGGGAGAACATACAAAATCAGGCAGCACCCATAGTCAGAATTGAACTCGGGTCTCTGGCACTGTAAGGCAGCAACTCAAATGCTACGCCGCTGTGCCGACCCAGGCGCCACTGCGCTGCCGAAACATTTCACAATACAGTTTGTGTTTTCATCTTGCTGACATTGATCTCCTGTAGATAGACACAGAATGCTGGCGTAACTCAGCGGATCAGGCAGTATCTCTGAAGAAAATGGATTGGTGATGTTTTGGGTCGAGATCCTTCTTCAGACTGATAGTCAGGGGAGATATGTAAAGGTACAAAGATATGACTAGAGATATGTAATGGTACAAAGAACAAATGAATGAAAGGTATGAAAAGAACAAATCAAAGTCAGCCAGATGCTCAAGGAAAGGTGGAGCCCACAATGGTCTATTGCTGGCTGTGGAGGTGATAACGAGTGGATGCAAACAGTGAAACTAAGTAGGACGCCAGTGACTAGGTAGGATGACTAGGGTGGGGGAGGGACGGAGAGAGAGGGAATGCAAGGGTCTCTTGATGTTAGAGAAATTAATATTCATACCGCTAGGTTGTAAAGGGCCTGTCCCACTTTCACGACCTAATTCACGACCTTGCCGAGTTTGCCCTTGACTCATACTCGCAGCATGGTCGTCACGAGGTCGTAGGAGGTCATAGGTAGGTCGTAGCAGGTCGTGATGCTAGTCGTAGGTACTCGTGGCATCAAGTAGGTCGGGGCGTTTTCCTAGCATGATGAAAAATGTCCACGAGTAAAAAAGGTTGTGAATTAGGTTGTGAAAGTGGGACAGGCCCTTAAGCTGGCCAAGCAAAATATGAAGTGCAGTTCCACCAATTTGCCTTTGGCTTCACTCTGACAACAAAGGAGGCCCAGGACAGAAAAGTCAGTAAGGGAATGGGAAGAGGTTAAAGTGTTTGGCAACCTTGTTCGGTAGAGTTACATGTTGTTCCTGTCTCTTTCAAGGTGAACAAATTGGAGATAATCAGTTATGTTTCAGATAGTCATGTTTTATCCATCTGTTGACAGGCAGAAAACAGTAGACAATTTATAGGAGAAGTTCTGCAAGGATATTGTTGGTACTTGCACCTTAGGTTTAAGTTTATTATTGTCACGTGCAATGAAAAGCTTTGTTCTACATGCTGTCGAAACAAATCAGATAATACTCTACATAAATACAATCAAGCCAAGTTCAAGAATAATCGGTAGAACAAAGGGAAAGATACAGAATGCAGAATATAGTTCTTAGCATGTGAACTCAGGTGAGAACTATCCTCTCTGCCATTGTTGAAAGTGGTCTGCGAATACCTTGTAAAATTGCATATCAGTAGCTACTGCTCCCCATCCAGGTTCAGTACCTCTGACCACCTGAAGTTCCAAAGTGTTATTTTCCCTGTAGTCTCTGTCCACTTGCACCACTCATGCCAACAACCTGGTTATTTTCCCACCAAGCTACTTAAGAGTGTTTGTATCTGTGGTGTTTTGATCCTGGAAACAGCCCATGTCTCTCGCCAGACAACTTATCCTCAAGCAACATTGCTGCAGCCCTTGTTTTTCTCTGACTGTACCTTTATCTGGACCCCATCCAGAATATTATTTTGTCCTTACTTTCTTTAAACCTGCAGAACTGTGACCTCAAAACATCACACCTACTAATTCACATTGGAAACATCAACCCTGATTTGCCATTCCAATCGGCCTGCATTCCCGTACAATCAATATCTACTTGTATCTTACACAACATTTCTATCTTGCTGATGGGCTTGATGAACAATTTTAAGGACAGGAACAATACCGGCTCTGCCATAAACAGTGCATAATTGCATAACCGAGAGTAGATACGTTTCTTTCCAATCCTCGTTCAATTTGGAACAAAGCGGTGCAGTGGAGCAGCTGGTAGAGCTGCTGCCTCACAGCACCAGAGACTCAAGTTCGATCCTGCCCTTGGATGCTGGCTGTGTGGAGTTTGCACGTTCTCCCTGTGACCGTGTGGATTTCCTCTGGGTGCTCTGTTTTCTGCCCAATGACATGGTCATCGGTAGGTAATTGGCTTCTGTAAACTGCCCCTAGTGTGTAGGGAGCGGGTGCAAAAGTGGGATAACTTAGAACTAGTGTGAACTGATGATCAATGGTCGGCATGGACTCTGTGGGCTGAAGGCCTGTTTCCATACTCTATCTCTAAATGTTCTGCAGATAATACAAGATTTTAATTCTCGCTTCTCTACTATTGGGATTGAAGAACTCTCCTTAAATCTGTCCCACTCACTATACATGAAGATGACTGTATGGCAGGCACGTGCCGTCAGGCTAGGCAAGGTAGGCACTGCCTACCCTGACTAAAATTATGAAGTGGCAGTTATTAAATATAAAGAGTAAAGGCATGGGAGAATTATGCCTATCTAAGAGATCGATCTCTTAGGTAGGCATAACTCCCCGTGCCTTTCAACCGCAGCGCTTGCAACATGTGCCGTCAGCGCTGCTTCAAGCCGTCAATTTAAAGCGGGGCTGAAGCTGAAATTCTGCCTTTGCAGTACTGCGCATGCGCAGCGCAAGTTTCTTGGTGGGGTTTTCAAATATGGATTGTCATTATTTTAAGAGTATCTTAGGAAACAAAGAGTGAAGAATGGAGTTTGTGTACCAATAACGTGGTAAGTACATTTCTTGGTGCTTTATGTTATTAAATACTGTATCTCCCGGGGTGGAGGGGGGCTGCCGCAGCGCTCCGGGCACGGACAGCAGAACTGGCCGCCATTTCCGTGGAATGAAGCAGCTCGGGTGACTGCGAGCGGCCGCCGGGACCCAACAGCAGAACCGGCGGCCACTTCAGCCCCTTCTGCTGGTCCCCGCTCACCTCTGGCAGTGCTCTCCGTCTGAACACCTCTCTCCTGCCGCTCGCCAGCTGGCTTCCCACAAATCCTTAAATTCCGACAGTGCGCTCAAGGGACCAATTGATGCTAGTCGGCTGTGGGAATTTAAGGATTTGCGGGAAGCGGCTGACATGAGTGAAGCCGGCTAGTGGCAGGTAAGAGGTGTTCAGACGGAGAGCACTGCCAGAGGTGAGTGGGCCGGCAGTAGGCGCTGAAGTGGCAGCCCGTTCTACTGTCGGGTCCCGACGGTCGCTCGCAGTCACACGACCTGCTTCCTTCCCCGGAAATGGCGGCCAGTTCTGCTGTCCATGCGTGGAGCGCTGCGGCAGCGGTGAGTGAGTCTGACATGATCTCCGACCCCCTCCTTCTCAACATTCCTGCCCTCCCCGCATCTTTAACCCCTGGCACAGACTCTCCACACGCTGTGAAAGGAACCCTCCCTCCAATTGGACCCTTGAATTAGTATTGTCATTCAATAAGATGACAACTGATTCAACGTCCCGGTGTGTTCCCGTTTTTCCCACCATCTCTCCACCTGCCTTCATCCTCCGTCCCCCACCCATTCAGTAATTTAAAAATGAAGGAGATTTAGAAGCCTTGGGCAAATTGAATTGTTCTCTCTGTAAAAAATAAAAATAAGTAACAATCTGCGCGTTCAAGATTTTTTTTAAAGCCGACTGACTGCCTACCTTGAGTAATTACTCACGGCATGTGCCTGATGTATGGATACATTCCATTGTCACAAACACATCCTCTGCCATTTTAAGCCTCAGAATTTCAGCCAATGCTACTGAAAGCAGCAAGTAGAAAGCTCACAGTGGAAAGGGGGATACTGAATAACGTGTTGATTACATTTTCACCCAATATAATATTAAAATGTGAATATTCATATAAGTGACAACCTTCAAAGTTAAAGGAATATTTTAATCCAAGCTATTTGCATCGAACTAGGCAGAAGAATTGTACATAGGTCGGACTCAAAAAATTGTGAAGGAAGTTAGCATTGAAAAGGCTATTCTGCTTCTACCTATTTAAAGAATCAATGTGAAAAAATACCTAAAACAAATATTGATAATATTTAAAGATTAATTTTCTCCATAAAAGCCTTTTAGTTCAAATGTGCAAGATACAAAAAAGACTATTTCCTATCAGTGAAGACTACAGGTCGCCAAAATCTGTCAAACATTAACTTCAAAGTAAAAAGAGAAGTTAAACAGGCTCCTCTTTCACTGTCACCAGTATTTTACTGCCATACAAAGACAAAATGAATCGCAAGGAGAGGTAAGCTTGTGGAATAGTCTACTGTTTGCAGAGTGGATGCACACAGCCATGAATCTATGAAGAAACCACGAGATATGATAAATAGGTAAAGACTAAATGACTGCAGGACTGCATAGCTCACCACAATCTATGTGGAAAAATTGCCCCTCTCATCCCGATTAAATCTTTCCCTTCTCACCTTAAAAGTATGCCCTCTAGTTTTAGACTACCCTGGGAAAGACATCATGACCATTCATTGTATGTATGTCCCTTGTGATTAAAGTCGAAGAGAGAGAGTTTGAACTGGCAAATTTGGAAATCAAGCGGAAGAGATCATAAAATTAATGCTGTTGCCAAACTGCTTTTATGCTCTTTGATTTTCACCAAAGCTTAATTTTACACAGCAGATGGTAAATTGTGCATCATTTGAACTCTGCCAAAGTTTTAAAAAAGTAATGACAAAATAATATTATGGATGGGGGTTCTGATAAAGAAAAAATGAGCAATTCTCTCAAGAGCTTCTTTTAGTGAAGTGATTGGTTTTATACTTACTCTTATATTAAAAATAGATGGAAGCATGCAGTATTTTGTACTGTGTGTTTTGCCAGCAGCAACAGTCAGCATCACTGGGATTAAATAACTACAAAAAGAACCTAATTATATTAGAAATCCTTTTGATGTAGCATTGCAGAGGTTGAGCCAATCTCCGGGCAGTTTCCATTGAAGGAATCGTATACTCACAACTTCCAACCAATGATTCCTGAACTCCAATGCTGTTTGTCCTCAATTTATAACCCACAACCATCTCAGTGCTTGCAAATCTTCTGTCTGTCAGTAAAAGAAAATCAATTCAAGCCACAGAAGTAGACTGAGGTTAAGACTGTTTTTGGTGTAACTTGTTGATTGCCAAACTGCAGCCCACTTTACATGTTGTCTTCTGTTCAAATCAATGTAAATAAAAGCAGTGAACAATATCAATGATCTTGCTGAATCCCCACCATTGTTCATTCTATTCAAAATCCAAAGTTCAGTCCAGCTGCACATTTGGCTGATTTGGTTTCTGCACCAGGATTTTTATCATCTAATCACTCCTGTCATCTGTTTTTTTGCAAACCTTCTCTATTGTTCTTTACATAGCTTCTGCCTTTGCCCTTTAAGTCCTGACATTGCCGAGGGATGTTCACAGGATTTACCAAGTGCGCTGAGGCAGGGATTGTCCCACATGGGGTCAAGGTAATATTAATTTAAAAAAACATAATTTTTTTACTTAATATGTTATTGCTTGATGTACCTTTCTGTGCATATAAGTGGCTGGTTTATTATTATTTTAGGTTGATTTTAATATTTCATAAGTTTATTTTGTTTTAAATTATACTGTCAAAAACATTCAGTTACATAACAACTTTGCAGCCAATTGAATTGTGGATGCTGGAGGTGGGAGTGGGGACTGCTGTCAGAATTGGACAAGATTTTAGTTCCTGTTCGGCACCTCGATCCACATGACAGGATCGTGGCTGAATGGGGCAGCTGCTTTTCAGGGCCTCAAGCCATTCCAGATTGGTATTGGTTTAGTATTTTCATGTACACAGAGATACAGTGAAAACATATGCTTTGCCCGTTGTTCATGCAAATAGAGTGATAGAGTCATACTGCAAGGAAACAGGCCTTACTCCTACTCTGGGTAATAAAAACTCTGTGCATTCACCCTATTCCCCTCATGAGTTTATACACCTCATCCAACTCATTCTCCTGCACTACAAGAAATAAACCACTAGCCTGCCCAATCTCTGCCTACAGCTCCGGCCGTTAATTCCTGGGAACATCCTCGTAAATCTCCTTTGCACTCTTTCCAGTTTAACATCTTTCTTATAGCAGGGACCAAAATTGAACACAATACTACAAATACAACCTCACAAACATCTTGTGCAACTGTAACATAACATCCCAACTTCTATGCTCAATACCCTGACTAATGAAGGTCAATGTACTGAAAGCCTTCTTGACCGCCCTATCTAACTTTGGCGTTACTTTCAAGTAACTAAGTACCTGCCCTCTTAGATCCCTTTGCTCCACGGCTCTCCCCAGGACCCTGCCACTGAGAAGATTGTGCCCTGATTTGACTTCCTAAAAGGTGACTACTTGCACTTATGTGCATTAAACTCCATTAACCATTCCGCAGCCCACTTGGCCAACGGATCAAAATCCTGCTGTAATTTTTGGTAACCATCATCAGTAATATGATGCAACCCACTTTGGTGTCATCTGCAAACTTACTAATCATACCTCTATTCTCATCCATTTAATTGATTTTATCCACAAACAGCACCGACTCCTGTGGCACATCACTGGTCACAGGCCTCCAGTCCGGAAAACAGCCTTCCACCATCACCTCTGCTTCTCTATCCAGTCAGCTAGCTCACCCTGGATCCCATCTGATCTTACCTTCCAGAGCAGTCTACCATGCAGAACCTTATCAAATGCCGTGCTGAAGTTCATACATACAACGTATGCAACTTTACCCTCATCAACCTTTTGGTTACTTCTTCAAAAAATTATCATAGACATAAGACACGATTTTCCATGTACAAAACAATGCTGACTATCCCTAATCTGCCCATCAATTAAAATGCAGGATTCTCTCCAGTAACTTGCCTACCACAGATGTTAGGCTCACTGGTGTATAGTTCCCAGGCTTTTGCTTGCAACCCATCCCAAACAGAGGCACAATATGAGCTACCCTCCAGTTTTCCAGCACCTCACCTGTGACTATTGATGATTTGTATATCTCAACTATGGCGCCTGAAATTTCTACTTCAGCTTCCTGCAGTGTCCTCGGTTATATCTGATCAGGCCAGGGAGATTTTCTACTTTCATATACCTTAGGACATTCAGCACCTCCTTGAACTTAATGCGGACTGTCCTCAAGATCCTCCAATAACTGTCCCAAGTTGCCCAGTTTTCATGTCTTTCTCCATGGTAAAACAGAGGAGAAATATTCATTGAGGATCTTGCTCATCTCCTACAGCTCAACAAAGAGATGACTGCTTTGGTGCCTGGGGGGCCCTATTCTCAGTAATCCTCTTTCCCTTGATGTTCTGACAAAATCCCTTTAGGTTTCCTTAATATTATCTGCCAAGCTACACCCGGCCCCTTTTTCCCCTCCTGATTTCCTTCTTAAGATAGAAGTATATAAAATCTCTGAGAGGCATAGATAGGGGAGGCAGTCAGAGCCAACACTAGAGGGCATAGCTATAAAGTGAGAGGGAAAAGGTTTAATAGAGATGTGGGGTCTGGTTTTTACAGAGAACGGTAGTGGAATTTAAGAGGCTTTTAGATAGGCATGAGGAGGTGCAAGGAATAGAGAGATATGGATAAAGTACAGGCAGACAAGATCAGTTCAGTTCAACTTGGTATTATGTTCAGCACAAACATTGTGGGGTGAAGGGCTCGTTCCTATACTGTACTATTCTATGTACTATGACAATTTACACCCTGGTCATCCCCTCCTCTCCCTTCAGGTGGAAGGCATAAGATCTTGAAAGCGTGTACCAGAATACTCAACAACAGCTGCTTTCCCACTATTATGAGATTACTGAACAGTCCTCATAAACTGAGGATGTAATCCCAATCCCCTAAACTACTTCATTGCAGCCCTTGAACATTCTTTATTTGCACTTTCTCTGTAGCTGTAATACTATAAGTTCATAATGCTGTAACACACATATTCTGCACTCTGGTAGTTTTCTCTTTGCACTATCTGTTGTCGCCCCATCTAATCTAGTCCCATTTGCCCACATTTGCCCGATATCCCTCTAAACATTCCTGCCCATGTGTTTTTTTAAATACTGTATAGTACCTACCTCAACTACCTCCTCTGGCAGCTCATTACATATACACGTACCCACTGCCCTCTGAGTGAAAATCTTGTCCCTCAGGTTCATATTAAATCTTGCCACTCTCACTTTAAACATATGTCTTCGTGTCTTTGATTCCCCTACCCTGGGTAAAAGATTCTGTGCATTCAGCCTGTCTATTCCAGACTGCACATTCAGCCTTTCTATTTCTGAAATCATGAAAGTTCTGACAAATAAAAAGGAGAAGTTCTGTGGTTCATTTCTACTGTGTCTAAGCTGCGGTTCATTTTCTTACTCACGTCATCTCTGGTCATGGGTTTATGTCATCTTCTAAAACCAGTAATTATCAACAAGAGATGAGAATGAAAACTAAACTTTTGCAGAGTTCCTTAAACCAATGCAACTGGCTGCAACAATGCATGTTCTGGTGACTGGGTGGTGCTGTGGAGCAATTACTCTCTAAATTATTTTGTAATTTAATCATCACAGGACAAAAGCAGAATGAAGCCAAAGCTGAAAATATGGAATAAAAACAAATAATTTTGCAAATATTCAGCAGAATGCGAAGAAAGAGAATCAAATTACACGTTTCAGTTTGAGAGATTTCAATGAATTGAATTGGCCAATGATTACTGTACATTGACCATTTTTTCTGTTAAAAAAATCAAGGTTTGCCCTGTTTTCCATCACCCATCATGGTAGGGACAGTAATAAATTGATAATGAGGCTGATAAATCTGGGGAAACTATGAGGAGGGTCTCGGGAAAACCCACGTGGTCACGGGGAGAACGTACAAACTCCGTACAGACAGCACCCATAGTCAGAATCGAGTCCCCAGTTGTGGGGAGTTTAGTTTAGAGAAAAAGCGCGGAAACAGATCCTTCAGCTCATCGAGTCTGCGCTGACCAGCGATCCCTGCACATTAATGCTACCATACACACACGAGGGACAATTTTTTACATTTACATCCCAAGCCAATTAACCTACAAACCTGTACGTCTTTGGAGTGTGGAAGGAGACCGAAGATCTCGGATCTCTGAGTTCATTGGTTTAAAATTACCAGTTTATACTTTAGACTTCTTTAGGCCTTAGAGATACAGCACAGAAACAGGCCCTTTGGCCCATCAAGTCCACGCCGACAAGCGATCGGACATTTGATCGGATCTTTTGATCAGTCATTTGATTTTAGCCCAACAAACTATGTTTTCCTCTGAGTCTAACTCGAATACTATCTTGATTAGGAGGATCTTACAGGCAGATATTTTTTAGAGTTTCCTACTTAACACTACCAAGTGAATACCATCACTACGCACAACAGAATGCAATTGACCACCAACCTTTTGTCAATTCAAAAAAATATATATATATTTCTCAGTCTCAGACCTGAAAATTGGGATCATGTTCTTTGGATAAGTCACTGAATAAATTGAAGCTCCATCTGCTCCAGGCATACAAACATTTAAAAATATATATATATCCAGTTAAAATATCTGTGGATTAAATATAAATTAGATTTTTCTTTATAAGATGCCCCGATTAATAGTGTTACATGTACTTAGTTGTATATATTAAGTAGATAATTTCCACACATTTGTTTCATTTGGTTAAATCAGAATTTTTACCTTCTGATCTCCAGCAAACTATGAACATGATGTATTAAACCACTTAATTCATTGATAAAAATCAATTTCAACTGACGATTTTGTGATTTACTTTATTGATTGTTTCCATCCAAAATCAGATTTTGGAACAAAAGTGCAATATATGTTGTAATGTAAAAATACAAGTAGTTCTGCTACAACGTGTTTTTATAACATGAATTGGATATAATGTAATTGATGGATTAGGTATCTCTATTTGTAAAATGCAGGTTAAACTGGTTCAAACCCATTTTCTACCAGAAACTAGAGAACCATTTGAAGGTTACTTGGGAAATTTATGCTGAAAAAATGCTGCTTTCGAAAATACAGTCTAGGGTTCTTCCATATAACCACCTTGCAGTGATCAGACATATTGTCTTTTAAGAACACAGTGTGTCAGTTTCACTGCGGGTGACCATTTGAAATTGACAAAAATCGCTTTCCTTGACACTTGTGTATCATACTCCATTGTACAATGTAACATACAGCCTTTTGTATTTTTAGCTTGCAGTAACAAAAATAAACCTGCAGCTATCAAAAATACCTTTCTTTTTGAAAATCTTGTGGGAGAAATAATTTTGTTATTGTAAGTTTGAAACTCTGCAGCCCAAAACTCCTTTCTCCCCATTGGCACAATTGTTTTTATAACACGATTTTCTATAACACCAGGTTTCTTAGAAATGTAACTGTCGCATTATAGCAGAACTAATTGTATCTGAATAACTGTCTATTAAAATTTGCATTATAACAAAGCTGGTATATTATAAACCCACAAACACACCCCATCTGTTTCAGGCATACAAACGTTTTAAAATATATATATATATTTCCAGTTAAAATATCTGTGGCTTAGATATAAATATGATTTTCCTTGTTAAGATGCCCCGATTTAGTGTTGCATGTTCTTAGTTGCATATATGAAGTAGATCATTATCACACATTTTCTTCATTTGGTTACATTCTTCACCATCTGTTCTCCAGCATGAAAAAGATGTATTAAACACTTACTCATTCCCAGCAACAAGATGTAATGCCGCCAATGTTACTTTCCTTACCAATGTCAGTTTATAACAGTATAATGAGTTATAGCTGAAATGTAGTCAAAATGGCAGCAGAACAAAAGCATGAACATAAATTATTAGATCAACATTTGATTATAAAGGCAGTGCAACTATAATTTCTCGTATTAAGACAGGTGGCTCTACTTTCCACTACCAAAATATTGCCTTCCTCTGATAGTCCAACTTTACATTATTTCGTATTGAAAAAGTATTTATTACTAAATATATTTTTTACTTAAAACTTATTTGCATAGATTTCAACCCTTGGAAAATATTGCTCCATATTTGGATATACTTGAATAGTTTAAAAAGTGCAAATATTTCATGGTTCAGAAATATCGCTTCCATCATAGATAACGGGCTTTTCGACTGTTAAGCGATAAAACACCTTCTTTGATGTAAACCTAAAAGAAATAAATGACATTAGTTACTTGGATGTAATAATCCTTAATGAGATTTAATGGGAGAATACATTTGAAAAGAAATAACAATCAAAATTTACCCCAAATCTTTATTACAAAAACGCCAACTTGGAGTTTAAATGTAATTTTTATTCAACCTTTTAAACATTGTGCAAATTTAAGGTTTTATTACTTGTCCCAACAGCACATCAAAAAAAATACAAATGTGACAAGCAAAGTATCCAACCAAAACCTGTTTTTTTGTTGTTGCAGCAACTCACATATGTTATAAGTGGACTTAGATTGATATATTTTATTTTAGTCAAGAGTCTTCATGAAGAAATAAAGCACTCATTAATGATCAGATGGCTCAGAAGCACCCTCATACTTTAGGGAGAATGGCACAGTAGATGTGTAATGGTATGTTAGCATGCATAGCAAAAGGATTTGAGTATAGGAGCAGTGAGGTTCTACTTCAGTTGTACAGGGCCTTGGTGAGACCACACCTGGAGTATTGTGTACAGTTTTGGTCTCTTAATCTGAGGAAAGACATTCTTGCCATAGATGGAGTACAGGGAAGGTTCACCAGACTGATTCCTGGGATGTCAGGACTTTCATATGAAGAAAGACTGGATAGACTCGGCTTGTACTCGCTAGAATTTAGAAGATTGAGGGGGGATCTTATAGAAACTCACAAAATTCTTAAGGGGTTGGACAGGCTAAATGCAGGAAGATTGTTCCCGATGTTGGGGTCACAGAACAAGGGGTCACAGTTTAAGGATAAGGGGAAAGTCTTTTAGGACCGAGATGAGAAAAACATTTTTCACACAGAGAGTGGTGAATCTGTGGAATTCTCTGCCACAGAAGGTAGTTGAGGCCAGTTCATTGGCTATATTTAAGAGGGAGTTAGATGTGCCCCTTGTGGCTAAAGGGATCAGGGGGTATGGAGAGAAGGCAGGTACAGGATACTGAGCTGGATGAACTGCCATGTGTGGGTTTCCTCCGGGTGCTCTGGTTTCCTCCCGCATCCCAAACTCATGCCAGTTTGTAGGTTAATTTGGCCTCTGTAAATTGCCCCTCGTGTGCCAGGAGTGGATGAGAAAGTGGGATAACATAGAAATAGTATGGGCGGGTCAAGTTTCCATGCTGTAACCTTGAACTGAACAGAAATACCGTATCAAGTCATGATGCAAGAAATAAAGAATATTTGTAAAGAGAAAACTGGCAGTCAAATATAGGTAGCCAGTTGTAAAAATGATATTAATTTAGTACTTTATTGTCTGGATACAGGACCATTTACTGATGGACCTCCCACAACAATGTCCAATGTATTGTTCTGCCATTATGTCCCTTGAAGGTCAAAAGGAGGTCCTAGCACAGATCCCTGCGGAACTTCATTGGTCATAGACATCCAGCCAGAATATTGTCCTTCCACCACAACAGCAACATGCACTATGGATGCCATGGAGAACAGCAAGGTTGAGGGAAGGACACATTTCAAGACACACATATTCACTTCTCTCATGGTGTATGCTGGCATACTTATGTTTGATTTTCCAAGGTTTATTTGTATAATATCATGGAATTTAGTAAGGCATCAGATAAAGTCCCCCATGGTAGACTGATCCAGAAAATGAAGATGCAAGGGATTAACAGTTGCTTGATTGTATAGATTCAGAATTAATTTACTGAGAAAGATAAGAGGGTGTGGTGGAAGGACAATATTCTGGCTGAATGTCTGTGATCAATGAAGTCCCACAGGGATCTGTGCTAGAACCTCTGCCATTTGTGATATAAATGAGTTGGAATGAACGTAGACAAGTTAGTTCGTAAATTTGCAGATTCCACCAAATGGGGTCATGGGGTTGTGGACTGTGAGGAAGGCAGTCAAAATACATATAGATCAGATACAGAAATGGGTGGAGAAGTGGCAGAAGGTGTTTAATCTGAGCAAGTGTGAGGTGTTGCACATTGGGAAGTTGAATGGAAGAGGAAAATATACAATTAGTGGCGTGATCATTGTTGTACACAGGGATATTGGAGTCCAAGTTCATAACTCCTTGAAAGTGGCAACACAGGTACAGAAGGTCTATGGATAGCTTGCCTTCATTGGGGTCTGTGCACTGAGTATAAGGAAGTCATGAAGCAGCTTTATAGGACTTTCAGCCGCATTTTGTGTATTGCGTATAGTTCTGGTCAGCTCATTATAGGAAGGATGTGGAAGTTTTAAAAACCAGGTAGAATACCAGAATTTTGACTGTATTTGGGGATTTTAGCTACTGGGAGACTTTAGATACAGAATGGAAACAGACCCTTTAGCCCACTGAGTCTGTGTCGTCCAGCGATCACCCCTACACACCAGGGACAACTTGCAATTTTACTAGAGCCGATTAGCCTACAAACATGTTTAAGAAGGAACTTCAGATGCTGGAAAATCGAAGGTAGACAAAAATGCTGGAGAAACTCAGCGGGTGAGGCAGCATCTATGGAGCGAAGGAAATATTTCCTTCTTTCCATAGATGCTGCCTCACCCGCTGAGTTTCTCCAGCATTTTAACCTACAAACATGTACATCTTTGAAGTGCAGGAGGAAACCGGAGCACCTAGAGAAAACCCATGTGGTTACAGGGAGAATGTGCAAACATTGTAACTGGCAGCTTATTGTTCTCAAGTAGAAGTGCTACAGGAGAGATGGTGGTGGATGTAAAAGAGAATGTGGTGTTGCTTTAAGGATTAAAGAGTATGTTTTGGCTGTAGTCTGAGAGGATATTATTGATGGTTCATCCAGTGATGTTTTATGGGTGGAGCTGAGAAATAAAAAGTTGATCACCTTGTTGGGAGTGCACTGTAGGCCCCCAAATAGTAAACGGGAATTAGAAGAACAAACATACCAGGAGATTGCTGACAGCTGCAAGACTAATAAGGTTGTCATAGTAGGGGATTTTAACTTTCCCAACACAAACTGGGACTGTCACAGTTGCTAAAGGCATAGAGGTGGAATTTGTCAATTATCTTCAGGAGAGTTTTTCAGCTTGCACTTCATATTCCTTAGATTCTTCCTCTGATACAGGCTGCTAGGTTGTGCCAACTTCTGAACATAAAAATGAAGTCAAAGCAAACTGCAAGGTGCTTCTGGACACCAGAGTACCATTTTTGGAGGTCTGGTGCTGTTTTACACAATAATTTGATACTGCTTTGCTCTCGTTGTAGCAACATTTAGTGGCTGTGGTAAGACTGCAAGTTGGGGCCAGAAGCCAGGGAAGTAAAAGATAGCACTCCAAGCAATGCTAGCCCTGAAAATGTATTTCAGATTCCATAAGGATGAAAATATTATATGTGTTTCCCCGATGCAAACGATTTACCATCAGGAAAATATTCCAATGATTCATAACCATTTGAACATTGCCAGAATAGGAATTTGTTTATTTGAAAGACGATCTTGCTGCATAGGAGTGCCCTCAACAACTGCCTCCATTTGTAGAAGGCAAGCAACACTTGTAAAATCCTTTGCCCAAAATGCCAATGGGTCATTATTGAAAATTGAGTATATGAACTGATCCATGAATTTAATTAGCCACTGCTCCAAAGATGCATTGTGCATTAAATCAAAAAAGATTGCAGAGGTCTGCTGTAGCCATTGAAAACATTCTGCTGGAAGAAAGTTTAAGACTGCTTAATTGTCATACAGCAACCTCCATAATGTTTGGGGCGAAGACCCACCATTTATTTATTTCCCTCTGTACTCCACAATTTGAGATTTGTAATAGAAAAAAATCACATGTGGTTAAAGTGCACATTGTCAGATTTTCAACATTTTGGTTTCACCATGCAGAAATTACTGCAATGTTTATACATAGTCCCCCCATTTCAGCAATGGCATGTAAATGAAAGTAGTCATGTTTAGTATTTTGCATATCCTTTGCATGCAATGACTGCTTGAAGTCTGCGATTCATGGGCATCACCAGTTGCTGGGTGTCTTCTCTGATGATGCTCTACCAGGCCTGTATTGCAGCCATCTTTAGCTTATGCTTGTTTTGGGGGCTAGTCCCTTTTAGTTTTCTCTTCAGCAAATTAAAGGCATGCTCAATTGGGTTCAGATCAGGTGATTGACTTGGCCACTCAACAATTGACCATTTTTTAGCTTTGAAAAATCCCTATGTTGCTTTAGCAGTATGTTTGGGATCATTGTCTTGCTGTAGAATGACCCACCGGCCAATAAGTTTTGAGGCATTTGTTTGAACTTGAGCAGATAGGATGTGTCTATACACTTCAGAATTCATTATGGTGCTACCATCACCAGTTATATCATCAATTAAGATAAGTGAACCAGTAGCTTCAGCAGCCATACATGCCCAGACTTTTACAGACTTGGTGATATGCTTTGGATCTTGGGCAGTTCCATCTCTCCTCCATACTTTGCTCTTGCCATCACTCTGATATAAGTTAATCTTCGTCACATCTGTTCACAAGACCTTTTTCCAGAATTGCGGTTGCTCTTTTAAGTACTTCTTGGGTAACTGTAACCTGGCCATCCTATTTTTGCAGCTAACCAGTGGTTTGCATCTTGCAGTGTAGCCTCAATAGACCTCATGAAGTCTTCAGCGGACAGTGGTCATTGACAAATCCACACCTGACTCCTGAAGAGTGTTTCCGATCTGTCGGACAGGTGTTTGGGGATTTTTCTTTATTACAGAGATAATTCTTCTGTCATTAGCTGTGGCGATCTTCCTAGTCCCTTTGCGATTAGTAAGCACACCAGTGCTCTCTTTCTTCTTAATGATGTTCCAAACAGCTGATTTTGCAAGCCCAAGGTTTGGCTGATGTCTCTAACAGTTTTATTCTTGGTTCTCAGTCTCATAATGGCTTCTTTGACTTTCATTGGCACAACTTTGGTCCTCATGTTGATAAACAGCAATAAAGGTTTCCAAAGGTGATGGAAAGACAGGAGGAAAGACTAGGTGTTGAGAGCTCTTATACCTACATTAAGGAAGCAATTTAACACACCCGAGCAATTACAAACACCTGCAAAGCCATGTGTCCCAAACATTATGGTTCCCTGAAATGGGGGGGGGGGGGGGGACTATATATAAACGCTGATGTAATTTCTACATGGTGAAAACAAAATGTATGAAAATGGCCTTTATTAATATCTGACAATGTGCACTTTAACCACATATGATTTTTTCTATTACAAATCTCAAATTGTGGAGTATAGAGGCAAATAAATAAATGATGGGTGTTCAAGAAGGAACTGCAGATGCTGGAAGATCGAAGGTACACAAAAATGCTGGAGAAACTTAGCGGGTGCAGCAGCATCTATGGAGCGAAGGAAATAGGTGACGTTTCGGGCCGAAACCCTTCTTCAGATTGATGGGAGGAGACAGCCCGAGGGTTAAGGAAGGGGAGGAGACAGCAAGGGCTAGCAAAATGGGGAGAATTCAATGTTCATGCCATCCGGACGCAAGCAACCCAGGTGGAATATGAGGTGCTGTTCCTCCAATTTCCAGTGTTGCTCACTCTGGCAATGGAGGAGACCCAGGACAGAGAGGTCGGATTGGGAATGGGAGGGGGAGTTGAAGTGCTGAGCCACCGGGAGTTCAGGTAGGTTATTGCGGACTGAGCGGAGGTGTTCGGCGAAACGATCGCCCAACCTCCGCTTAGTCTCACCGATGTAAATCAGCTGACATCTAGAGCAGCGGATGCAGTAGATGAGGTTGGAGGAGATACAGGTGAACCTTTGTCGCACCTGGAACGACTGCTTGGGTCCTTGAATGGAGTCGAGGGGGGAGGTGAAGGGACAGGTGTTGCATTTCTTGCGGTTGCAACGGAAAGTGCCCGGGGAGGGAGTGGTACGAGAGGGAAGGGAAGAATTGACAAGGGAGTTGCGGAGGGAGCGGTCTTTGCGGAAGGCAGACATGGGGGGAGATGGGAAGATGTGGCGAGTGGTGGGGTCACGTTGGAGGTGGCGGAAATGGCGGATGATTATTTGTTGTATTTGCCGGCTGGTGGGGTGAACGGTGAGGACTAGGGGGACTCTGCCCTTGTTGCGAGTACGGGGATGGGAAGAGAGAGCAGTGTTGCGGGGTATGGAAGAGACCCTGGTGCGAGCCTCATCTATGGTGGAGGAGGGGAATCCCGTTCCCTGAAGAGCGAGGACATTTCCGATGCCCTGGTGTGGAACGTCTCATCCTGGGAACAGATGCGGCGTAGGCGGAGGAATTGGGAGTAGGGGATGGAGTCTTTACAGGGGGCAGGGTGGGAAGACGTGTAGTTCAGATAGCCATGTGAGTCAGTGGGTTTGTAGTGTATGTCGGTCAGAAGTCTGTCCCCTGCGATGGAGATGGTGAGGTCAAGGAATGGTAGGGAAGTGTCGGAAATGGCCCAGGTGTATTGGAGTGCCGGATGGACGTTGGTGGTGAAGTGGATGAAGTCAGTCAGTTGTGTGTGGGTGCAGGAGGTGGCCCCAAAGCAGTCGTCGATGTAACGGAGGTAGAGGTCGGGGATGGGGCCCTGGTACGTATTGAACAAGGATTGTTCAACGTACCCGACAAAGAGGCAGGCGTAGCTGGGGCCCATGCGTGTGCCCATAGCTACGCTTTGCGTTTGGAGGAAATGGGAGTCAAACGTAAAGTTGTTGAGGGTGAGGACCAACTCCGCAAGGCGGAGGAGAGTGTCAGTGGCCGGGTATAGGTTGCTCCTCTGGTCGAGGAAGAACCGGAGGGCTTTGAGGCCATCCTGGTGGGGGATGGAGGTGTAGAGTGACTGGACATCCATGGTGAAGATGAGGGGGTGAGGGGTCTTTGTCCCAAACATTATAGAGGGCACTGTATGTACCGTGACCCGAACAATTAAATTCTAACTTGCTGCCGCTTTACTGGCACATTAAATGAACCAACCCAACAAATAAATAAACAATTAATTATCATATATTCTAGGTACACCAGATCATGATAGTGCAAGCCAAAGTATGTAGAGCAACCTTAGTAGCGCAAAGGTCTATTGCAGTCCGGTGCTGAGGTAATGTCGTAGTTAGGGTTCAAGAGTCTGATGGTTGATGGGAAGAAGCTGGAGGTAATGGTTCTCAGACTCCTCCACCCTCTTCTCAATGGTAGCAGCAAGATGAGAGCTTGGCAATGTGGAAGTGTGTCTTTGATGATGTTAGCTGCCTTGCAGGTACAGCAGGCAGTGAAGAAAGCAAATGGCATGTTGGTTTTCATAGCGAGAGGATTTGAGTATAGGAACAAGGAGGCCCTACAGCAGTTGTACAGGGCCCTGGTGAGACCACACCTGGAGTATTGTGTGCAGTTTTGGTCTCCTAATTTGAGGAAGGGCATTCTTGCTATTGAGGGAATGCAGCATAGGTTTACCATGTTAATTCCCGGGATGGCGGATGATGAAAGAATGGATCGACTGGCTTATATTCACTAGAATTTAGAAGAATGAGAGGGGATCTTATAGAAACATATAAAATTCTTAAGGGATTGGACAGGCTGGATGCAGGAAAAATGTTTCCGGTGTTGTGGGAGTCCATAACCAGGGGTCACAGTTTAGGAATAAGGGGTAGGCCATTTAGGACTGAGGTGAGAAAAACTTTTTCACCCTGTGAGTTGCGAATCTGTGGAATTCTCTGCAGTGGAGGCCAATTCACTGGATGTTTTCAAGAGAGAGTTAGAAACTCTTAGGGCTAAATGAATCAAGGGATATGGGGAAAAAGCAGGGGGTACTGATTTTGGATGATCAGCCATGATCATATTGAATGGCGGTGCTGGCTCAAAGGGCTGAATGGCCTACTCTAGCACCTATTTTCTATGTTTCTATGTTTTCTAAGGCACACTTCTTGTGGCTTCCTGCAATCGTGCAGAGGTCAATACCCATGATGGACTGGCAATAGTCACCACGTTATGCAGCCTCTTTTGTTCTTGAGTGTTTGAATGATGGATCCAGGCTGTGGTATAACCAGTCAGTATGCTCTGCACCATCGAAGTTCAAGAGGGTATTTATAGCAACATGCCGAATCTCCTCAAACGTCTGTGGAAGTAGAGGTGCTGATGAGGTTTCATTGTCATTGCATCATTGTGCTATGCTAAGGAGAAACCATCAGAGATAAGTATGCCCAAAAAACGTATCTCTGACATTCTAAGTATGCCCACGATTCTCTCCACTGCCATCCTGCTGATGAAGGTAGGTGCATGGTCTCTCAGCTTTCCTTCCTGAAGTTGAAGTCAAAGCAACTGAATGCATTGGAGAGAGCTGTCCAGTCATAAATCTACTATCTTCCATCAGCATCTCACATAACCTAGGCTTATAAAAAACATGAATGTACAAATACATTATTCAGGTATTGTAGGTATTGTCAGAGAGGTCCAGGTAGGATGTGCTGTCTCTGAAAAATACATAAGAGTTGATTGTTTGCAGGTGAGTTTATCTGTCTTCTGCCCAGACATACTTAATGTGCGAGTCATTGCCTTCCCAAAGCCTCTAATAATGGATTTCTGATGGTGGTGTAACCACAATGCCTTTCATTAGACAATAGACAATGGATGCAGGAGTAGGCCATTCGGCCCTTCGAGCCAGCAACACCATTCACTGTGATCATGGCTAATCATCCATATTCAGTACCCTGTTCCTGCCTTCTCACCATATCCCCTGACTCCGCTATCTCAGCTACTAAATGATAAATTAGATATAATCTGCTGCAGATGAAACTATGGTGTTTGGAATGTGGGCAGTCAGTAGTAAAGCTGAGCAGTCGTGTTTCCTGATATCACTACATTATCCCTTTAAATGGGCATTACAGCATGAGGTGTTCTTAATTGTACTGTGAGAATTCTATGAAATTTGAAGGTAGCCCATGAAAGTTTCCATTTATGACAGTAGGTGGGTGGGCAACAATTTGCCAAATGGACTACAATGTCAAAGAATGAGAAATTGCTAATTTTGGTTGGCAAATATGCGAATTAAAGTGATGTTCAGATCAGCTGGGATCATATTGAATAGCGGAGCAGGCTGAAGGGGCCAGCGGCTATTCTTGCTTCTAATTCACATGCCTGAGCTCAGAGGAAACAGGAGATGCATTACTAATGATGTCATTAGGTGCAGAGCTTGTGTTACAAATCCATCAGAGGCGCAAAGCTAAATTGCATAAGAAAGTGCCCTGGCCGTCGTTGTCTAATCTTTGCACAAAAAGGATACTGATAAATCATGAGAAGATGGTTTCTCGTTGACAACATGCTGTTACTGGAAAGTTCAATTATCGGTGAAGGGCAAGTCCTTAAAAATAGAACATATTGAATTTAAGAATAACTGACAGAACTCACCTTGAAAATGAGTTATCAAATATCAACAAATACTGCCCTGGATTCCTGGCCTTCATTTGGCCTTGTATCGTTTCCTTATGAGAGTTACAACGTGTTAAAGGAATTAAAACCTGTGTGAAAGCAAAACAATAAAACAAAAATGTCATAAAGAAAGACATTTGCCCTTTGGAAAACAATTTGACTCCTAAGAAATAGTTGTTACATCCCCAAATGTTTAAATGCTATCTTTTTTTTTGTCATACAGAGTGCTTGTTGAGTAACAAACTGGGATAAAAATGACTTGCTTCATGGAGTGATATAACACAGAAACAAGTCCTTCAGTCCACCTTGCCCAGGCTTTCCATCACCCATAATTTTTCACTAATCCTAACCTGATGTATTTTAATCTCCCCACATAAAGCTGAAGATGTTGAAAAACTAACCACAAGCATAAGAAAGCTGCACCAAATGATTTCACAAACATGAATAAATATAATATTCTTATTTTGTCGGATATCATTCCCCCTCCATAATAATTGGTATATCTTAAATCATGTTTAACATATTGCCTGAAGTATTGTCCCGTTAGATGTATGTTTTTGGTTTTAATTTTTATTATTTTTTAGCTGTGTATATGTGGGGGGGGTGGGTGGGCAAAACCGTTTAATCTCTTCCCTGTACGGGGACCCGACTTTTTCCCTGTCGGGTCTCCGGTGTCGTTGGGCCTAACATCGTGGAGCCGGCGGAGGCCTCCAATTGGAACCAATCTGAGGGCTCCAGTCGCGGAGCCTGCGGACTCGCCATCGCGGAGCTGGTCGACTTCGGAGCGGGGAGAGCTGTGGTGGCGCGCGGCTGCAACCCGACTTAGGAGCTTCAGAGGCTCCGGCCGCAGGCCCGGTGGACAGGAACATCGGGAGCTCCTGGTAGGAGACCGCTTATTGGAGTTCCCGCAACGGCAACTTCTCCCGCCGGAATCGCGGGGTTTAAATGACTCGGAGCGGGGCCTAACATCGCCCGGCGCGGCTTAAACGGCCGCAGGACTTACCATCGCCCGCCAGGGGCTTTAACATCGTGAGCCCCAGTCGTCTCGACGCTGGACCGTGGGAGAAGAACAAAGGGAAGAGATAAGACTTTTCCCTTCCATCACAGTGAGGAGGTGTTGGAGATTCACTGTGATGGATGTTTGTGTAAATTGTGTTAAGTGTGTGTCTTGGTTTTTTTGTAATGTCATCACTGCAGGAATTAAATTTTGTTCAAACCTTGTCTGTTTGAATGACAATAAAAGGCATTCTATTCTATTCTATTGCTACGAGTATTTAAAAGGTTGCAGCTGCCATCCAAGTATATTCAAATTGCATAAAGCATCAGAGCAATCTTCAATAAAGGAGGAGTTCAGGTAACACTTTCTGGTAACACATTGAAGTTATGGCATGCTGCCGTGCCTTGTACTTAGGGGGCACTTCGTTGAATAGAGTCATCCAAAGTACCATGCAGCAGATGTAAGGTGATTATACTTTGCTATGCACAGAGAGTGGCACTACGTATAGTTTAAGATGATGCTTTCTACCCATCCCTGGTAAATAATTCTCATCCCCTTGTTTTTAAAGGATCTATCTATCTCTGCCTTAAAAATTACAGACTCTGCTTACACCTCTCATTGAAGAAGAGGCACAGTGATGGAGATGCTATGTCACAGCGCCAGGAACCAGGGTTTGATCCTGACCTCGAGTGCCGTCTGTGAGGAGTTTGCACGTTCATTAGTGAGAAATATTTAATAATCATCCAAACAACAAAAGTAAGTTATGGTAGTCCATGGGAAACATCAACACAAGAAAAGGTCAATGTGAGGATAAGCCATGCAGAATAATTCAGGGAAAGGGCAAATACTAAATAGAGCATAAGGATATTTTGGAGAGACCACTTTGAGAGGGGCTATATGAGGAGGAAGTGCTGTTGATAGTTCTGATGGTGAAGACCATGAGCAGTAACAAGATAAAACAAGGTAATGTGTTTAAGGGTTACTTCTCCTTAAATCCACTGGATTTATTTTTAAGTGGAACATTAATGGCAGTCAGTGGAGTGGTATGTTCCTCCTTTCAGATGTGGGAAATCAGAGTAACAGTCAGTGTTCCTGACAACTATCTCTGCGGGAAGCATGTCCAGCTCCTCTCAGACGTCATGGATCAGTTAGAGTGGCAATAGGGCACACTGCAGAACAGACAGGAGGCAGAAAGGGTTGTAGACAGTAATTATAGAAAGGTGACCACATCATAGATTCAATCAGATAAATGGATGACTGCCAGGAGAAGCAGGCAGGTGGTGCAGGAGTTCTGTGGCTATTTCCCCCCAAACAAGTATGTCGTTTTAAATACTGTTGGTGGTTATGGCCTCTCAGAGACTAATTGCAGTAGCAGACAAAATCGGCACATCACATGGACAGCGGGATAGGGTCAAGTGTAGGCAAGCAATTGTGATAGGGAACTCTAGAGCTAGGGGAACAGACAGGTGTTTCTGTGGCCACACGCAAAACTCCAGGTTGGAGGGTTGCCTCCCTGATGCAGGAGTCAGGGATGTCTCTGAGTGGGCGCAGGACACTCTGAAAGAAGAGGGCGAGCAACTAGAGATTGTCCATATTGTTATAAATAGAACATAGAACAGTACAGCACAAAAACAGGCCCTTCAGACCACAATTTCTGTGTCTATCATGATCCCAAGGCCATCCCTTATCTACTTGCACATAACCCATATCTCTTAATTCCTTGCAAATCCATTTGCCTATCCAGAAGTCTTTTCAATGACACTAACATATCTGCTTCAAGCACAAATCCCGGTAGTGCGTTCCAGTTTCTCACTACCATCTGTGTAAGAAAAACTTGCACAGCACATCTCCTTTAAAATTTGTCCCTCTCACATCAAGTAATGTCCTCTGGTATTTGATTTCTCCATCCTGTGAAAAAGATTCTGACTGTCAACCCTATCTATGCCGTCATAATTTTATATAGGTTGCCCCACAACCTCTGGTGTTTTAGAGAAATGCTGATCATGTTGGGAGGAAGGGCAGTGAAATTCTACCAAGAGAATTTGGTGAGTTAAGTAGTGGGTTAAAAAAATAGACCTTTACAGTTGGAATCTCAAAATTACTTTGCCTTGCCATGAGCAAAATAGACAACAAATAGAGAGATAGTGCAGTTCCATTTGTGGCTAAGGAATGGGTGCAGAAGGAAGAGCTTCAGATATTTGGATCACTGGGGTAACTTCCAGAGCAGATGCAACCTGTATAATGTTGCATCTGAACTGGAGGGAACCAATATCCACACAGGGACATTCACGAGTGCTACTCGAGAGGGTTTAAACTGGCAAGGGGATGGAAACCAGAGCAAGGAGTGCATGGAAGATTATGCAAGGGTGCAAGGAGGATTACGAGTAAGGTAGATGAATTTAAAACCTTAATCAGTGTTTAAGTGAATCAGTGAATGGAACTACAGTGTTGTGGTTTGTACAGAGACTTGGTTGCAAGATGGATAGGCAGCTCAATGTTTCAAAGTTCCATGTTGTTGATGGAGGTAAAAGAGGTGGAGGAGTTGCATCACTAATCAGGGAGAATTTCACGGCTGAACTCAGACAGGACACACTGGTGAGGCAATATAGGTAGAGCTCAAATATAAGTAAAGTCCAATCACTCTGATGGGATTATACTGTAGATATTCCAATAACCACGGGAGATAGGGGAACAAGGTATGGTAAGATGTAGAAGCAACAGGATTCTCGTACTGAATGTCTTTAACTACCCTAATATGGCCTTGTGCTCCCGAGTGTAACAATGGATAAGAATTTGTTAGCTGTATCCAAAAGAAACAGTGAAGTGGATAGTTCAACTAGAGGAGGGATCATATTGGACCTTGTATTGGGAAACTAGTCTAGCCTCATGTTTTTGTGTGAAGCATTTGGGATCAGTGATCACAGCTCCTTAAATGTTAAGATAAATCGGGACTTTGGGAGAAAGTACTAAATTAAGGGAGGCAAATTACAATGTTATTAGGCAGGAGCTAGGGAGAGTAAATTGGGAACAGCTGCTATATCCAACATGTGGGAGACGCAAGGAACTGTAAATGCTGGTATTTTGAGCAAAACACAAGTTGCTGTAAGAACTCTGCGGGAGGCAGCTTCAATAGACAGAATGTACTAATGATGTTTCGGGCCGGGACCGTGCCTCAGGACAGTTCAGGCAGCCCAACAGTCCAGGGTTTTCAATGTTTCAGATATGATTGAGAGGGAGGTAAAAGCTGTGGAGGAGTTGTGTTACGTAAGCTGGCACAACTACACTCAGAGAGGACATACTGGAGGATTTATCCACTGAGGTAATAGGGATAGAGATCAAAAATAAGAAAAATGTAATCACTCTGTTGGGATTTTACACAGCGTGGAAACTTGCTCTTCGGCCCACCGGGTCCAAGCCGACCAGCAATCACCCATACACTAGTTCTATCTACAAACCCGCACATCTTTGGAATGTGGGAGGAAACCAAAGCACTCGGAGAAAACTCATGTGGTCACAGGGAGAACATACAAACTCCATACAGACTGCACCCATAGACAGGATTGAACCCGAGTTTCTGGAGCTGTAAGGCAGCAACTCTACCACTGCGCCACTGTGCCGCCCTAATTACTGATGACGATTACAATATAAAATTAGGTTGATAAAATTATACTTGGCCAATAAACTTACTTACTACATTCTCAAGCTAAATTCAATCTTACAAACGTGCCTCAGATTTAGCAAAGTAACAATTTAAGAAACAATGCCATGTAACAGTGCATATCCCTTACCTTGCATTGTTGGTATGACGTTTCTTCAGACTCTTGATACACAACGCTAAATGATATGCTTTTTGGATCAGAAGAAAAGACCCAGCTAATGGTCAAACCACATTCTTCAACTGTAATAGGGATAAGGCTGTAGCAACTGGATTTAATAAAAAGCTCTCTAATATTATTTCCAAACTGCCGAATCGCATCCACTGTTAGGGGTATTTTGAGCCTGAAATAGAAAAAAAAAAACAAGTAAGGTTTGAACAACAGCTTGCATTTATGTAAACCTGCTGATGTAGTAAGGCATTGTCAGGTACTGAATTGAAGCATTAGTACTGAGTTACGCAAGGAGATGTTAGGACAGATGTACTGAACTTTGATCAGAAGCACAGTCATACAATACGGATTCACACCTTTGGCCCAGCGTGCAGTCAGACGCCCCATGAGAAGATGCCCCATGTAAGCTACATTTGGCCCATATCCCTCGAAACCTTTCCTATCTATGAACCTGTCTGAATGACTTTTAAATGCTATCATAGGACCTACCTCAACCACTGTACCTCCTCTGGCAGGTCGTTCCACATGCCCACCACCTTCTGCATGAAAAGGTTGCCCCTATTAAGTCTTATCCTTCTCACCTTAAACCTATGCCCTCTGGTTCTTGATTCACCCACGTTGGGTAAAAGACTGTGCATTCAACCTATCTATTCCCCTCATGATTTTATGCACCTCTACAGGATCACCCTTCATCCTCCTAGTCAATAGTCAATAGATAATAGACAATAGGTGCAGAAGCAGGCCATTTGGCCCCGAGCCAGCACCGCCATTCAATGTGATCATGGCTGATCAACCCCAATCAGTACCCCGTTCCTGCCTTCTCCCCATATCCCCTGACTCCGCTATTTTTAAGAGCCCTATCTAGCTCTTGAAAGCATCCAGAGTACCTGCCTCCACTGCCCTCTGAGGCAGAGAATTCCACATAGTCCTAGCCTGCCCAACCTTTCTCTATAGCTCAGTTCCTTGTGTCCTGGAAACGTCCTCGTAAATCTTCTCTGAACTCTTTCCTGCTTAATGACATCCTTCCTAGAGCAGGGTGACAAAAACTAATACTACAAATACAACCTCACCAATGTCTTGTAGTTGTAATGCAATGGCCCAAATTTTATACTCGATACCCTGACTGATGAAGGCCAATGTACCACAAGCCTTCCATATCACACTACCTACATGTAACACCACTTTTAGGGAACTGTGTACTATGTAGCCAAAATGCGATACCTCGCACCTATCTGCATTAAACTTCATTAGACATTCCTCAGCCCATTTGCCCAGCTGAACTTTTTACTGTCTACGATACCACCTAATTTAGTGTCATCTGCAAACTTCCTAATCATGCCATGTCCAGTTCATCCACAAAAGGACAGAGTGCTGGAGTAACTCGGCGGGTCAGACAACATCCCTGGAGAACATGGATAGGTCACGTTTCGGGTTGACAACCTTCTTCAGGGTGATTAGTGGGGGATGAATCCTGACAGCTAATGCAGATAGAGTCATAGAGTGATACAGTGTGGAAATAGGCCCTTCGACTCAACTTGTCCACACCGGCCAACGTGTCCCAGCTACACCAGTCCCACCTGCCCGCTTTTGGGCTATATCCATCCAAACCTGTCTTATCCATGTCTAACTGTTTCTTAAATGTTGGGATAGTCCCTGCCTCAATTACCTCCTGTGGCAGCTTGTTTCATACACCCACCACCCTTTGTGTGAAAAAGTAACCCCTCGGATTCCTATTAAATCTTTTCCCCTTCACCTTAAACCTATGGGATCGATTCTCCTACCCTGGAGATGGTGCATCTTCCTGATCCATTCCTCTCATGATTTTATACATCTCAATAAGATCACCCCTTATTTGTTTTGGTCTCCAAATTTGAGAAAGGACATTCTTGCTATTGACGGAATGTAGCGTAGGTTAACAAGGTTAATTCCCTGGATGGTGGGACTGTCATATGTTGATAGAATGGAGCGGCTGGGCTTATATACTCTGGAATTTAGAAGGATGAGAGGGAATCTTATTGAAACATATAAGATTATTAAGGGTTTGGACATGCTAGAGGCATGAAACATGTTCCTGATGTTGGCGGAGTCCAGAACCAGGGGCCACAGTTTAAGAATAAGGGGTAAGCCATTTAGAACGGAGATGAGGAAATACTTTTTCACACAGTTGTAAGTCTGTGGAATTCTCTGCCTCAGTGGGCGGTGGAGGCCGATTCTCTAGATGATTTCAAGAGAGAGTTAGATAGAGCTATTAAAGATAGTGAAGGGATATGGGGAGAAGGCAGGATCGGGGTACTGATTGTGAATGATCAGCCATGATCACATTGAATGGCGGTGCTGGCTCGAGGGGCCGAATAGCCTACTCCTGCACCTATTGTCTATTGTCTAAAAGTGAAACTAGAGAGAATGTTGGTGGAAGGGGAGGGGGATGGGAGAAAAGGTGTACGTTCAGGTGAGGCATCTATTGTCTATCCTCCTGTGCACCTATTGTCTATTGTCTATCCTCCTGTGCTCCAACGAATAGAGTCCCAGCCTACTCAACCTCTCCCTATAGTTCAGACCCTCTAGCCCTGGCAACATCTTTATAAATCTTCTCTTTATCTTCCAGCTTGACAACATCTTTCCGATAACACGGTGCCCAGAACTGAACACAATACTCTCAATGCAGCCTCACCAATGTCTTATACAACTGCAACATGACCTCCCAACGTCTATACCAAATATTCTGACTAATGAAGGCCAATGTGCCAAAAGCCTTTTTGACCATCCTATCTACCTGCGACTCCACCTTCAAGGGACCATGCACCTGCACTACTAGATCCCTCTGCTTGACAACACTCCCCAGAGCCCTACCATTCACTGTGTAGGTCCTGCCCAGGTTAGACTTCCCAAAATGCAACACCTCTCAGAGCATGGGTAGGTGAGATAGAGGTGGTGGTTGAAGAGGAGGGGGGAGGGGTGGGGGAGGAGGTTGCTTTATTGATTAAGGAGAACATCAAGGCAGTAGTTTGAGATGGGATTGCTGAAGGATCGTCCAGTGAAGCTATATGGGTTGAGCTGAGAAATGAAAAGGGGATGATCACCCTCATGGGATTGTACTATATATAGGCCTTCAAATAATCAACGGTAAGTAGAGGAGCAAATATATCTGGAGAATGCAGATAGCTGCAAGAACTAATAGAGGTGTCATGGTAAGGGATTTTAACTTGATAGAAACATAGAAAATAGGTGGAGGAGTAGGCCATTCGGCCCTTCGAGCCTGCACCGCCATTCGATATGATCATGGCTGATCATCCAACTCAGTATCCCATCCCTGCCTTCTCTCCATACCTCCTGATCCTTTTAACCACAAGGGCCACATCTAACTCCCTCTTAAATATAGCCAATGAACTGGCCTCAACTACCTTCTGTGGCAGAGAATTCCACAGATTCACCACTCTCTGTGTAAAAAATGATTTTCTCATCTTGGTCCTAAGACTTCCCTCTTATCCTTAAACTGTGACCCCTAGTTCTGGACTTCCCCAACATCGGGAATAATCTTCCTGCATCCAGCCTGTCCAACCCCTTAAGAATTTTGTAAGTTTCTATAAGATCCCCCCTCAATCTTCTAAATTCTAGCGAGTACAAGCCGAGTCTATCCAGTCTTTCTTCATATGAAAGTCCTGCCATCCCAGGAATGATATTGGTTAATTATTGTCATGTAGACCAAAATGCAGTGAAAAGCTTTTATTTGTGCGCTATCCAACCAAATCAGGTACTGTACATGAATACAATCAAACCATACAGAAGTACAACAGGTAGAGAAAAATACCAGAATGCAGAATATAGTTCTTCAGCATCGTAGCGTAACAGTTCCAGAGAAAAAGACTGAGGTAGGTTGGAAGATTGGGACTATATCCTAGCATGTGGAAGGACCATTTAGAAGATAACAGTGGGGAAGAAGCTGTTCTAGATCTGGTGGTACATCTTTTCAAGTTTTTGTATCTTATGCTAGATGGGAGCAGGGAGAATACAAAATATATTTCTGAATATAGAATGAGTCTATCCTCGTACAAAGGGCTTAGATGGAGTGAAATTTATCATCCCATCTAAGAGTGTTCAGGAAAGTTTCCTCAGGCAATATGTAGAAGGCCCGTCAAGGACACAAAGCTTGACCTACTCTTAGGGAATTGGACTGGGAAAGTGACTGAGTTTCAGTGGCTGAACCTTTGGATACGATACGATAAATTTTATTCATCCCCGATACGGAAATTGGTCTGCCGACAGTCACAACACACAAGGTACACAAAAACTTGAAATTAAAAGTGAAAACAAAAATAAAAAGACAAGTGACTGTTGGCTGGCTGCTGTATACACAACACCTTCACTGGAACAAATGAACAGACAAACACAGACTTATCCCCTGGACAGAGGATTCTAAACTAGAGACCAGCGATCAGAGTTCTATTAGATTTAGAATAGTTATGGATAAGGACAGGGTTGGTCTACAAGTTAAAGTTCTAATTCTGGGGTGGAATGTCATGTTACAGTTGTAAAAGACATTGGAGTATGGCATTCAGTTTTGGTTGCCCTTCCATAGGAGGGATGTTGTTAAGGTGGAAAGAGTGTAGAGAAGATTTACAATGATGTTGCCAGGACTTGAGGGCCTGAGCTTTAGGAAGAGGTTGGACAGGCTCTAACTACTCCTTGGAGTGCAGGAGGATGAGGGGTGATCTTAAAAAGGTGTAATAGGTAGGTTGAATGCACAGAGTCTTTTACCCAGAGTAGGGGAATTAAGAACCATAGGTTTCAGATGAGGCATCGGTCCCAGTGCTGGATAGTTCTATGACGATGACTCTATTGACAATTGTCAAAGAGACGTCAAATATTCTTCATCTTCAGACAGAAGGGTCTCGACCCAAAACGCCACCCATTCCTTCTCTGCTGGGATGCTGCCAGTACCGCTGAGTTACTCCAGCATTTTGTGTCTATCTAAACCAACATCTGTAGTTCTTTCCCACATATCAAATATTATTTTCAGGTTATTAATAGATGTAATTTGTTAATAGGTGCAAAACATTAATTCTGCTTTATACATTTTCAGACTGTCGTAGGATACGGAATCAAGAATTAAAGGTTATAGGTTTAAGGTGAGTTGGGAAAGATTTAATAGAAACCTGCGGGGCATTTTTTTTCACAATGGGTATATGGAATGAGCTGCCAGACAAACTAATTGAGGCAGGTACTATAACAGCACTGGACAGTTGGACAGGTACATGGGTACATGGGTAGGAAAAGTTTAGAGGGATGATGACTAAATGAGGGCTAATGGGACTGGCATAGATGGGTGATCTCGGTCGGCATGGACGCGTTATGCCCATTTCAGTGCCGTATGACTTCATTTATAGAATGCCAGCATCATGCACTTCCTGGGATGTTGATCTGCTATTTACAGTTATGTGTATCTATATCCAGTTATTCACATTCGCACCAAGATTTGTGAGGGCTTAAGAAAAGATGGGCTCCTCAACCACGTATTCATCTGAACTATCTTTCTGTGTAATAAGAAACTGCAGATGTTGGTTTAGTTTAGTTTTTTTTTTAGTTTAGAGATACAGCGCGGAAACAGGCCCTTCGGCCCACCGGGTCCGCGCCGACCAGCGATATCCGCACACTAACACTATCCTACACCCACTAGGGACAATTTTTACATTTTAACCTGTACGTCTTTGGAGTGTGGGAGGAAACTGAAGATCTCATAGAAAACCCACGGGGAGAACGTACAAATTCCGTACAGACAGCACCCATAGTCAGGATCGAACCCGGGTCTGCGGTGCTACATTCGCTGTAAAGGCCCTGCCTCACTTTTCCTGAGTTACTCACGAACTCTCCCGAGCCCTCCCCTTGACTCGAACTCGGAGAATTACGGTAATAGCCGTTACACCGAAGATATACAAAAATGCTGGAGTAACTCAGCGGGTCAGGCAGCAGCTCTGGAGAAAAGGAGCAGGTGACCTTTTGGGTCAGAACCCTTTCTCAGAATAACCTTCTATTCCTTTCCTCACTAGCATGTGGCACTGGGATTAATCCAGAGATTATCGCACATTAGGTCCTGCTTTTTAACCCTATAAAAACTCCCTATATTAATTTCAGAGGACCTTGTTCCTCTTCCTACCTATGTCATTGGTACCAATGTGCACAACTACCTCTGGCTACTCAACCTCCCCCTTGAGAATGTTCTGCAACCACTCTGAGACAGTCTAGACTCTGGCACCAGGGAGGCACACATCATCTTGATGTGTGAAAATGTCATCATTGATGGCAAGAATCTGCTATTCCAGATTTACAAACTTGCAGTCAACTTTGTGCCTGGTCATTTCGAAATATATAATGAAGAAAGCCAAAACTAAATGTGCACCCACAAACATTTATTGTAATATTAATCAACCTCATGAAGCCTTACGCAATATCATAGATTAAATTCTAATAAATGCTATAATTGATGGGGATAGTTTTGAAGGAAATTGATTTCAGTGAAATTCCACAAACCCAAGAAACCTTTTACAATATTAATAAGGTTTATCATATCAGAAGATCAATTGTTAAGAGAATTATCAAATAGATATTGGGCTGCGGTTATGCAGCACATCTCACCTTTCACTCTATTATTCCACTCACCATGTACTGACCCAGCAGGCTAGTCTACTTCTTATATCTGGTCCCTTATATGGCAAAGCCCCAACTATCATTAAAAAAATAACTTTAGCTACATTTTTTTGATTTTATATGTCTTTAATCATTGGAGATCAAGCCTCCGCTTTGAGCCTGCTAATTTCATAGGATAGTCTTGGAATTGAGGCCTCACGATCCTTGGGAGATGCAAAAAATGACCAGTGCAGATCTAATGCAAAGGGAAGCTTTTCAAGGCCAATTTATACATTGTACTTCAACAGTTTAGGAACTGAAAGACTTTGAGGTTGGAACAATTAGTAGGATGGGGAGATATCATTGAGAATCACATTGATAAGTCAGTAAAACAAACTGAATACCAAGGCTGGGTAGATTATGTAAAAGTATAAATGCAACAAATGGAATAAGCACTGTTGAGGATCCAGAGGGGAAGCTATAACTGAAGTACAAGGTTAATTAATGTACATTTGTGCAGTTTCTTGTGTCTTCCTACATTAAATTGTTTTTGCAATTTTGTTCATTTTCCCTGCTCTCTATGTGGTCTCTTCTACATTAAGGGAACTTAACAGAGATTCGATGAGGTGTTTGAGAAATACTTTATTTTAAACATCAAGCATTATCTCATGCTTCTTACTGTATTTTATTTCAATTCTTCACCCACCACTGCCATGTTGACCTCTCTGTCTTCAGCCCATTCCTACAAATCTCAATGTCAATTTGAAGAATAATCTAGATTTTTAGATTTTCAACAATTAATCAAATGGTTTCAGGCACATTTATCAGTACTTACACTTCATGGTTTCAGTATTCAGTTTTTTCTTTCTGGTAATTTAAGATAATCGATCTGGTTTCCCATTTATATTCCTCCAAACTGACCTTTTCTTATTCACTGATCCCTCTACCACCTTTTCTTCTCCCTGCGGGGTCACTTAATTTGCCATTTAATCTCTCTTACCTTCAGCCGTTTTGCAAATATACCCTTGTGTTCTCACGCCTCCTAACCTTAATCTCTGCATCTAATAATTAATTTAATTTTTTAAAAAATTCCAATTCTGAAGAAAGGTCAAGAACCAAGGAGTGCAAAGGTGTTGACAGTATCAGAAGATTTATATGCTCATTTGCTGACTAAGAGAGAAAAAATAAAGATTTGGATATTAAACATTTTTTTCAGGTAGGAGCTAACCAGATGTGTTGCAATAATATTTTCTGGGTCCCGGAAATTTCTATCTTCCAATTTACCTAGAAAGCTTTGATATGATACTCACGTTAGTTCACCACTTTTTAACAAATTAATCTCTGCGTCTTGCATAGGTTGATTGAATTCATCTTCCGTTGGCATTCTTGGACTCTCTACTGATGGTGCATCACAAGCTGAACTTCTGAAAATGTGAATTCATATATTTAGATGTACAATATCTTTAGTCATGTGAATATATATATGTTTCAAAATGCAATTATGTATAAACACTAATCCTAATAATTGATAAATCAGAGTTCTTTCTTTTATGCATTATGATTGTTGCCACAATTCTGACCTCTACTCATATGAAACAATTGGAAACGTTTGTTTGGTTACAAAACTTTACCATGGAAATTAAGTGCACGATGCATCAAAAAGTGTTCTACTTGCTGCAAACACTCCAATTTAGTGTGGCACTAATAGTGCCAAACTGGGGACATCAAATAGAAAAAGGCAAAAATAAACAACAGCTCAATCACCAAATTGATCAATGGTGATTATATATATTCTTGGAGCTTTATCAATAAGTCAACCAAATTTGCAGTCACAAGTTGTTTTGAGTTTGGAGTAGGTCCTTCAAGGTACATAAACAAAATCCTGGATACAGGGTTTATAGTAACATGCAATTCAAGTATGAGAACCTTTACAAGTTACATAATTTATTTTGTTATGTTTGCATGTCTATGTGCCTATAATGCTGGCTCAAGCAAGATTTTTCAATATTCCTAAACATACTTGAGCATATGACAATAAACTCAACTTGACTGAGTTGTGATTCTCGGTTGAACCTAAATGATAAAGAGATACATTTGTGACACATGTGTGGCCTCATGCCTACTTTTTTGATACCTTTAGCTCATAATAAGTTTTTATTTATTTTTAAGAATTTAATGTATTTAATCGGGGGATTAAGCACCTATTTTGTACTCAATAGATACGCAGACAATAGGTGCAGGAGTAGGCCATTTGGCCCTTCGAGCCAGCACCGCCATTCAATGTGATCATGGCTGATCATCCACAAACAGTACCCCGTTCCTGCCTTCTCCCCATATCCCTTGATCCGCTAGTCCTAAGAGTTCTAACTCTCATTTGAAATCATCCAGTGAATCGGCCTCCGCTGCCTTCTGTGGCAGAGAATTCCACAAATTCACCACTCTCTGTGTGAAAAGGCTTTTCCTCATCTCAGTTCTAAATGGCCTACCCCTTATTCTTAAACTGTGGCCCCTGGTTCTGGACTCCCCCAACATCGGGAACATGTTTCCTGCAAACATTTGACATTCAATTTTAGGTCCATTATACTCGCTACCACAGATGTATTCCGCACCCTTGAAACAGACAGCTATATCCAAAGAAGTGGTCCTGAGAGCTGTCTCTAAGTGATAGTTTTTAATGATAAGAATAAATGTACTCATTCCTTTGTTGAAACAATTTTCAGTAAATTCAACCATGTAAATTCAGTAAATTCTGACATCAGAAGCACCACCAAAATTTTTTAAATAAATTACATATACAACTTTCACACTACTTGTGGAGATATATATTTTAACATTCCCTTTCTGAAACCCCGTCTCAGCTGCTTTCCACTCCACGGTTGCTCTGTTGCCCTGTATCTATTTTAGTCTATATTCAGTTTCTGTTTCTCTCATGTTTTGTATTTTCACTCTTGCTGCTAGATACCATCAATAAGTATGTATATACCACCATATACACACACCTCTCTTCCAATTAGTTTATGTGGCACATACATTCAGGGATATCTCAATCGCTGCATGTGCGTGCGTGTGAGTGATTTGGGGAGTATAGATGGAAATTAGCTGTTTGACTGGCTGTGGGGTATAGTTCAGTTCAGAGAAAGTTGAAGAAAGCTGTATAAGATCTGAGGCCAAAGAAGATTATGTGATCTGGGCAGGATGAGGGTTTGAGATAAATAAAAATACTACTCTGGTGTGGCAGCACTCAATATTAGGGGAGGTAAAGTCTTGAGTTTGGCACAATATAAGTTAGGTCACTGTAAACTAAGGCTCACAGAGCCATAGAGAACTCAGCACCATTCTGGGAGAATTTGGCAGCAGTGGTCTGTGCTCAGGGGAGCTGAAAAGTGAGAGGGGGGGAGAGAGAGAGGGGAGGGGGGAGGAGGCGGGGGGGGGGGAGAGAGAGACGGAGCGGAGGGGGGGAGAGAGGAGGGGGGGAGAGAGATGGGGGGAGAGGATGGAGAGGGGAGAGAGAGGATGGGAGGAGAGCGAGGAGAGGGCGGCAAGCTCGGCGTGGGGGGAGTCGCGCCAGCTTGCAGGGGGGCGCGGCAGAGCTCACGGAGGTTCCTGGAACACCATTGCCCGCCGTTCTCGGGCAACACTGCGGTCGACCAAAGCTCTCGGCAGCTCTCGGGATTTCTCGGGATACACCCGAGCCAAGGCGCGGAGCATGCGTGGTCGACCAAGCTTCTCGGAGTTCGGACAGGACGACTTTTGAAAAACGGGGGGAGGAGGGAGGGGTGGGAGGTGACGTTAGTCGCAGCGCGAGCAGACGGCAGGCAGATCCATTGTCATATCATCAGCGAAAACCCCCCCCAAAAAAAACAGCCGTTTTGAATTGAAAGTTGGATCGGATTTGTGAACATTTTTTTTGATAACTCAAGAAATAAAGCACAACATTTTTAGGTAAGCCAATTCTTGACTCCAGGGGGGTAAATCTCTACCGGAACATGTAAAAATTTCCCGTTAGCGCGTCGTTTCTTCGAGTAGATGTCATCACACACAAATAAATAAATAGGCGCACACACACATCCACGTCCAAGATCAGAGTCTTATAGTTATGAGGATATTTATATATATATACACATACACAAAAAATAAACAATTGTAGTGTCAGAGCTTATTTGAGATTTTATTTGAGTGTGTGTCCAGGATGGTGTGGGTCTCTGATGATGCTGGCTGCCATTTTGAGGCAGCTACTCCGATAAATCCCTTTCGATGAATGGGAGGTCAGAGGCGGTGATGGACTGGACAGTGTTCACAATTTTTTTGCAGTCTTTTCCCCTTCTGGACGGTCAAGTTGCTGAACCAAGCCATGATGCAACCAGTCAATATGCTCTCTACTGTACACCTGTAGAAGTTCAAAATCCTCTTTGACATACCGAATCTCTGTAATCTTCTCAGAAAGTAGAGGCATTGATGTGCTTTATTTATAATTGCATCTGTGTGATAGGTCCAGGAAAGATCTTCGGAAATATGCACGCCCAGGAATTTGAAGTTTTTGACTCTCTTCACCACTGATATAAACAGGATGGTGGGTCTTCATCCTTCCTCTTCCAAAGTGCACAATCAATTCATTGGTTTTACTTACATTAGGCAGCAACTCTACGGCTGTGCCACTGTGCCAAACCCCTTATTTTCCAAAGCAGAGACCAATATATGGGCATCCTGTTGTGACAGCACAATATGTATACAGCTATTGTAAACAAAGCTAATACAATGTGGAGTAGGCAGATGTTAATGCTGATTTGACATTAAAGGTGTCATTTTTTTAGCACAAAGCTCTGCTAATGGCCACTTTAAACTTGTATAGCTGAATCTGCTCTCTATTTCAATGGTACTGAATACATCCATGGTAGACAGTATAATGGGCCTAAAATTGGATGGCAAATCTCCTTCCTTTGAGTACAAAATGATTAATTAATTCTCCTACAATATACAGAAAGTAAAAAACTTATGAGCCAAAAGTAAAACAATAGGTCATTTATATGTTAAATAATACCTGTTTGATGCCTTGAGATGTAAATTTTGTTTGCCCCTAAATGTAGTGGCACTGACCTAACTGTGATTCAGCTACTCAGAATAAAGTGTAATGCAGTCACATTTGACACGCTAAGTGCTCTAAGTATTGTTACCTGAAGGTGGAGTACTGTCCCAGGCTTCAAATTCAAATCATGCAGGCTGCTCTGGCCACATTTATTACAAATACACACACCCAATCTCAACCAGCATCCTTTGTAATGAGAACTCACTGCACAATTTTTCTAGTGCATGTACACCACTCACAACATACCTAGACCAACTCCCTCTGCCACTCCCACTACCAATTGCTGTGCCCTGTAGCCCTTCAACCAACATGGAGCTATTTCCAGACATAGAAACAAAGAACTGCAGATGCCAGTTCGCAAAAAAAGGCTGGAATACCTCAACAAGTCAGGCAGCATCCATGGAAAACATGGATAGGTGACATTTTGGGTAGTATCCTTGCTTCAGACTGATCTTTTTTGTCTGCCCTTTTTTTGGGACCTATTTCCCTTAATTCACTTTAAACACATATTGTTTTGGGGACTGCTCCTCCAATGCAGTGACTACTGTTCATTCATTTCTGCTATTCTCAGTTTAATACTGATGTCCTGAGGCCGACCAACAAGGTGATGCCCCCAAACACAGATGCATCTATAGGCCCTGTCCCACTTACGTATCCTTGGCACGCAAATTACGCGACCTCGTCGTCGCGTCGAAGCGCACGGGCATCGTGTGGCCGCGCGGGGCCGGTCCCACTGAGAAGCGCGGAGGGATATGGAGTTGTGCGCGGTATCGCGCGGCGCTCCGAAATTTTGTAGCGAACGAAATCTTCGCGCGTGGAGTGTGGATTTCGTCCTGCACTAAATCTTCACGCGCCACCGGCCTGTCGCGTAACTGACGGCCACAGTGGGACAGGCCCAAGACCCTGGTGCAACGCAACGTCTCACCTCCAACAGCAGCTGAAGCAGGCAAACGATCGTCGAACTCAGCCTGGGGCTCACGGCTGTTGCGGTCCGGATCCGCCCCCACTCCTACTCCCAGAGCGGGGCCTAGAAAATTGAAGATAGACACAAAATGCTGGAGTAACTCAGCGGGACCGGCTGCATCTCTGGAAAGAAGGAATGGATGACCTTTCGTGTCAAGACCCTTCTTTCAGACTGAACAAGAGTCTCGACCCGAAACATCATCTATTGCTTCTCTCCAGAGATGCTGCCAGTCCCACTGATTTACTCCTGCATTTTGTGTCCATCTTCAAATGACGTCACGCGCTCCAGACGACTGTGCGGGCGCATGAAGTCACACGCGACCTTCGCGCCTAAAAGCGACCATGAGGTTGCGTAATTAGCGTGCCAAGGACACGTAAGTGGGACTGGGGCTTAACTATGAGAAGCCTACCAAGGGTGAGCAACAAGGACTAATTCTCCTTGGTACATGTTCAATAATTAGGGGGCACAGGACCACTTTTTTTAATGGAATCAATGATGCGGGGTTGGAAACTTACTGCCTTGAATGAGTGCTTCGGGCAGAAACCTTATCACACTGAAGAAGAACCCCAATGAGCAGTTTTAAAGCTAGCAGGGTAGAGGGATTAGCTTTAATCATATTTTCCCATGGGGAGAATGCCATCTTCTGTGTTATAAACTTTTATAATTAACCATTTACACTCACAAATTAATTTTTGGGTGGCGCAGTGACGCACGCAGCAGTAAAGTTGCTGCCTTACAGTGCCAGAGACCCGGGTTCGATCATGACCATGGGTGCTGTCTGTATGTTCTCCCTGTGACTGCGTGGGTTTTGTTTGGGTGCCTCCCACATTCCGAAGACATTTAGGTTTGAAGTTTAATTATCTCCTATTAATTGTCCCTAGTGTGTAGAATACGGGTGATCGTGGTCTGCGAGATCTTGGTGGGCCGGAGGGTCTGTTTACACATTGTCCCTCTAAACTAAACTCAACTAGAATCACTGTATTCTGTACTTAAATAGCAGAATAGATTTAAAAATGCACTATTTTAATGTACAAATGTACATTTTTATGAGGATGTAACATATGCAATAATGTTTTCAGAGAAATTAACGGCATGCAATTAGGTGGAGAAAGTTTAAACAAATTAACTTTTAATCTTTTAGTCATATGTTTAAAATTTCTCCACCCAACTGAGTGACTAGAAATAAGATCTTTCAGTGCCAAGAATATTTTTCTTCGTCTCAAACTATGTTATTTACCATATGTCAGCATTTAACTGAGAACAGAGGAATATTACTTCCTTTTTCCAGATGCGACAATGATTTCTGTTTCACAACCAAGTACATGCTCAGAAAGCAGGTTGTGGTGACGGTGCAGTGAGAACATAAGTGACCCAGGTAAAAACTCTCTTCAGTATGTAAACCATACCTTCTGTTTTTGTTGAAGTATCATGTTTGCTTTGCAACTATTAATTGTAGCACAGCTACAATTGTAAATAGCAGATGCAAGGTTTAAAATCATGTTTAATTTATTTTACTTAAAATCTACTCTTTATTAATTATCAGTTGTTTTATTTTTAGTTACCCATTATGGAGACTTCAGTCACCACCAATGATAGTTGGGATTTTGCCTTCCTGGATCCTTCACTTTTTTCAACAGCCTGTGAAACATCAGGTGTCAGAAACTTTGGTAGGCTTTTCATGCCCAGTTTATATGCAGTAATATTTGTGACAGGGCTTCTGGGCAATTTGTTGGTCATTGTGACATATGTCCTTTATGTGAAGCAGAAGACCATGACAGATGTCTACGTGATGAATCTAGCGATCGCTGATTTAATCTTCCTTTGCACCCTGCCATTCTGGGCAATCGATGCATATAATGAATGGATATTTGGAACTTCTATGTGCAAAATTATGAATGGTGTGTACACAGTCAATTTCTACAGCTGTATGTTAACTCTTGCCTGTGTAAGTGTCAACAGGTACAATTTGATTGTTCAGTCAACAAAAATGCTTAAGAGTAAAATGAAAATATTTCATAGTAAGATAGTTTGTGCAGGGGTTTGGGTGCTTGCAATCATGCTGGCCCTTCCAGAATTTATATTAAGTGAAGCATTTGATATGCCTGACAAAGTTATTTGTACTATGGTATACCCTCCTAATTCAGATATCATCATGGTAGGAGTCCATGTATTGCAGATGGTTGTGGGATTTTTGATCCCCTGTGTGACAATGATTATTTGCTATTCAATCATTGCAAAAACTCTACTCCAAGTTAAGGGCTTTCAGAAGAATAAATCATTAAAGATTATAGTTGCAGTTGTCATTGTATTTATGATTTGTGAACTGCCATTTAATGTTATACTCTTAATGCAAACTCTATCGATCATAAGTAATGAAAGCATGAGTTGTGAATACAAGCTAAATAGAAACTATGCAATTATCATAACAGAGAGCATTGCCTATGTACACTGCAGCCTCAATCCTATTTTATATGTATTTCTTGGAGTGAAGTTTAGAAACAACCTCTTAAAGATTTTAAAAGATGCTGGATGTATAAGTCAAAGACTATTGGTGGGGTGTCTGAAAACTGAATGCGAGACATCACAACAAAAATCAGGAATCTCTGAAACAACAAGTTTTCACCCTTTATAGAAAATACATGGTGCATCGGGATATTTACATGTACATCAAAGGAATCAGCATCAGAATTGTACGTGATTTCTTAATCTTCTGCTGTAAATGGTGGGCATTTTCTAATTCAAATTAAAGAATAAGACTGAATGTCATACAGCATCAAATTCTATTCTGTATCTACAAGCATACACATTTTCAAGTATAAAATATTTTTAAATATATGCATAAATTGTATCATTAAATATTTGACAATATTGTTCAATATTCATGTTGTCTTCTTATTGATTAATTGGTACAAATGTAGATCTTGAAAGAAGGCAAGAATAAAAAACAATTGTGTAGGAAAGAACTGCAGATGCTGGTTTAAAACAAAGATAGACACAAAATGCTGGAGTGACTCAGCGGGACAGGCAGCATTTCTAACCAATAAAAAACTATTGATTGAGTATGTGATTTGAGAATGTGCAAAATCGCGCAATGTGTGCAATCTATGAAGGTGCTTCCGATACAGTGAAGCTATCAATCACTTTTGAACCTAGCAACATGGTGCGCTGACAACAACCTGGCCCTTAACTCCAAGAAGACAAAGGAGCTCATTGTAGACTTCAGGAACCACCATCCACATTAACGGGACGGAGGTGGAACGTGTTTCCAGCTTCAGGTTCCTGGGGGTCAACATCTCCGATGACCTCTCTTGGACCCACAATATCTTAACTCTGGTCAAGAAGGCTCACCAGCATCTCTTCTTCCTGAGGAGACTGGAGAAGGTCCATCTATCTCCTCAGATTCTGGTGAACTTCTACCGCTGCACCATCGAGAGCATCCTTACCAACTGTATCACAGTATGGTATGGCAACTGCTCTGTCTCCGACCGGAAAGCACTGCAGAGGGTGGTGAAAATTGCCCAACGCATCACCGGTTCCTCGCTCCCCTCCATTGAGTCTGACCAAAGCAAGCGTTGTCTGCGAAGGGCGCTCAGCATCACCAAGGACTGCTCTCACCCCAACCATAGACTGTTTACCCTCCTACAATCCGGGAGGCGCTACACGTCTCTCCGTTGCCGAACAGCTTCTTCCCTGCGGCTGTTACACTACTCATAATGTAGCTCGGTGACTGCCAATCACCCCCCCCTCCCCCCCCCCCCCCCCCCCCGGATACTCCTCCCACCAGGAAAAACACTATGACTGTATGCATGTAAATACACTTATTTATTGCTCATATTCTATGTCGCTCTTCCAGGGAGATGCTAACTGCATTTCATTGTCTCTGTACTGTACACTGCACAATTAAAGTTGAATTTGAATCTGAATCTGAACTAACTAGTTTATTTTTTATGAACGTTGATTGGTTTACTATGCTTATCTTTTTTATGCAGAAACTAATGGAACTGAAAAAATCTTAAACCGCGCATGCACAGATTGTTCTCCTCTCCGTAAAAATAAAAAATAAAAATAAATAACAATTCAATTTGCCCAAGGCTTCCAAATCTCCTTCATTTTTTAATTACTGAATGGGTGGGGGATGGACGATGAAGGCAGGTGGAGAGATGGTGCTCCGGGCACGAACAGCAGAACTGGCCGCCACTTCCAGGGAGGGAAGCAGATCGGGTGGATGCGAGCAGCCGCTGGGACTGGACAGCAGAACTGGCTGCCACTTCAGCGCCTTCTGCCAGCCCGCTCACCTCTGGCAGTGCTCTCCGTCTGAACATCTCTCACCTTCGCTCATGTCAGACGCTTCCCTCAAATCCTTAAATTCCCACAGCCGAGTAACCTCAATAGGTCCCTTGAATGCGCTGTTGGAATTTAAGGATTTGCGGGAAGCGGCTGACATGAGTGAGGCTGGCGAGCGGCAGGAGAGAGGTTTTCAGACGGAGAGCACTGCCAGAGGTGAGCAGGGGCTGGCAGAAGGGGCTGTCCAGTCCTGGCGGCCACTCGCAGCCACCCAAGCTAATTCCCCGGCCACAATGCGGTGGCTCCGTGCCTGGAGCATCACAAGTGGGTTACTGGCATGATCCCCGACCCCCTTCTTCTCAACACTTCTGCCGTCCCCGCAACTTTACCCCGAGCCAGACTATGCAAACGCTGTGAAAGGAGCTCTCCCCCCACCCCGGGAAATACAGTATTTAAAAACATATAGCATCAAGAAATTTACCTACCACATTATTGGTACACAAACTCCATTCTTCTCTCTTTGTTTCCTAAGATACATTTAAAATAATGACAATCCATATTTGAAAAACCCACCAAGAAACTTGCGCTGCGCATGCGCAGTACTGCAAAGGCAGAATTTCAGCTTCAGCCCCGCATTAAATTGACGGCTTGAAGCAGCGCTGACGGCACTGGTCTATGACATGTTTAGGCAGTCCTTCATGTCCACAAAGTGTTTTTATCCTTTCATTCTGCAGCATCCAGACCTCTTTGATAGTTTTATGGATATAAACCATATAAACAGCATTTCATATTTTCATACTGTACAAAAAAGCCAGGCTGGTGATCAGACTAGTGGTTTAGATGAACATTAGAATTTTGACACAGTTTTATGGATATAAACCATATAAACAGCATTTCATATTTTCATACTGTACAAAAAAGCCAGGCTGGTGATCAGACTAGTGGTTTAGATGAACATTAGAATTTTGACAACACACCTTTGAGAGTGAGTCAGGTAGAGAATCAAGGATCAATGGAAGAACCTCTGCTTTAAGTGGGTAAGCAGATGCTGATTCCGTTGGTTCTTGAATTTTAGGAAGCACAACAAGTCCTTGAGAAACTCAGCGGGTGAGGCAGCGGTGGCGCTGGGAACGGCTGCGGCTCGCCTGCAGTCCGTTTGTCTTTTACTTTTTTGTGTTGTTTTTTTTCGTTTTGTCTAGTTACGTTTTTGGTTTTTAGGTTGTGTTTATGTGGGGGGGGGGGGTGGGGGGTGAAACGGGGCTTGCTGTCTCTCCCTTCGGGGGAATACGATCTTTTTGTCGTATCCCCCCGAAGGGATACAACAAGACCTTTTTGTCGTTTCCCCCTTCTCTGCCTCCGTCTACGCTGAGGCCTAATGGCGGAGCCGGCGACCTCGGGACTCTGGAGGCAGCTGACAGGACTCGCCCTGGGCTCGCTCCCGTGAGGGTGGCCCAGCCCGGGGCTGGAACTGCGCTCTCGTGAGAGCGGCCTGGCGAGGGGCTGAGAGACTCTCCTGTGAGGGGCTGTGGCCCGTCGGAGTGGCCCAGCCCGAGGGAGGAACGGCACTCCCGTCGGAGTGGCCCAGCCCGAGGGAGAACGGCACTCCCGGCGGAGTGGCACAGCCCAAGGGAGAACGGCGCTCCCGTCGGAGTGGCCCAGCCCGAGGGAGGAGCGGCACTCACGTGAGGGCGATCCGGCTCGGGGCTGGAACGGTGCTCCGGTGGCTGGGACGGCGTTCTGGCGGCGGTGACCTGAGTCTGGGGTTCAGCCGCGGGCCAGCGGCTGCGTGTGCTGGACTGGAGGGCGGCAGCTTCGACCACCCCCGGACCGCGGTGTTTGAACCGGCATGTTTGCGGGGTTCGGTGAGCCGCGGGATTGTTTGTACCATCGCCCGGTGGGGAATCGCCTCAGCGCAGAGGGAGAAGAGGAGGGAAGAGACAGTAACCCTAAGATTTTTGCCTCCACCACAGTGAGGAGGTGCTTGGAGGATACACTGTGGTGGATGTTAATTTGTGTTTATTGTTGTTTATTATTGTATGATTGTATGTATGACTGCAGGCACGAAATTTCGTTCAGACCGTAAGGTCTGAATGACAATAAAGGTATTCAATTCAATCTATGGAGAGAAGGAATAGGCGACCTTTCGGTTCGAGACCCTTCTTCAGACTGATATCGGGGGAGGGGGAGGGAAAGAAAAGAAGATGCGGAGGCAGTGGGCTTGTGGGAGAGCTGAGAAGGGGGAGGGGAAGGAGGGAGAAAGCAAGGACTATCTGAAAATAGAGAAGTCGATGTTTATACTGCTGGGGTGTAAACTACCCAAGCGAAATATGAGGTGCTGTTCCTCCAATTTGCGCTAGGCCTCACTCTGACAATGGAGGTGGCCCAGGACAGAAAAGTCAGATTCGTAATGGGAAGGGGAGTTGATGGGCTGAGCCACTGGAAGATCAGTTTGGTTAGTGCAAACTGACTGGAGGTGTTCGGCGAAGTGATCGCCAAGCCTGCGCTCGGTCTCGCCGATGTAGAAAAGTTGACACCTGGAACAGCAGATGAGGTTGGAGGAGGTGCAGGTGAGTGAACCTCTGCCACACCTGGAAAGACTGCTTGGATCCTTGGATGGCGTCGAGGGGGGAGGTCAAGCGACAAGTGTAGCATTTCCTGCAGCTGCAAGGGAAAGTACCCGGGGAGCGGGTGGTTTGGGTCCGAAGGGACAAATTGACCAGGGAGTTACCGGGGGAATGTTCTCAGCGGAAAGCAGAAAGGGGAGATGGGAAGATGTGGCCAGTGGTGGGATCCCGTTGAAGGTGGTGAAAATGTTGGAGGTCTATATGTTGTATGCGACGGCTGATGGGGTGGAAGGTGAGGACAAGGGGGATTCTCTCCGTGTTATGAGTAGGGGGGGATGGGGAGTTAGAGCATAGCTGCAGGATATAGAGGATTCCCCCGCCCCCCCGACATCAGTGTGAAGAAGGATCTCGACCCGAAACGTCGCCTATTCCTTCTGTCTATGGATGCTGCCTCACCCGCAGAGTTTCTCCAGCATTTTTGCCTACCTTCTATTTTTCCAGCATCTGCAGTTCTTTCTTAAACAAAACAAGTCCTTGTTCAGTACTGCAAAGACTGTTAGAGAACAGATACTTTGCCATTTTCTGTACATGATTCATATAGGCACATATTTTCGATTGCGTACAAAAAATGTATTCTTCAAACCAAAACCCAACAGCAAACGAGAACAACTATCCTGCAATACCATTACTAATAACCATGGCAGGGCTCGAAATTAACGGTTGTCCGTTTGCCAATGCCACCTAAAGTCCTGCCGGTCAACCTAAAAGCCGTGTCATTTTGCCCGGCTTGGCAAGCGAAGGAAAGCTTGGGTTATGTGGACAGCAGACGGCCTTATGCAAACTGTGCCGGCATTTCTCAGAGAGCTCCTGCCTTATCCTCGTTCCCTGCCTTGCCCTGTGGAATTGCTGCTTGTTTGTGAACCAGCAGCTCAGGCAGCGGATTGGCACTCGACACTTGCTACAAATTGTTCTGTTGTTGGTGTTCCCTTAAAGGGCCTGTCCCACATTGCGATTTATCGGCGACTGCGGAGTGTCAGTGATGGTTTTAAAGGGCGTGAGTCACTGAAGTTCCGCAGTCGCCGAAAAAAATCGCAAAGTGGGACAGGCCCTTTAAGGGAACAACAGCAACAGAACAATTTGCAGCGGTGTCGAACGCCTGAGCCTGCTTCTTCCCTTCCCTCCTCTTCCTCCCTTCTCCCCTCTTCCTCCCCGCTCCACTCTTCTTCCACTTCTCCACTCCCCCCCCCCCCCCCATCTCCTTCTCCCCCCCCCCCCTCACTTTCCCCGACGCCCCACCATTTGTGGACCCAGCCTGCGACCAGCAATCCCCTGCACACTATCCCACACACGCCAGGGATGATTTATACAAACCTTTGGAGTGCGGGAGGTAACCCTATCACTAACTCTAGGTTGATAGGCTTGGTATTGCCCCTCGCGTGTGTGATAATGTGCGGGGGATCGCTGGTCGGTGCGGACTCGGTGGGCCGAAGGGCACTGTACCTCTGAACTAAATGTGACACAGGGGCCCCAGGGGTTGGACTCGAACCCCCAATATTCTGCACTAAACTGTTGGTCACGAGTTGTCCCAGAGGCAGATCTCTCTTCCAATGGTCTCTCCAAACTCCCAGAGGCAGCGAGCTTTTCAACTGGGTGCAGGCAATGTTGTCAATGTACCAGTGCCACCCACCTGCTCCAGCACCGAGTCTAAATACCCACCACCCAGTTTGAAGCAAGGCAGGGGGGGAGAGAAGTGGGGAGTGTTGTTCGCAAAGTCTGCATTGATCCCATAGCCAATGTTACTAAAACAGATGATGTGGAGTAGAAGATACACAAAAAAGCTGGAGAAACTCAGCGGGTGCAACAGCATCTATGGAGAGAAGGAAAAAGGCAACGTTTCGGGCCGAAACCCTTCTGCAGATGTGGAGTAGACTTTGTGCAGTACTATTAGTGGGATCTAGCTGTCACAGGCTGGGTCCTCAAATGGGGGGTGTCGGGGAAAGTGGGAGGGGGGGGGGGAGAGTGGGAGAAGGGGATGTGAGGGGAGGGGGGGAGTGGAAAAGAGGGAGAAGAGTGGAGCGGGGAGGAGGAAAGGGAAGGGAAGAAGGGGTAGAGGGGAATGAGAAGGGAGAAGGGTGGGGAGTGGAGAAGGAGGGATGTGGCAGGAGGGGGGAAGAGGGGGGTGGAGGGGAGAGGGGAGTTCACACTATACTCACTGAATCCATCCCTGTGAAAAGTTAGAGATGGTAATTTGGTTCTGGAAGCGTACCAATACAATATAAAACTGAACGATTCAGACATCTTTTCATTTGCAATTGATTTTGTTGTATTAATTTTAATATATTAATGTTTAAAATCCATGCATTGAAGGAAGACTATTTTACAGCCCATCTGTGTTCCCTAACCCCAACCCTAACCCTAACCGGGCATCACCCACCGGACAGCAAACGTCATCTGCTCTGCTACAGCCACAGTCACTCAAGGCGTTCCCCAAGGCTCCGTACTCGGCCCCCTCCTCTTCATCATCTACATCCTCCCCCTTGGTCAGATACTCCGCCACTTCAACCTGGACTTCCACTGTTACGCCGATGACACCCAGATCTACCTCGGCACCAAATCCCCCCAAAACCCCCCCCCCTCTTCCATATCAACTCCTGTTTGTCAGCTATAAAAACCTGGATGCAACATAACTTCCTCAAACTCAACAGCGATAAAACAGAATTCCTCCTCATAGGCTCCAAATCCACACTCAGCAAAATCAATAACCCCACTCTCACCATCGACGGCACCACTGTCTCCCCATCTCCCCAGGCCCGCAACCTTGGCGTGATCTTTGATTCCACCCTCTCCCTTGAGCCTCACATCCGCCATGTCATTAAAACCTCCTTCTTTCATCTCCGCAACATCGCCAAAATCAGACCCTCTCACACCTCCCGCTGCTGAAAGACTCATCCATGCCTTCATCTTCTCCCGACTGGACTACTGCAACTCACTTCTCCTTGGCATCAGCTCCACCTACATCAACCGACTACAACTGGTCCAGAACGCAGCCGCCCGACTCATCACCCACACCAAATCCTGGCATCACATCACTCCAGTCCTCAAACAACTTCACTGGCTTCCCATCTCCCACCGGATCGCCTACAAAATCCTGGTCCTCACCTACAAAGCCCTCCACCATCTGGCCCCCCCATACCTCACTGACCTCCTCTCCCCCTACCAACCCTCACGGTCCCTCAGATCCACATCAGCCGGTCTCCTCTAATAATAATAATAATAAATTTTATTTTTATAGCGCTTTTCTAAGACTCAAAGTCGCTTTACAATAGTAACAGACAATAGCAAACGGAGAAGCGGCGAACAAACAGCGCCAGCGTCCTCTCCGTGCAGCACATAAAGAAAGAATACAGACATAACAATAATAGACATTTAATCGGAATAACATATAATCGGAATATAACAAATAATAAAGACATCACAGAGACACAAATTAAAAACAGAATTCAATCCAAAAACAGAAAATCAAAAACACAGTGTGAAGAGAGAGCAGCGGCAACCAATTCGTGCCAGCGTCCACTCTCCCTTCACGGCAGCCATCTTGGACACAGACCTACAAGACTACAGTTAGACAAAAAAAAAATCATCCCCCCACAGTGGATAGCACTATGGGGGAAGGCACAATGTCCAGTCCCCACCCCATGTTCACCCCAAAGTCAGGCCTATTGGGGCCACCGCAATTGCCTCTACGGAGGCCCGATGTCCCTGGCCGTTCTCACCGGGTGGTCTTGCCCCGGCGTCGGGAGAGTCCTTTCGGCGGCTGGGCCACTTGGAACGGCCGCTTTCTGGTTGGAGCCCGCAGCTGCCGAAGCCGACAAGGCCGCGCCGGTTAGGAGCTCCCAGGCTCCAGATGACAAAGTCGGCGCCACCTCTCCGCAGCCCGCAGCCCGGAGTTGTTGCTCTCGGCGGTCCAGCTCGCCAGAGCTCCAGCGCGTCGCTCCAGCGCGGCGACCCAGGCAAGGCATCGCCCGCTCCGCTCCGCTCCAGCGCTCCAATGCAGTGCCGCCGCCGAGACCGAGGTGCTGGGCGGTTCCCGCCAGGAAACGGCGCTCCAAGCCCGCAGGTAGGCCACGAGGACGGATCGACGTGACCACGGATCTCCATCCACAAATCCAACCTCCGCAGTTTTGGGGACAGAGCCTTCTCCAGGGTAGCTCCCAGGCTCTGGAACTCCCTCCCCCAACTGATCCGTAATTCCGTGTCCCTCACCATCTTCCAGTCCCGCCTCAAGACCCACCTCTTCACCTCTGCCTATCCTTAGCCCCACGTCCCCCTCCCTTTTCATCTGTGCTTGAATTGCCTCATATTGTGTTTTGAATTGTATTCTGTCTTTAATTTGTGTACTAGTCATGTCTCTACTATTTATTTCATTCCGCTTACATGTTTTTCCTCTACCTGCTAAATTTTTGTAAGGTGTCCTTGAGACTCTTGAAAGGCGCCCATAAATAAAATGTATTATTATTATTATCGTGTGACAGGGCGCACGACATGATGAGACACCCAAATGTCACCCCTGGATTTTGAACATTCCAAAATCCTGGGGCGACAGGGAGACACCGCGCGTCACTACATGCGTCACGACCCGACCACGACATGACAACCTCTTTTCAGTGCCGCCCGTGGAACAGGCCCTTAAATCCCTCACCCCACGGGAGGGGGAGAGAAACTGCAAAGCCACCTGCCCGCGTTCATATCCCTCCAAACCTGATCTATCCATGTACCTGTCTTTCTATCTGTGTCTTTCTCTCTCTGTCTCTGACTCCATCTCTGTCTATCTCTGTCTCTGCTCTTTCTCTCTCGCTTACCAGTCCTCCCCCACTTTTTCATCAGAAACTCACCCCGAAATTTGGGCATTGCAGTTCCCCCTAATGCTCCAGTGTAGTGCCAAGTAACAGCCATGGTGCTGAAAGGGTTGTTGTGACACAGCATGGTGTTCCTGAAGTCTTACATCAGTAGAGCTACCCAACATCTGCACTCTCCTTGACCTCGTCCTTACCAACCGGCACCTTCAGCTGAGGCTGAGCGAGGCTTCAGCCGGCTGAAGCAGCTGAAGACCACCATCAGAAGTTCCCTCCAGGACGACCAGGTGACCGTCCAGCTCCTCATCATGCTGCATGCCAGTAACATCAAGGACTTTGATCCCTGGCCAGCCATCAGCTTGTGGCATGCAGGAGAGACGAGGACAAGGAGGCCTGACACGGGAGACGACCTAGCTGCAGCACCTGCCTTGGGACCTCACCGACAGTGACAAGTCTGATGAGGAGGATGCTCTGCTCGATAGCGACTCAGATGACAATTAAAGTGACTTTAGATGTATTTGAACAGCTCTGTCTTTACTTTGCTTTTCAGGAGATGGTTTAAATTTCAAGCAGAAAAGTTACACAAGTTCTCACAAATATAATGTTTCTGTTCATTTAAAGTTGAAACTCCGCCCCCCCCCCCCCCCCCCCCCCCAAAAAATAAAAATAAATACCCACTTCAGCCATTTTTATTGCCCTTCTGGGCAATCACACTTGCCAAGTTCCATGACTGATTCAATATAGTCACCTACTTCCATGACTCATCTTCTTAGTGGGCACAGAGTAAAAGAGGTACTATGTACATTCAAAAGTATGGTATATGTCTTGTCAGGTTTAGTTTGTGACTTTATTTGAAGCAGAAATAATATGTGAATGCTTCATTGAGCATAATTGAGCATAATATCTACTGGTAACTACGCACTTCCTCCGAGCACATTATCGCACGCGTCATGCAAGCCGTCTTAAATGAGCACCTAAATTCGGCAACGTAAAAAGCTGCCTAGGTTGCCCGGCTGGCAACAGTGAAAAAACGTTAAGGGAGAGCCCTGCATGGTCTAAATTTTTTAATGAGATCTAAATATATCCAACTTTTCAAGTATGACTAGAATGTCTTTGAGTCTAAAGTCAAAAGTAAAAGGAAATAACACAGCACATACTCTTATTTAATACTTGCAAAAGTAGTCAAGTCACCTTCCTTAAAATCTATTTATGTGCCATTCTTATCTCAGATTTCAGACTTTTTTAAATGTATTGGGCAGACGGAACGGTGGAAGATTCAGTCCAATGGGTCTTATGGCCTTCTTCATAAGTCAGCTAGTGAGTGAGTGATGGATGCTCTTGGGTATCCTCGTTTTACTTCTCATGTTTTAATGGCTTTGTGCATTGAGAAAAACCTGGCATATGTTTAATTTAGTTTAGATTATTATTGTCATGTGTACCGAGGTACAGTGAAGAGCTTTATTTGTGTGTTATCCTGCCAAAGAAAATACTTTACGTGATTAGAATAAAGCTGTCCACAGTGCACAGATAAAGGATAAAGACAATACAATACAATACAATACAATACAATACGGTTTTATTTGTCACATTGCACATAAAGTGCAAGTGAAATGAATTAGCCAGCAGCAGTACAATGATAAAGAACACACAATACACAATAAAAATGTAACACAAACATCCACCACAGCATTCATCACAAGGTCCAAAAATTGGCCAGTCCTCCTCCATTTTCGCCCAATCCGTCTCTAAATACAACATTTAGAGATTGATTGATTAAAGATAGTTCAAAAGTCTCCAATGAGGTGGATGGGAGGTCAGAAATGCACTCTAACACGTGAGAGGAGTGTTCAGTTGCCCGATAACAGCTGGGAAGAAACGGTCCCTGAATCTGGAGGTGTGCAAGTCTCCAATAACTCTCACCAACTTAGAATGCTGTAGAAAGCATTTTATCGGGATGCATCACAGCATGGTTTGGGAACAATTCTCAATTGAGAACAAGATCTCAAGAAATTGCAGAGAATTGTGGATGCAGCCCAGACCATCACAAAAAACAACCTCCGTTCCACTGACTCCATTTACACCTCACATTGCCTCAGCAAGGCCAGCAGCATAATCAAGGATGAGTCTCACCCTGTCTGAAAAAGGATCTTGACCTGAAATGTCACCTATTCCTTTTCTCCAGAGATGCTGTCTGACCCGCTGAGTTACTCCAGCTTTTTATGTTTATCTTTGGTTTAAACCAGCATCTGCAGTTCCTTCTTACACATGAGTCTCACCCTGATCACTCCCTCTTCTCCCCTGTCCCATCTGGCAAGAGCTATTGAAGTGCAAAAATGCACACATTCAGATTCAAGAACAGTCCCTTCCCAGCTGTTATCAGGCAATTGAACATCCCATCAACAACTAGAGCACTATCTACCTCTTTGGAGACTCTTGGACTATCTTTATTTGGACTTTACTGGACTTTATCTTGCACTAAACGTTGTTCCCTTCATCGTGTATCTGGAAACTGTGGATGGCACGATTGTAACCATGTATTTTCTTTCTGCAGACAGGTTAGCACGCAACCAATGCTTTTAACTGTATCTCGGTACACGTGGCAATAAACTAAATTAAACGTGCACAAATATGCATATAAACAAGATTATCTCAGAACATGAATGTCACTCCCTCTGCTGGTCACTGGCAACCATAATCTATATTACTAAATCTCTGTTCTTGACCGCTTTTGGCCTTCTGTGCTGCGATTTCCGAGAGAACGCCGCCACCTACGGACGTCATTTTTGGCCACCTCGCTCAGAGCCCCCCTCCGCCGCATGTGTGCCGAGGATTTTTCCCGTCGATGAATAATGACAGAGACATTAATGTTTTTACAAAATTCCCCATTCTCTCTGCTGCCCCTACCGGCGACAGGGGGAGGGAGGGACTATAAAACCAGGAAGTGGTGTGCCTCAATTAATCTCTGCAAGATGGAGCTCTGTCAATTAGTCTCTGTCACTCTGAGCTCTGAATGACACTGAACAAATGTCTACAGCACTGTGAGTACCCTTAATTTGGTTTGAAAATGAAAATATGGTTAGAGGTAAAAAAGCACTGCCTGCAAATGGTTGTTTGGGTTTGGGTTGAAATAAAAAGGCACTCTCTCTCTCTCTCTCCCCTCCCCTCTCTCCCCACCTCTCTCTCTCTCCCTATCCCTCTCTCTTTCTCTCTCTCCCCCCTCTCCTCTCTCCCCCCCCTCTCCTCCTCTCCCCCTCTCCTCTCCCCTCCCTCTCTCCTCCCCCCCCTCTCCTCTCCCCCCCCTCCTCTCTCCCCCCCCCTCTCCTCTCCCCCCCCTCTCCTTCCCCCCTCTCCCTTCCCCCCCTCTCCTCTCCCCCCTCTCCTCTCCCCTCTCTGCCCCTTCTCTCTACCCCCGCCCCACCCCCTCTCTAGATGTGACTGCGTTGGGGGCTATGCGTCAGTAGATAGGGTGGTTATGGGGTAAAAGGAGCAAATTAATAATATTAATATAATATCAAGGGGGGTAATTAGCGTGAGTGCGGGGGGGGGGGGGTTGTTAGTGTGTGACGCTGCATGCCGCCTCCCCCCCCCCCACAACCGCACGTTGGGGGAACAGGCCCAACTGCCTTAGTTTCCGTCTTTTTATTTCTACATACATAGCCACCCCGTGCTTGTATTGCTCCTTCAATGTTATCCGAGTATCAAGAGTTCAAGAGAGTTTATTGTCATGTGTCCCTGATAGGACAATGAAATTCTTGCTTTGCTTTAGCACACCAGAACATAGTAGCCATGAATACAGAACAGATCAGTGTGTCCATATCTATATTACTAAATCTCTGTTCTTGACCGCTCTTGGCCATCTGTGCTGCGATTTCCGAGAGAACGCCGCCATCTACGGCCGTCATTTTTGGCTACCTCGCTCAGAGCCCCCCTCCGCCGCGTGTGTGCCGAGGATTTTTCCCGTCGATCAAAAGTGACAGAGATATTAATGTTTTTACAAAATTCCCCATTCTCTCTACTGCCCCCACTGGAGGGAGGGGGATGGGGAGGGACTATAAAACCAGGAAGTGGTGTGCCTCAATCAGTGTCTGCAAGCTGGAGGGCACTCTGAACTCTGAATGACTGAATACATGTCTACACAACTGTGAGTAAGCAATGCCTGCAAATGGTTGTTTGGGTTGAAATAAAAAGGCACTCTCTCTCTCTCCCCCCCCCCCCTCTCCTCTACCCCCCCCCCCCCCCCTCTCCTCTCTCCCCCCCTTTCCTCTCCCCCCTCTCCTCTCCCCCCCCCTCTCTCCCCCCCTCTCTCCCCCCCCCCTCTCTACCCCCCTCTCTCCTACCCCCTCTCTCCCTCCCCCCTCTCCCTCCTCTCCCCCTCCCCTCCACACCCCCTACCCTCTTCCCTCCACCCGCCCCCTCCCTGCTCCCCACCTCTCCCCCTCTCAGCACCCCTTCACTCTCCCCCCCTCTCTCTCTCCTCCTCCCCCACCTTTCCCCCCTCACCCATCCTCCCTCTTCTCCTCCTCTCCACCCCCCCTCTCCCTCTTGCCCCTCTCTCTGTGTCTCTGTCTCTCTCTCTGTCTCTGCCCCTTCTCTTCCTGCCCTCACTCTCTACCCCCTACCCCCCCTCTCTAGATGTGACTGCAAGTTGGGGGCTATGTGTCAGTAGATAGGGTGGGTATGGGGTAAAAGGAGCAAATTAATAATATTAATATAATATCAAGGGGGGTAATTAGCGTGATCGCGGGGGGGGGATAGTTAGTGTGTGTGACGCTGCATGCCGCCTTCCCCCCCCCCCCCCCCCCTCCACAACCGCATGTTGGGGGAACAGACCCAATGGGTCTGCACTTGGTCTAGTACCATTATATAAATATATACACACATGAATAAATAAACTGATAAAGTGCAAATAAACAGATAATGGGCTATTAATGTTCAGAGTTTTGTCCGAGCTGAGTTTAATAGCCTGATGGCTGTGGGGAAGTGGCTATTCCTGAACCTGGTCGTTGTAGTCTTCAGGCTCCTGTACCTTCTGCCTGAAGGTAGCGGGGAGATGAGTGTGTGGCCAGGATGATGTAGGTCCTTGATGATGCTGCCAGCCTTTTTGAGGCAGCGACTGTGATAGATCCCCTCGACGGAAGGTAAGTCAGAGCCGATGATGGACTGGGCATTGTTACTTTTTGTAGTCTTTTCTGCTCCAGGGCGCTCAAGTTGCCGAACCAAGCCACGATGCCACCGGTCAGCATGCTCTCTACTGTGCACCTGTAGAAGTTAGAGAGAGTCCTCCTTGACAAACCGACTCTCCGTAATTTTCTCAGGAAGTAGAGGCGCTGATGTGCTTTTTTTATATAATTGCCTTAGTGTTCTCGGACCAGAAAAGATCTTCAGAGATGTGCACGCCCAGGAATTTGAAGCTCTTGACCCTTTCCACCATCGACCCGTTGATATAAACGGGACTGTGGGTCCCCCCATCCTACCCCTTCCAAAGTCTACAATCAGTTCCTTGGTTTTGCTGGTGTTGAGGGTCAGGTTATTGTGCTGGCACCATTTGGTCAGTCGGTCGATCTCTCTTCTAAACTATGACTCATCCCCATCAGTGATCCTCCCACAACAATGGTGTCGTCAGCGAACTTGATGATGGAGTTCGCACTATGACCAGCTACATGAGTACAGCAGGGGGCTGAGCACGCAGCCTTGAGGTGCTCCCATGCTGTTTGTTATCGAGGCTGACACATTTCCACCAATTGTTATATGGTTATATGGTTATACGACAGTCTGTGGTCTGTGAATGAGGAAGTCGAGGATCCAATTGCAGAGGGATGCGCAGAGACCCAGTTCTGCGAATTTGGTCACCAGCTTGGAGGGGATGATTGTATTTAATGCTGAGCTGCAATCAATGAATAACAGCCTGACATATGAATGTTTGTTGTCCAAGTGGTCCAGAGCGGAGTGGAGGGCCAGCAAGATCGCATCCACCGTTGATCTGTTGTGGCGGTACGCGAACTGCAGTGGGTCCGGTTTTTTGTCGAGGTAGGAGTTGATTTGCGCCATGATCCACCTCTCAAAGCACTTCATCACCACCGACGTGCCACTGGTCGATAGTCATTGAGGCACATCACCTTGCTCTTCTTGGGCACCAGTATAATTGATGCCCTTTTAAAGCAGGTGGGAACCTCGGACCTCAGAATTGAGAGGTTGAAAATGCCCGTAAAAACTCCAGCCAGTTGGTTCGCACAGGATTTTAGAACACGACCGGGTATACCATCAGGTCCAGGCGCTTTTCGAGGGTTCACCCCTCTGAAGGATTTTCTGACGTCGGCCTCTGTGACTGTGACTGAAATACCATCACAGCAAATGAGGGCTCGAGAAAGCACATCAGTGTTCTCCCTATCAAAGCGTGCGGAGAACGCATTGAGCTCGTCAGGGAGTGATGCTACGCCGACATTCGAGCTACCTCCTGATTTTGCCTTGTAGGAGGTGATTGCAGCTGCCAAACATCTGTCTCATCTTCCAGTTTGGAGCAGGTCCCTTTTGGCCTCTTTGATGGGCTTACCAAGGTCATATTTGGACTTCTTGTAGACCACTGTATGATCAGACATGAATGCCCGGTGTCTGGTCTTCAGAAGAGTGCGGATCTCAACGTTCATCCAAGGCTTCTGCTTGGGAAACACTTGGAAGGTTTTTGTTTGGATGCAGTCATTAACAATTTTCTTTATGAAGTCTGTAACGACTGTAGCATATTCGTTCAGGTCCGTTGCCGAGTCCCTCAACATTGCCCTGTCTACAGACTCCCCCCCCCCCCCCCCCCCGACCAGCTCTGTACAGTCCTCACCTCCGGGGGTGCGCTCTTCAGTTGCTGCCTGTAGGTATGGTCGGATTTACCGAAGTGAGGGCGAGGGATAGAGCGATAGGCATCCTTGATGGTGGTGTAGCAGTGGTCGAGGGTGTTTGGTCCTCTGGTGCAGCAGGAAACATGTTGATGGAAATTTGGGAGCGATTTCTTGAGGTTTTCTTTATTGAAGTCCCCGGTTATGGTGGTAAATGCCTCGGTGTAAGACGTCTGGTGCTTGTTGACCACGGCATGCAGCTCCTCCAGTGCCAGACGGACGTCTGCCTGAGGTGGGATATAGACCGCGGTCAGGATAATGGAGGTGAATTCCCTTGGGAGATAGAAGGGACGGCACTTCACCGCCAGATGTTCGAGGTGTGGAGAGCAGGACTTGGACAGGACTGCCACGGCTGAGCACCACGCAGAGTTGACCATGAGGCAGACGCCCCCTCCTCTCCCTTTCCCAGATGCCTTCGTACAGTCCATATGGTGGATGGAGAACCCCGCAGGCTGGACTGCTGAGTATGGTGTCATAATTAAGAAAGCTGACAGAATATTATGGATTTCAACTCTAAACTTTCAACAATTTATTTTCCCACAGATGATGCCCGAACAGTGAAAACTTCCAGCAGATAGTTTGTTGTTTCAGCACATTATCCTCTTGGGGAATTCAATACACAAGTAGAGAGGTTAACCTTCAATTGTATAGGTATAGATAACTCTTCCAGTCCTGATTAGATATATCCAAGGACATTGTAAGTAGCTTGAGAGAAAATTGCAGCACCCTAGATGAGATATATCAATTTTCATTAAATGTGGATGAGGTGACGGAAGACTGGAGGGTGGCTACTGTTGTGCCTCTATTCAAGGTCTGCAAGGAAAAACCTGGGATCTATAGACCAGTGAGCATAACATTTGTTTTAGGTAGGTTAAAGGGGAGGATTCTGAGGGATAAGATATTTCTGCATTTGTATAGATAGGGGCTGATTAGAGAAAGTCAGCATAGTTTTGTGCATGGGAGATTTGTCGTCCGAATCTGATTTGAAGTTACCGAAAAGATCAATGAGGACAAAGCTGTAAACATCGTCTATATGGACCAGCAAGACATTTGACAAGGCTCCGCATGGTAGGCTGCTCTGGAAGGTTAGATCTCATAGCATCCAGGGACAGCTACTGTAGGTGGCTGGATAGAGATGGGTTCATGGAAGGAAGCAGAGAGTGAAAGAACATGAACATGGAACAGTGCAGCGCAGAAACGGTCCCTTCTGTGCCAAGTTAAACTGATCTCATCTGTCTGTACATAATCTCTTTCTCTCCATTCCTTGCACTTCCATATGCCTATCTAAAAGCCTCTTAAGCGCCACTATTGTATCTACCTCCGCTACCACCATGGCAATGCGCTCCAAGTCTCCACCACTGTGTAAAAAAAACTTGCCCTCCACATCTCCATTAAACTTTCCGCCTTTCACCACATGGAAGTGCAGGGAATGGAGAGATATGGAGCATGTACAGGCAGATGAGATCAGTTTAACTCTCTTGTAGAGTTCTCACAATATTTATGGTGGATCGTAACCAGTGTTTTAGAAAGATTTAGGATTCTTGCTTTTGTATTTTACATCACCATTTGTTAAGCCAAGAATCCTATTTGACGTTTCAACATAAGATATGGGAGCAGAGGTATACCATCACGTCCTTCTGCCTGTTTCACATTCATCAAGATTATATATACATAATTATCTGCCTCAGAATCATTCAACAGAGCAAATGCAAACATAATTCAATCATCAGAGCAAATTCAAACAAAAAAATTATATCCTCTCACATCTTTGTATTTTTACATCCTCTTTAAAACTTTAAAAGTTAATTTATACTACATCCATAGACACAATTTATTTTGGTAACTTGTGTCTGCCCATTTCACAGGTCTGTCATATCCATCCTGTTGTTTAAAAGCTTCCAATAGACATAGACAATAAGTGCAGGAGTAGGCCATTCGGCCCTTCGATTCAGGACCGCCATTCACTGTGATCATTTCCAAATTTTCTGTTATACACAACTTTGAAATTACATTGGACATATTCAATTTATTCTTTGATGTGTTTTCAAGCTATTTGTTCAAAGGACAAGATTTTTCTCGGATGGCCTCCACCTATTGGGCCAACCGTAATTGCTTATGTATAAAAGGGAACTGCAAAAGCTGGTTGACACCGAAGATAGACACAAAAAGCTGGAGTTACTCAGTGGGACAGGCAGCATCTCTGGAGAAAAGGAAAGGGTGACTTTTTGGGTCAAGACCCTTCATCAGATGTAATTCAACCGTAATTGCTCCCTAGACTGAATGACTATTGGGCGATTTCAGAAGGCAGCTTAGGGGTTAATCATATAGGCAGGGGTCACAAATAAACACAGGCTACAGACGGCCAACATATTTTCACAATATACAATGTTATTAGATGGGATTGTACAATAATTCATTTTTTTTCCCTGTTATTTAACTGTTCTCACTTAATTCCCTATGTCTGCAACCCCGGAATAAAATCAAATGAATTTTCAAACTGGTTATTTTGTCACTTAACATATCAAGTATGGTCATAGATATTTTTGTTGGGGTGTTTGTGTATCCAAAGAGCTATCCTTCTTAAAATGGTGGTAATGTGGCAGGCCGAGCTACTTTGATCTCGAACCGTTGTTCGTCGAGCTCGAGCGTGGACCTGGCATGATCTGGGCCGACCAATCAACGCCGATCTGAGTGAACAGCTGACGGGGTGCAGCAGACGACGGAGCTAGACTTCGCCTCACAGTCAACACATTAACACACCTGAAGAAGGGTTTCGGCCCGAAACGTTGCCTATTTCCTTCGCTCCATAGATGCTGCTGCACCCGCTGAGTTTCTCCAGTATTTTTGTGTACCTTCGATTTTCCAGCATCTGCAGTTCCTTCTTAAACACACCTTGCTCTTTTGTACTAATTGTAGTGCTGTATTGTTTAAATATTAAACTGAGTGTTTATACAACACGTGAAACTCTTCAGTAAATTGGTTTGTTTTGGATGGGTGGACTTTGGCCTTGGAAGCTTTTAGAGTATTGACGCATATTATCTTATTTCAAGAAAGGTGGAAATGGTTAGAATCACAGGGTATAAAAACAAGCCCTTTGGCCCAACACCATCAAGAAGCCATCTACTTCTGTGCATTGACGATTCAAGTGCTTGTCTTGATATTTCTTAAATGTTGTGAGAGTACCTGACTCCACCTCACTCAGGCTTCTGAACCAATCACTCTCTCTACATTTGCAGAGTATCAACAGGACTACGAAAGATTGAAGCCACTTCATGCAGTCTTGCCGATTTCTGGAATAATTCTGTCTCCCTGCTAGCAGATTAAACTAAATCCATTGGCTTGTCACATTTGTAATATTTGACCCAATCTGAACTGTGATGGCATTGAACTGAAATTTCAAAATATTATTATTCAGTTCCACCCTGACTTTCATCAACTTAGGGTCCAAGTCCATAACTCCCTAAAAGTGGCAACACAAGTAGACTGAATAGTAAAGAAAGCATATGATATGCTTGATCTCACAGGTCAGGGTATTGAGAACAAGAGTCAGGAAGTCATGATGCAGCTTTATAAGACATTGGTTAGGCCGCATTTGGAGGATTGCATGCAGTTCTGGTCGTCCCATTACAGGATGGATGTGAAGGCTTTCAGAAATGATACAGAGAAAACCTACCAGAACTATGTCTGGATGAGGGGGGTATTAGGTACAGGAAGAGTTTGGACTGACTTGGATTGCTTTCTCTGGAATGCCAGGGGTTGTGGAGAGACCTGATAGAAGTATATAAAATTATAAGAGGCATAGATCAGGTAGACAGTCAGAATCATTTTCCCAGGATGGAAAACTCAAAGCAGTTTGTTTTGGGAGATTCTTCCACCAGTTCCTTTCTGTGTGTTTGCTTGTGCTGTATAAAGAACTGCTACATCTACCGCTCTGGAGTCCAAGTACAGTGCCCTCCATAATGTTTGGGACAAAGACCCATCATTTATTTATTTGCCTCTGTACTCCACAATTTGAGATTTGTAATAGAAAAAAATCACCTGGTTAAAGTGCACATTATCAGATTTTAATAAAGGCCATTTTTATACATTTTGGCTTCACCATGTAGAAATTACAGTAGTGCTTATACATAGTCTCCCCCATTCCAGGGCACCATAATGTTTGGGACACAGCAATGTCATGTAAATGCAAGTAGTTATGTTTTGTATTTTGTTGCATATCCTTTGCATGCAATGACTGCTTGAAGTCTGCGATTCATGGACATCACCAGTTGCTGGGTGTCTTCTCTGGTGATGCTCTGCCAGCCCTGTATTGCTGCCATCTTTAGCTTATGCTTGTTTTGGGGGCTAGTCCCCTTCAGTTTTCTCTTCAGCAGAAAAAAAAGGCATGCTCAATATGAGTTCAGATCAGGTGATTGACTTGGCCACACAAGAATTGACCATTTTTTAGCTTTGAAAAACTCCTTTGTTGCTTTAGCAGTATGTTTGGGATTATTGTCTTACTGTAGAATGAACTGCCGGTCAATGAGTTTTGAGCCATTTGTTTAAACGTGAGAATTCATTATGCTACTACCATCAGCAGTTGCATCATCAATGAAGATAAGTGAGCCAGTACCTTCAGCAGCCATACATGCCCAGGCCATAACACCCCCACCACTCTCTGATATGTTAATCTTCATCTCATCTGTGCACAATTCCTTTTTCCAGAACTGTGGTTGCTCTTTTAAGTACTTCTTAGCAAACTGGAACCTGGAACCTATTTTTACAGCTAACCAGCGGTTTGCATCTTGCAGTGTAGCCTCTGTATTTCTGTTCATGAAGTCTTCTGCGGACAGTGGTCATTGGCAAATCCACACCTAAAGAGTGTTTCTGATCTGTCGGACAGGTGCTTGGGGATTTTTCTTTATTATAGAGAGAATTCTTCTGTCATCAGCTGTGGAAGTCTTCCTTGACCTGCCAGTCCCTTTGGGATTAGTAAGCTCACCAGTGCTCTATTTCTTCTTAATGGTGTTCCAAACAGTTGATTTTGGTAAGTCTAAGGTTTGGCTGATGTCTCTAACAGTTTTATTCTTGTTTCTCAGTCTCATAATGGCTTATTTGCCTTTCATTGGCACAACTTTGATCCTCATGTTGATAAACAGCAATAAAAGTTTTCAAAGGTGATGTAAAGACAGGAGGAAAGATGAGGTGCTGAGAGCCCTCTTATACCTGCATTAAGGAGGCAATTAAACACACCTGAGCAATTACAAACACCCGTGAAGCCTTGTGTCCCAAACATTATGGTGCCCTGAAATGGGGAGACTATATAAACATAACTGTAATTTCTACAAGGTGAAACCAAAATACCCTTTAAAAAGATTTGACAATGTGCACTTTAACCAGGTGATTTTTTCTATTACAAATCTCAAATTGTGGCGTACAGAGGCAAATAAATAAATGATGGGTCATTGCCCCGAACATTATGGAGGGCACTTTAGCTCTTCCAACCGCAATTGTACATCATAGGCAACATGCACTGTAAGATATCATCCAGCCTAAGAATCATCTGTGATATTATTAGCGCCTTATTCAATCCCAAATTGAAGCTTTGCTTTGCCGGTTTGCGCCAAGACTTAACACTAGAATTTTTTTCTTACATCCTTTTTCTTCCCAAGATGCTCCTTAAAACCTGATTCTGAGACTAAATATTCAGTAATGTGTCAAATAGTTCTATTTTTGTTCGAAATTGTTTCTCTGGGCCAGCTTTGGGTACTTTTGTTGCTTAAAGGCATTATAGTAGTGGACCAATTGCAATTGATGCCTTTGCTTATTTACCACATAAGCATTACATAATGATGAGCACTTCTTATCTTCATCCACTATTCATTATTTAGTTTAGAGATAAAGCGTGGAAACAGGCCCTTCGGTCCACCAAGTCCATGACAACCAATGATCACCGTTACACTAGTTCTATGTTAACTCATTTTTTTCATCCTACACACTCATGGTAATTTACAGAAGCCAATTAACCAACAAATCGCACGTCTTTAGAATGTGGGAGGAAATCGGGAGCAAACCAACATGGTCAGCGGGAGAATGTATATACTCTGTACAGACAACACCCAATGTCAGGATCAAACCCGGGTCTCAGGCGCAGCAACTCTATCGCTGCGCCACTTTGTTGTCCTCTAAAGGCATAACCCTGCTGATAATTCCAACACTCTTCAGCCAAAGACCAAAGTCAAACAACCTGTTCAGATCACCAGGATAAAAAAAAACTATCATCGACCCACCCTGCGGCCACAATATTTGCATTGGAAGATGTTGAGCAGACACAAGATTGTCTGTTCTTCCTGGTTCATGACCCAATTCCAGCACCCCTACATTGTAACTGTAGACTGACCATGCCATTAAATAACCTTGGGGTGTTGTGGGATAGGGGGGTTGGTGAAAAGGGCTTTGGTATACAGGGCCAAATAATTAGAATTAAGCAATGGTTAACAGTACTTTCTAAGGATGTCAAATACTCCCATTGTAAATGTTTAATTATACAAAGCATTTGTTCATCCTCAAAATATTTAGGCAAGGCAAGGCAAGGCAACTTTATTTATATAGCACATTTCATACACGAGGCAGACTCAAAGTGCTTCACATAAAAACATGTCATACAATAAATGAAATAATAAAATGAAATAAAATAGAAGAACTAAAAGAAAAGAAAAGCAAAATTAAAAATGCATTATAAAAAGTGCAAAAGTTAAAAGTGCAATTTAGCTAAACTATAGAGCGCAATATTTGGTCACGTTGTCTTTTTATACAAAATACATGAAAACTCAATGTAGTTTGTATTTTGAAAAATTGTCCCACCAGTTCCTTTGTATGTGTTTGCTTGTTCTGAGTAAAGAACTGTTCACTCCAAGGAGTAAAGGCCTAGCCTGCTCAACCTCTCTCTATAGGTCAGGCTCTTGAGTCTGGCAACAACTTCATAAATCTGCACCCTTTCCAGCTTAACATCATCTTTCCTATAACTGGGTGACCACAACTGAACAGAATACCCTAAGTTGACCTCAAAATGTCTCGTACCATGACTTCCCAACTTCTATACTGAATACTATACTAATTGATGAAGGTCAATGTGCTGAAAGCCAGTTGACCATCCTATCCGCCTGCGATGACATTTTCAAGGAACCATGCACCTGCACTCCTAGATCCGTCTGCTCTACAACACTCCCCAGAGCCCTGCTATTCAGTGTGTAGGCAGGCCCTGTCCATGTTAGACATCCCATAATGCAGCACCTCGTATTAAACTCTATCAACCATTCCTCAGCCCAACTGGGCATGATTCTGCTGTAATTTTTGACAACCATTTTCACTCTCTACAATACTATCCATTTTAGTGTCATTTGCAAGCTTACTAATCATGCCTTGTACATTCTCATCCAAATCATTGACATAGATGACAAACAGCATTGGGTCCAGCATTGAACCCTGTGGCACACCACTAGTCATAGGCCTCCAATCTGAAAAACAACCTACCATCACCCTCTGCTTCCTTCCATGAAGCCAATTTTCTATCCAGTTGGTTATCTCTCCTTGGATCCCATGCGATCTAACCTTCAAGAACAGCTCACCACGTGGAAACTTGTCAAATTCCTTGCTGAAATCTCTACAACGTCTATATATTTGACCTCTTCCACCTTTTTGGTCACACCTTCATAAAACAGCGACATTTTTTCAAAGTGTCAACATCACCAAACCTTTGTGGAATTTAAACGCCAGCAGAAGTCAGTCAGCACTTGATGATCTCTTTAAATCACTATGGAGGACCTACGTTTGCAAGGTTAAGAAGAGGCAACAGTTGGAAAAGATGAAAACCAAAGTGGCAGTACTAGCACCAGGCCTTGACCACTTGTATACTTCAACCGTTCTGTAATTATCCTCCTGCAATAGACCTCAAATCAGAATCAATTTGGAAAAGTTGCATCCAAAAGTAAATATGCATTGAGCCAAATTGTTGCCTCTATGGCCCCATAGCAGAAGCGTCCACGTCGCGGGGCTGGAAACTGGTAGTATCCAAGCTAATTCTGCTACCACTATCATCTATTGGGACAAGTGATGGCTTCCACTGATTGTCGCCGAAAGCTTGCGTCCTTTTCAGGACGGACAATGACAGCGAGGTCAACATTTGTAACAAAACGGACACGAAAAGAAGAAGAAGTTGTCTTTATAATCATTCATTCAGAGTTTTATCTTTTGACTTCCTCCTTTTGGGAAGGTGTACTTGAATTATTTCGTAAGCCCCCCTCAGTCATGACTGACCATGGGTGATGCATCCTAGTTGTTGGCTGCTTGCTCCAAACCTCGGCTAGAGCAGCGTCGCTTGTGGCTGAAGAGACCAATGCGGGGGTGACAGTCTCTGTCGCAAAGTCACATTTGTGTGTGGCCTCTGGTTTATTGAAGTTGCTGCGCTCCTTTCTGCATGCCCACTTGTCTGCCGCTGCGTTCATCAGTTTCTCTTCCCCCTTTTTGAGATGTAGGTTCAGGGTACCTCTCCACCTCGTGCGGTCAGCTGCAAGGCTCTCGCAGGACTCCACATCGATGTCGAGCGCCTTCATATCTCTCTTGCAGACATCCTTGTAATGTAGCTGGGGGCAGCCGATAGTTCTCCTCCCAGATGTTTTAATAATCTCCCATTGCTTATTTACCATTTTATCGAACCATTTTTTGTTCCTAAATCTCTTTTCAACTCGTGATATTTTCCTGCCTCCAGTATATAATTGTTACTTCTTCTTTCCTCAAATGGCTCCTTATGATCATTCAACTGCTTCATCATTTTGCAAAATGATTACAGTATTTTTCATTAATACAGCATACCTTCTCTGTTTATCCCCAGCTTATCTTCTAATTTCCAATTTACTCAAAGAATGTGAAGCGACAATCCCATTCAGTCATGAGTATTGTATTAAAGACATTGCGGAAAATCGAATATGCATGAAAACAGAAATAGGATCATCATTCTTTCCTTACAGTCCAGTTGGAAACACAACTATTCCATTTAATTTCTTTGCACCAATATCCAATGAAGTGTCTGCCAAAGGAAAGCTATCAAGCCTGAGTAGGTCCAATAAATCTTCGAGTCATCAAATCATAGTCATACAGCACAGAAACAGATCCTTCGGCCCAACCCATCCATGCCAACTGAGATTCTCATCAAACCAGCCCCATTGGCCCTAAAATGGTGAGCAACTAGGAAATCCAGCAGGTGGACTGTGTGCAAGTGCTCAACTTGGGTAGCTTACAATGGTATGAACATTGAATTCTCCAATTCTAGGTAACTAACCTACAAGCAATACACACCCCCTTTTTCTTCCTCTATTTCTTGTGCCCCAGATGGTTTTGAACCCATTTCTCCACTCTCCCCCCCCCACCTCCCTTTATACAGTGGCTTGCAAAAGTTTTCATACCCCTTGAACATTTCCACATTTTGTCACGTTACAACCACAAACGTAAATGTATTTTATTGGGATTTTATGTGATAGACCAACACAAAGTGGTGCATAATTGTGAAGTGGAAGGAAAATGATACATGGTTTTCAAATTTTTTTACAAATAAAAAACTGAAAAGTGTGGCGTGCAAAAGTATTCAGCCACCCTGAGTCAATACTTTGTAGAACCACCTTTTGCTGCAATTACAGCTGCAAGTCTTTGGGGGTATGTCTCTACCAGCTTAGCACATTTAGAGACTGAAATTTTTGCCCATTCTTCTTTGCAAAATAGCTCAAACTCAGTCAGATTGGATGGAGAGCGTCTGTGAACAGCAATTTTCAAGTCTTGCCAGAGATTCTCAATTGGATTTAGGTCTGGACTTTGACTGGGCTATTCTAACACATGAATATGCTTTGATCTAAACCATTCCATTGTAGCTCTGGCTGTATGTTTAGGGTCGTTGTCCTGCTGGAAGGTGAACCTCCACCCCAGTCTCAAGTCTTTTGCAGACTAACAGGTTTTCTTCCAAGATTGCCCTGTATTTGACTCCATCCATCTTCCCATCAACTCTGACCAACTTCCCTGTCCGTGCTGAAGAAAATCATCCCCACAGCATGATGCTGCCACCACCATGTTTCACAGTGGGGATGATGTGTTCAGGGTGATGTGCAGTGTTAGTTTTCCACCACACACAGCGTTTTGCATTTAGGCCAAAAACTTCAATTTTGGTCTCATCTGACCAGAGCACCTTCCTCCACATGTTTGCTGTGTCCCCCACATGGCTTGTGGCAAACTGCAGACGGGACTTCTTATGGATTTTTTTCAACAATGGCTTTCTTCTTGCCACTCTTCCATAAAGGCCCGATTTGTGGAGTGCATGACTAATAGTTGTCCTGTGGACAGATTCTCTCACCTGAGCTGTGGATCTCTGCAGCTCCTCCAGAGTTACCATGGGCCTCTTGGCTGCTTCTCTGATCAATGCTCTCCTTGCCCGGCCTGTCAGTTTAGGTGGACGGCCATGTCTTGGTAGGTTTGCAGTTGTGCCATACTCTTTCCATTTTCGGATGATGGATTGAACAGTGAGATGTTCAAAGTTTGGGATATTTATTTATAACCTAACCCTGCTTTAAACTTCTCCACAACTTTATCCCTGACCTGTCTGTGGTGTTCCTTGGGCTTCATGATGCTGTTTGTTCACTAATGTTCTCTAACAAACCTCTGAGGCCTTCACAGAACAGCTGTATTTATACTGAGATTAGATTACACACAAGTGGACTCTATTTACGAATTAGGTGACTTCTGAAGACAATTGGTTGCACTGGATTTTATTTAGGGGTATCAGAGTAAAGAGGGCTGAATACCTTTGCAGGACACACTTTTAAGTTTTTTATTTGTAAAAAAATTTGAAAACCATGTATCATTTTCCTTCCACTTCACAATTATGCGCCACTTTGTGTTGGTCTATCACATAAAATCCCAATAAAATACATTTACGTTTGTGGTTGTAACGTGACAAAATGTGGAAAAGTTCAAGGGGTATGAAAACTTTTTGCAAGCCACTGTAACAATATTCGTTCCTTTGGCTTCACAAAAGACTACAAAAGTTGTGAACATTACCCAGTCCATCACAGATTATGACATCCCCACCTTCGAAGGGATGTACCGGAGTCCCATACCAGGGCATCAGAGATGTCCTCATTCTTTAGGAAACGGGGGTTCCCCTCTTCCATTATAATTGAGGCTCTCACTAGGGTCTCCTCGATATCCAGCAGCTCCGTTCTTGCTCCCCCTCCCCCCATTCATAACAAGGACAGAATCCCCCTTGTCCTCATCTTCTACCCCATCAGCCTTCGCATACCATATAACCATATAATATAAAAATTACAGCACGGAAACAGGCCATCTCAACCCTTCTAGTCCGTGCCGAACACGTATTCTCCCCCTAGTCCCATATACCTGTGCTCAGACCATAACCCTCCATTCCTTTCCCGTCCATATAACTATCCAATTTATTTTTAAATGATAAAAACGAACCTGCCTCCACCACCTTCACTGGAAGCTCATTCCACACAGCTACCACTCTCTCAGTAAAGAAGTTCCCCCCATGTTACCCCTAAACTTCTGTCCCTTAATTCTCAAGTCATGTCCCCTTGTTTGAATCTTCCCTGGGAAAAGCTTATCCACGTCAACTCTGTCTATCCCTCTCATCATTTTAAAGACCTCTATCAAGTCCCCCCTTAACCTTCTGCGCTCCAAAGAATAAAGCCCTAACTTGTTCAACCTTTCTCTGTAACTTAATTGCTGAAACCCAGGCAACATTCTAGTAAATCTCCTCTGTACTCTCTCTATTTTGTTGACATCCTTCCTATAATTAGGCGACCAAAATTGTACACAATACTCCAGAATTGGCCTCACCAATGCCTTGTACAATTTTAATATTACATCCTAACTTCTATATTCAATGCTCTGATTTATAAAGGCCAGCACACCAAAAGCTTTCTTTACCACCCTATCTACATGAGATTCCACTTTCAGGGAACTGTGCACAGTTATTCCCAGATCCCTCTGTTCACCTGCATTCTTCAATTCCCTACCATTTACCATGTACGTCCTATTTTGATTTGTCCTGCCAAGATGTAGCACCTCACACTTATCAGCATTAAACTCCATCTGCCATCTTTCAGCCCACTCTTCCAACTGGCATAAATCTCTCTGTAGACTTTGAAAATCTACTTCATTATCCACAACACCACCTATCTTAGTATCATCTGCATACTTACTAATCCAATTTACCACACCATCATCCAGATCATTGATGCACATGACAAACAACAGTGGACCCAACACAGATCCCTGTGGCACCCCACTAGTCACTGGCCTCCAACCTGACAAACAGCCATCCACCTTACAATAAACTTTCTGTGACTTGACTTGACTCTTAAACCCACTGACCTGACCTATGAACACAAGCCTGACTCTATGACCTATGTGTTTAAGAAGGAACTGCAGATGCTGGAAAATCGAAGGTACACAAAAAAGCTGGAGAAACTCAGCGGGTGCAGCAGCATCTATGGAGCGAAGGAAATAGGCAACGTTTCGGGCCGAAACCCTTCTTCAGACTGATAGGGGGTCACTGGCCTCCAACCTGACAAAACAACCATCCACCATTACTCTCTGGCATCTCCCATAACAGGTCTATAATTGCTAGGTTTACTCTTAGACCCCTTTTTAAACAATGGAACAACATGCGCAGTACGCCAATCCTCCGGCACTATTCCCGTTTCTAATGACATTTGAATTATATTTCTGTCATGGCCCCTGCTATTTCTACACTAACTTCCCTCAATGTCCTAGGGAATATCCTGTCCGGACCTGGAGACTTATCCACTTTTATATTTCTCAAAAGTGTCAGTACTTCCTCTTCTTTGAATCTCATAGTTTCCATAGCTACTCTACTTGTTTCCCTTACCTCACATAATTCAATATCCTTCTCCTTGGTGAATACCGAAGAAAAGAAATTGTTCAATATCTCCCCCATCTCTTTTGGCTTTGCAGATAGCTGTCCACTCTGACTCTCTAATGGACCAATTTTATCCCTCGTTATCCTTTTGCTATTAATATAGCTGTAGAAACCCTTTGGATTTACTTTCACCTTACTTGCCAAAGCAACCTCATATCTTCTTTTAGCTTTTCTAATTTATTTCTTAAGATTCTTTTTACATTCTTTATACTCCTCAAGCACCTCATTTACTCCATGCTGCCTATAATTAATGTAGATCGCTCTCTTTTTCCGAACCAAGTGTCCAATTTCCCTTGAAAACCATGGATCTTTCCAATTTTTACTATTTCCTTTCAACCGAACAGGGACATAAAGATTCTGTACTCTTAAAATTTCACCTTTAAATGTATTCCATTTCTCTTCCACATCTTTCCCATAACTCAAACTGTCCCAATTTACTCCTTTTAAATCCTTTCGCATCTCTTCAAAGTTAGCCTTTCTCCAATCAAAAACCTCAACCCTAGGTCCAGTTCTGACCCTCTCCATAATTATATTGAAACTAATGGTATTGTGATCACTGGTCCCGAACTGTTCCCCAACGCATACCTCTGCCACCTGACCCGTCTCATTTCCTAACAGGAGGTCCAGCACCGCCCCTTCTCTAGTAGGTACTTCTATGTATTGCTGCAAAAAACTATCCTGCACACATTTTACAAACTCCAACCCATCCAGCCCATTTACAGAATGTGTTTCCCAGTCTATGTGTGGAAAATTGAAATCTCCCACAATCACTACCTTGTGCTTACTACTAATATCTGCAATCTCCTTACATAGTTGCTCTTCCAATTCTCGCTCCCCATTTGGCGGTCTATAATACACCCCTATAAGTGTTGCTACCCCTTTCCCATTTCTCAGTTCCACCCAAATAGCCTCCCTAGACGAGCCCTCTAATCTATCCTGCCAAAGCACTGCTGTAATATCTTCCCTGATAAGCAATGCAACAGCTCCACCTCTTGCCCCTCCAATTCTATCACACCTGAAGCAACGAAATCCTGGAATATTTAGTTTCCAATCACAGCCCTCCTGCAACCATGTTTCACTGATACAGCATATAATCCTCCACCACCTCCAACGGAATCCAACCACTGGCCACATCTTCCCATCTCCACCCCTTTCTGCTTTCCGCAGAGACCGTTCCCTCCGAAAACTCCCTGGTCACCCAAACTACCCCCTCCCCAGCTATGGAAACTATGAGATTCAAAGAAGAGGAAGTACTGACACTTTTGAAAAATATAAAAGTGGTTGTCTCCAGGTCCGGACAGGATATTCCCTAGGACATTTAGGGAAGTTAGTGTAGAAATAGCAGGGGCTATGACAGAAATATTTCAAATGTCATTAGAAACGGGAATAGTGCCGGAGGATTGGCGTACTGCGCATGTTGTTCCATTGTTTAAAAAGGGTTCTAAGAGTAAACCTAGCAATTATAGACCTGTTAGTTTGATGTCAGTGGTGGACAAATTAATGGAAAGGATACTTAGAAACATAGAAACATAGAAATTAGGTGCAGGAGTAGGCCATTCGGCCCTTCGAGCCTGCACCGCCATTCAATATGATCATGGCTGATCATCCAACTCAGTATCCCGTACCTGCCTTCTCTCCATACCCTCTGATCCCCTTAGCCACAAGGGCCACATCTAACTCCCTCTTAAATATAGCCAATGAACTGGCCTCGACTACCCTCTGTGGCAGGGAGTTCCAGAGATTCACCACTCTCTGTGTGAAAAAAGTTCTTCTCATCTCGGTTTTAAAGGATTTCCCCCTTATCCTTAAGCTGTGACCCCTTGTCCTGGACTTCCCCAACATCGGGAGCAATCTTCCTGCATCTAGCCTGTCCAACCCCTTAAGAATTTTGTAAGTTTCTATAAGATCCCCTCTCAATCTCCTAAATTCTAGAGAGTATAAACCAAGTCTATCCAGTCTTTCTTCATAAGACAGTCCTGACATCCCAGGAATCAGTCTGGTGAACCTTCTCTGCACTCCCTCTATGGCAATAATGTCCTTCCTCAGATTTGGAGACCAAAACTGTACGCAATACTCCAGGTGTGGTCTCACCAAGACCCTGTACAACTGCAGTAGAACCTCCCTGCTCCTATACTCAAATCCTTTTGCTATGAAAGCTAACATACCATTCGCTTTCTTCACTGCCTGCTGCACCTGCATGCCCACTTTCAATGACTGGTGTACCATGACACCCAGGTCTCGCTGCATCTCCCCTTTTCCTAGTCGGCCACCATTTAGATAATAGTCTGCTTTCCTGTTTTTGCCACCAAAATGAATAACCTCACATTTATCCACATTATACTGCATCTGCCAAACATTTGCCCACTCACCCAGCCTATCCAAGTCACCTTGCAGTCTCCTAGCATCCGCCTCACAGCTAACACTGCCCCCCAGCTTAGTGTCATCCGCAAACTTGGAGATATTGCCTTCAATTCCCTCATCCAGATCATTAATATATATTGTAAATAGCTGGGGTCCCAGCACTGAGCCTTGCGGTACCCCACTAGTCACTGCCTGCCATTGTGAAAAGGACCCGTTTACTCCTACTCTTTGCTTCCTGTTTGCCAGCCAGTTCTCTATCCACATCAATACTGAACCCCCAATGCCGTGTGCTTTAAGTTTGTAAACTAATCTCTTATGTGGGACCTTGTCGAAAGCCTTCTGGAAGTCCAGATACACCACATCCACTGGTTCTCCCCTATCCACGCTACTAGTTACATCCTCGAAAAATTCTATAAGATTCGTCAGACATGATTTACCTTTTGTAAATCCATGCTGACTTTGTCCAATGATTTCACCACTTTCCAAATGTGCTGCTATCCCATCTTTAATAACTGACTCTAGCAGTTTCCCCACTACCGATGTTGGACTAACTGGTCTGTAATTCCCCGTTTTCTCTCTCCCTCCCTTCTTAAAAAGTGGGGTTACGTTTGCTACCCGCCAATCCTCAGGAACTACTCCAGAATCTAAAGAGTTTTGAAAGATTATTACTAATGCATCCACTATTTCTGGAGCTACTTCCTTAAGTACTCTGGGATGCAGCCTATCTGGCCCTGGGGATTTATCGGCCTTTAATCCATTTAATTTACCCAACACCACTTCCCGGCTAACCTGGATTTCACTCAATTCCTCCAACTCCTTTGACCCGCGGTCCCCTGCTATTTCCGGCAGATTATTTATGTCTTCCTTAGTGAAGACGGAACCAAAGTAGTTATTCAATTGGTCCGCCATATCCTTGTTCCCCATGATCAACTCACCTGTTTCTGACTGCAAGGGACCTACATTTGTTTTAACTAATCTCTTTATTTTCACATATCTATAAAAACTTTTGCAGTCAGTTTTTATGTTCCCTGCCAGTTTTCTTTCATAATCTATTTTTCCTTTCCTAATTAAGCCCTTTGTCCTCCTCTGCTGGTCTCTGAATTTCTCCCAGAGATAATATATATAAGCATCTGGATAAACAGGGTTTGATTAGGAACAGTCAACATGGATTTGTGCCTGGAAGGTCATGTTTGACTAATCTTCTTGAATTTTTTGAAGAGGTTACTCGGGAAATTGATGAGGGTAAAGCAGTGGATGTTGTATATATGGACTTCAGTAAGGCCTTTGACACGGTTCCTCATGGAAGGTTTTTAAAATGATAAGAGGGATAGACAGAGTTGACGTGGATAAGCTTTTCCCACTGAGAGTAGGGAAGATTCAAACAAGAGGACATGACTTGAGAATTAAGGGACAGAAGTTTAGGGGTAACATGAGGGGGAACTTCTTTACTCAGAGAGTGGTAGCTGTGTGGAATGAGCTTCCAGTGAAGGTGGTGGAGGCAGGTTCGATTTTATCATTTAAAAATAAATTGGATTGTTATATGGACGGGAAAGGAATGGAGGGTTATGGTCTGAGTGCAGGTAGATGGGACTAGGGGAGAATACGTGTTCGGCAGGGCCAACTAGAAGGGCCAACATGGCCTGTTTCCGTGCTGTAATTGTTATATGGTTATACTCTCCCCTGCAACCACAGGAGATCAAGTTCAAGTTCAAGTGAGTCTATTGTCATGTGTCCCTGTATAGGACAATGAAATTCTTGCTTTGCTTAAGCACACAGAACATTGTAGGCATTTACTACAAAACAGATAAGTGTGTCCATATACCATAATATAAATATATACACGCATGAATAAATAAACTGATAAAGTGCAAATAACAGAAAATGGGTCATTAATAATCAGAGTTTTGTCCGAGCCAGGTCCGAGTAAGTAAGTAAGTAAGTAAATAAGTAAGTAAGTAAGTAAGTAAGTAAGTAAGTAAGTAAGTAAGTAAGTAAGTAAGTCAGTAAGTCAGTAAGTCAGTAAGTCAGTAAGTCAGTAAGTCAGTCAGTCAGTCAGTCAGTCAGTCAGTCAGTCAGTCAGTCAGTCAGTCAGTCAGTAAGTAAGTAAGTAAGTAAGTTTTATTTATATAGCATGTTTTAAGTGTGTGTGTGTGTGTGTGTGTGTGTGTGTGTGTGTGTGTGTGTGTGTGTGTGTGTGTGTGTGTGTGTGAATTTTTTGCTCTGTCTCGTTTATTATATTGTTTACGGTGTATTATGTTGACATATTCTGTTGTGCTTGGCTGCAGGTAAGTAAGTAAGTAAGTAAGTAAGTAAGTAAGTAAGTAAGTAAGTAAGTAAGTAAGTAAGTAAGTAAGTAAGTAAGTAAGTAAGTAAGTAAGTAAGTAAGTAAGTAAGTAAGTAAGTAAGTAAGTAAGTAAGTAAGTAAGTAAGTAAGTAAGTAAGTAAGTAAGTAAGTAAGTAAGTAAGTAAGTAAGTAAGTAAGTAAGTAAGTAAGTTTTATTTATATAGCATGTTTTAAGTCAACTCGCATTGACACCAAAGTGCTTTACATAAAATAGCTAATAAGTTTCCATACCATAGAAAAAGGTTAACAAAAAAATAAAGAAAATGGACACAACACATTTGAAGGGTTTCGGCCCGAAACGTCGCCTATTTCCTTCGCTCCATAGATGCTGCTGCACCCGCTGAGTTTCCCCAGCAATTTTGTGTACCTACAACACATTATAGTTCAACACAAACGTCCCCCCACAGCAGAATCAAAATTTTCCACTGTGGGGAAAGGCACCAGAAAGTTAAGTCCTCTTCCGTGCTGTAATTGTTATATGGTTATACTCTCCCCTGCAACCACAGGAGATCAAGTTCAAGTTCAAGTGAGTCTATTGTCATGTGTCCCTGTATAGGACAATGAAATTCTTGCTTTGCTTAAGCACACAGAACATTGTAGGCATTTACTACAAAACAGATAAGTGTGTCCATATACCATAATATAAATATATACACGCATGAATAAATAAACTGATAAAGTGCAAATAACAGAAAATGGGTCATTAATAATCAGAGTTTTGTCCGAGCCAGGTCCGAGTAAGTAAGTAAGTAAGTAAGTAAGTAAGTAAGTAAGTAAGTAAGTCAGTAAGTCAGTCAGTCAGTCAGTCAGTCAGTCAGTCAGTCAGTCAGTCAGTCAGTCAGTCAGTCAGTCAGTCAGTCAGTAAGTAAGTAAGTAAGTAAGTAAGTAAGTAAGTAAGTTTTATTTATATAGCATGTTTTAAGTGTGTGTGTGTGTGTGTGTGTGTGTGTGTGTGTGTGTGTGTGTGTGTGTGAATTTTTTGCTCTGTCTCGTTTATTATATTGTTTACGGTGTATTATGTTGACATATTCTGTTGTGCTTGGCTGCAGGTAAGTAAGTAAGTAAGTAAGTAAGTAAGTAAGTAAGTAAGTAAGTAAGTAAGTAAGTAAGTAAGTAAGTAAGTAAGTAAGTAAGTAAGTAAGTAAGTAAGTAAGTAAGTAAGTAAGTAAGTAAGTAAGTAAGTAAGTAAGTAAGTAAGTAAGTAAGTAAGTAAGTAAGTAAGTAAGTAAGTAAGTAAGTAAGTAAGTAAGTAAGTAAGTAAGTAAGTAAGTAAGTAAGTAAGTAAGTAAGTAAGTAAGTAAGTAAGTAAGTAAGTAAGTAAGTAAGTAAGTAAGTAAGTAAGTAAGTAAGTAAGTAAGTAAGTAAGTAAGTAAGTAAGTAAGTAAGTAAGTAAGTAAGTAAGTAAGTAAGTAAGTAAGTAAGTAAGTAAGTAAGTAAGTAAGTAAGTAAGTAAGTAAGTAAGTAAGTAAGTAAGTAAGTAAGTAAGTAAGTAAGTAAGTAAGTAAGTAAGTAAGTAAGTAAGTAAGTAAGTAAGTAAGTAAGTAAGTAAGTAAGTAAGTAAGTAAGTAAGTAAGTAAGTAAGTAAGTAAGTAAGTAAGTAAGTAAGTAAGTAAGTAAGTAAGTAAGTAAGTAAGTAAGTAAGTAAGTAAGTAAGTAAGTAAGTAAGTAAGTAAGTAAGTAAGTAAGTAAGTAAGTAAGTAAGTAAGTAAGTAAGTAAGTAAGTAAGTTTTATTTATATAGCATGTTTTAAGTCAACTCGCATTGACACCAAAGTGCTTTACATAAAATAGCTAATAAGTTTCCATACCATAGAAAAAGGTTAACAAAAAAATAAAGAAAATGGACACAACACATTTGAAGGGTTTCGGCCCGAAACGTCGCCTATTTCCTTCGCTCCATAGATGCTGCTGCACCCGCTGAGTTTCCCCAGCAATTTTGTGTACCTACAACACATTATAGTTCAACACAAACGTCCCCCCACAGCAGAATCAAAATTTTCCACTGTGGGGAAAGGCACCAGAAAGTTAAGTCCTCTTCCTCTGAAACACCCAAGGTCGGGGCCCATTTGTGGCCTTGCAGCCAGTCCGATGATTTTCAGGGCCCTCTTGCTGTGAAAGATGGAACTCTGGCGTTGGGTGAAACAATTCCTCAAGCGCCTGTCCCTTTACCTCCCCCCTCGACTCCATCCAAGGACCCCGACAGTCTTTTCAGGCGAGGCAGAGGTTCACTTGCACCTCCCCCGCTGTTCCAGGTGTCAACTCCTGAACATTGGCGAGACCAAGTGCAGGCTCGGCGATCGTTTCGCTGAGCACCTCCGATCAGTCCGCCTTAACCTATCTGATCTCCCAGTTGCTCAGCACTCCCTCTCCCATTCCCAATCTGACCTTTCTGTCCTGGGCCTCCTCCATTGTCAGTGAGGCCCAGCGCAAATTGGAAGAACAGCACCTCATATTTCGCATGGGTAGCTTACACCCCAGTGGTATGAACATTGGCTTCTCTAACTTCAAATAGCCCTTGCTTTTCCTCACTCTCCATCCACTCCCCCTGTCTAATTCTCACACCAGTCTTACTGTCTCCGACTACATTCTATCTCTGCCCCGCATACTCTCCTGACATCTGTCTGAAGAAGGGTCTCGACCCAAAACATCACCCATTCCTTCTCTCCAGAGATGCTGCTTGTCCTGCTGAGTTACTCCAGCATTTTGTGTCTACCGGAGTCACTGCTTCAAAACGGCAGCAGCATCATCAGAGACCTATACCACCCTGCCCACACAATCATTTCACCCCTACCATCGGGAAGAAGGTACAGGAGCCTGAAAACTGCAACGGCCAGGTTCAGAAACAGCTTCTTCCCTACAGCCATTAGGCTATTAAACACTACAACCTGCAAATAAGCTCTGAACTACATAGACTATTATTGCACTGTTAATGTTTGTTTGTTTTCTGTGTGTGTGTGTGTGTGTGTGTGTGTGTGTGTGTGTGTGTGTGTGTGTGTGTGTGTGTGTGTGTGTGTGTGTGTGTGTGTGTGTGTGTGTGTGTGTCTGTGTGTAAACATACACACACTGAATATTTTGCTCTGTCTCGTCTATTATATTGTTTACGGTGTATTATGTTGACATATTCTGTTGTGCTTGGCTGCAGGTAAGAATTTAATTGCTCTACCAGACATATGACAATAATACACTCTTGACAATTCACACATCTTCTATCCATATGTCACACTATTTGTCTTTTCATCTCTGGTCTTTGTTCAACCCTCGCTCACCTGGATCCAAGAAGAAGAAAATTTTGTATGGCTATGGAGAAGATGCAGTGGAATAAACAATTGCATTGGGTCATGTTACGAAGAAAACTTTTAGATGAAAAAGGGCATTGAAAAAAACTGTGCTGCAAGTGCAACCCCCTCCGGAAACAACTTCACAGTAAAAACACAAGTATGCTTCCTCCCACAACATATTATTATCAAGCAAAATCATTGATGAATGTTGAAAATCACCTTAGCATGCAGCGTTGAGATATTTATGATTCAAAGCAAGGGGCACGCATCTACTGTTACCTAAGCTGTGCAATTTTCCATAATTGCGGTAAGTTTCAATATAAGCTGCTTTCAATGTTTATTTTTAAAAGATGCATTTAAAATATTCATTAGAATATGCATTTAAAACTGTGCATTAAATAAATTAAAATGAAATAATATATTAAAATGAAATAAATGACATTAGGAATGATAAAGTACTTTGTGTTCACACAAAGTGTGAATAACATTTTACAATAAAAATGTTAGCATAAGTACTTATCATGTCACAGTACATAAAAAGTCTCTGTGCTCTGTGCTTTATTTCAGGTCTATTCTGCTGATCCCGTTCTGGTGCCTAATTATGGAATATATTTATTTTGATGATTTTAATTTTTATGAAACCAGCACATTTTCTGATAATTTTACGTTCTGTGATAATTCTGAAGTTAAAGATTTTAAGAGAGTTTACGTTCCCAGTTTATATGCAATCATATTTCTGGCAGGGCTTCTGGGCAATTCTTTGGTCATCGTGACTAAGGTTCTTTATGAGAAGCTGAAGACCATGACAGATATCTACATGATGAATCTAGCAATTGCTGATTTGATCTTACTTTGCACCTTGCCACTATGGGCAGTTGCTGCATATAATGAATGGACTTTTGGAACTGTTATGTGCAAGGTTGTGACTGGTGTGTACACTGTCAACTTCAATAGCTGTATGCTTATACTTACCTGTGTGGCAGTAAACAGGTATCATGCCATTGTTCAAGCAACAAAAATGCCTAAAAATAAAAGAACGCATGGTATGTTCATTTGTGCAGCAGTTTGGGTGCTTGCAATCATCCTGGCCCTTCCAGAATTTATATTAAGTGAAACAATTTCTGATGAATCTGGAAAAACTGAGTGCATTATGAACTATCCGCCTAATTCAAACAACACCATTGAAATAGGAGTTCGTGTTACACAGATGACAGTGGGATTTTTGATACCATTTGTGACAATGATCATTTGCTACACAATCATCACAATAACTCTGCTCAAAGCTAAGGGCTTTCAAAAACATAAATCGTTGAAGATTATTGCTGCAGTTGTAATTGTATTCATGATCTGTGAGCTCCCATACAATATTGCACTCTTGCTGCTAACTGTGCAGATCACCAGTAAAGAAAAAACGAGTTGTGAATACAATACATATATAGCCTATGCAATTATTGTAACAGAGAGCATTGCCTATATCCACTGCTGCCTGAATCCTATTCTGTATGTATTTCTTGGAGTGAAGTTTAGAAACAATTTTTTGAAGATTTTAAAAGATGTTGGGTGTGTTAGTCAGAAACAATTGCATGGGTATCTGAAAACTGAGTGTGAAACATCACAGCAGAGAACATGTGTAAGTGAAACTACTATGTATCCTTTGTAAAGTATTCTGTATATATCAGTATTGTAATTGAACTTTATAAAAAATGGTTTTAGAATTCCTTAAGAATGTTCATAGTCTCCTGTTTCATAAATAAAACATGAATTTCTAATTCTGATCCCCTTTTTCTCTTTCACTTAGTATAGACTATAATCCATTTATTTTAAGCAGTGGCACAGTGGTAGAGTTGCTGCCTTACAGCACAAGAGACCTGGTTTCAAACCTCCCTGTGGCCACGTGGGTTTTCTCTAGGTGCTCCGGTTTCCTCTCACATACCAAAGACATGCAGGATTGTTGGCTAATTGACCTCTGTAAATTGTCCCTAGACTGTAGGGTAGAACTAATGTATGGGGTCATCGCTGGTCGGCACAAACTCAGTGAGCCCAAGGGCCTGTTTCCATGCTGTGTCTCTAAACCAGCATTTCTCAACCGGGGCTCCATGAAACGCAAGGGTTTTGTGAGAGGTCGCTAGGGGTTCCGAAAGAAATAGTGATAAATAGGTTTAAGAAAGAACTGCAGACGCTGGAAAAATCGAAGGTAGACAAAAATGCTGGAGAAACTCAGCGGGTGAGGCAGCAACTATGGAGCGAAGGAATAAGTGACGTTTCGGGTCGAGATCTTTCTTCAGATAAATAGGTTAATCATCTGTAAATGTATTTTTGGCAGACAAAAATGCTGGAGAAACTCAGCGGGTGAGGCAGCATCAATGGAGCGAAGGAAATAGGCGACGTTTCAGGTCGAGATCCTTCTTCCTTTGATCCATAGATGCTGCCTCACCCGCTGAGTTTCTCCAGCATCTTTGTCTACCTTCGATTTTCCAGCATCTGCAGTTCCTACTTAAATGTATTTTTGAGTCATTTTTGTGCTATACACATACGGCATATTTTTGGAAATTTATTGGGTATTATAATAAAGTCTTCAACCTGTTATATCATTTAAAATCTAATAATCATAGGGAATATATTTAGTGACGTCTATACGGCGCCAGTGTGAAACGGCCTTGAGTGATCAGTGGACAGGAGCTGTACGTGGCGGATTTGTGTATCATCAAGTTACTCACTCGAGTATAGACACATGCACGGTCTCCATCAATCCTGTCTGTGCTTCCTGACATGCAGGTACAGTCCCTCATTCACCCAAGTTATTTAGTAATTTTTACCCATCATTTTGGGATGTTATATACATTTTTTTAATGTAAGCATGTTCATGTTTATTTTTGTTAGTTTATCAAAAGTTTATTTCTGTATGCTTTGTCAGTTTATGAAACATTTGTGTGTTGATTTTCCCTCTCTCTCTCTCCTCCAAGGTTAGTTCTGTTTGCCTTTATTTGCTGAAATTTGAACAAGCAGTTTGATTTCGGAATTTGATTGCATTGTCAATAAACTTGAGAAAAATGTGTTATTTTTTGTTTAAACCTGTTATCAGAAAAATATATTATGTTTGCCTTATGAACTTTAGGTTTATGAAAGAGATAGACAGAGATTAATAAATATATATTATGATTTTTATGTAGGGGTTCCCTGAGACATGAAAATTATTTCAAGGTTCCTCAAGGGTAAAATGGTTTTGAAACGCTGCTTTAAACAGTGTAAAAAATTGCTTACCAATTGCTTATCAGTAAGAAGCACATACATGAAATGTTTCCCTGGAATATAAACAAAATTAAAAATGTTTTTCAAGAAAATGACCTACTTCTCAGAGGGAGAAGATTGGACTTTATTACCTTCCGTCACATGGAATGCAGGGAGACGCTGTGATGGATGTTTATGTTAAATTTTATTTCATGTGGCTGTGTGCTTTTCACTTAGTATGGCTGTATGGCAACTCAAATTTCACTGTGCCTTAATTGGTACGTGACAATAAACTGAAACCTTGAAACCTTCAACTAAATTTTACATTGAACTCAAAATACTTCCTGAACACCTAGTGTTTTCTTCACACCATCTCTCTACAAATAAACAAGAAGAAATGGCTGGTTGGTTTTGGGAGATTACAATCTAGAGAAGCAATAACAATCAGAACAACTATTAACCAGTCTTCATCAGTAAATAATCAGATAAAACTATTAACCAGTCTTCAAGAACTGTTTCAAAATGTAATCTGCAAACGGTAATCAATTTTGAAATTAAATGTTCAGCTGTCAAGAAACTAGCATAACTACTTACAGAGAGAGCAAGCTACCAGCTCACAGCAGGAAACCACCAAAGAAAACCAGTGTGGAAATTGCCATGACTATTGGACTGCGGTTTTGTGTTCAGAAACTTTTAGACTCTGTGATCTACTTTGTCCCAATAAAGATGTTTGAATATGAAGAGGGGCTCGTCAATCGCGATGTACTCCCATTTTATATATGTAATTACACTGGTTATCTAGAAATAAAATGTGGAATTATAACTGCTGAAATCACCTTCAATCATCTGCTGTTATGTTTGTTCTTAAAGAGTATTAAAACCCAATGAACTTTGAGTTCAGAGTAATTCTCCTGGGAGATGCTTCGGCCATGGCTCCTCCTGAAAGTCAGCTTCTACCGAAATGATTTTTTACATGTACAGCTCCAGTCTCCATATGGCATAATGGTCCACATTATCAAGGAAAGTTCAGGGCAACTTCTGGCAAACATCAAAATATGTATGGATTGTAAGTACATTTCTGCCACTTCGAGCACCAAAAGGAGTCGTAAAGCATTCACCAGTATAGATCTGAAGGCCATTTCACAAATAAATAGATGAGAACCCCATCATGTGATTTGATAAAGCTTCCTTGAAACATGTTAAAACAAATTGAATGTGTTACCATGTGCAGATAAGTAGGGTGGAAGTGCCAATTTTAGGGATATTTAACTTAAAGAGGATTGTGATTGTCAAAGGAACCACGGATAAGATTGATTACCCATACACATGGGCCAAAAGAAGTCACGAGAAAGGGCCAGAAGGGGCCACGAAGAAGGAGGCAAAAGGGCCACGGAATAGTTTGGCTAGTCAGATTAAAGAAAATACCAAAGCTTTTTTAAACTATTTTAAAAACAAGAAGATAAAAAGGGAGAAGAAAGGACCATTCAAGGATAACAAAGGGAATTTGTGCTTGGAATCTCAGTATGTAGGCAAGGTACTTTGCATCTGTTTTCACCAAGGAGAAGGACAGTGAGGTCAGTGTGGAGAATACTAATATGCAAGGGTAGTTTGTAATTGAGGAGGTGGTGTCGGTGCTCTTGAAGAGAATTAAGATGGATACATCCCCAGGTTGTATTCCAGGTTATTGAGAGGGGTTCGAGAGAAGATTGGGCAAGCCTTGACGGAGATCTTTCCTTCCTCTCTAGCCACAGGAGTGGGCCCAAAATAATGGAGAGTCAGCCAATGTTACCCTTTATTTAAGAAGGGAAGTAGAGAGAATCCAGGAAATTATAGGCCAGTGAGCCTCATGTCAGTGGTAGGGAAGCTATTGGAGAGGATTCTTTGGTATAGGATTTGCTCGTGCTTGGAAGAGAATCGATTAATTACAGTCAGCATGGCTTTGTACATGGCAGGCCGTGTCTTATTAACTTTATCAAGTGTTTTTGAGGAGATGACAAAGGTGATCAATGAGGGAGGGCAGTGGATGTTTCCTACGTGGATTTTAGAAAGGCATTTGATAAAGTCTCCCATGGGCAGCAGATGCCGAAAATTAAGCTGCACAGAATTACCAGTGACTTGGGTGTGTGGATTCAGAACTGGCTTAACTAATACTCTACTTCCTTACAAGGCTTAGGATGTTTGGCATGTCCCCCACAACTCTCGCCAACTTCTACAGATGCACCACAGAAAGCATTTTAATGCTGCATCCATCCAAGCTCCGTCCAAGACCGCAGAAAATTGCAGCGAATTGTGGACGCAGCACAGACCATCACACAAACCAACCTCCCTTCTATTGACTCCATTTATACCTCACGTTGCCTCGGCAAGGCCAGCAGCATAATCAAGGATGATTTTCCCCCAGGCCACTCCCTCTGCTCCCCTCTCCCATCAGGCAAAAGGAATAAAAGTGTGAAAACGCACACCTCCAGATTCAGGGACAGTTTCTTCATCCTACAACAACACTTCTTCCCACCCTGCTTCCTGTAAGGACTCCATCCCCTACTCCCAATTCCTCCGCCTACGCCGCATCTGCTCCCAGGATGAGGCGTTCCACACCAGGGCATCTGAAATGTCCTCATTCTTCAGGGAACAGGGGTTCCCCTCCTCCACCATAGATGAGGCTCGCACCAGGGTCTCTTCCATACCTCGCAACACTGCTCTCTCTCTCCCCATCCCCCCACTCGCAACAAGGGCAGAGTCTCCCTAGTCCTCACCTTTCACCCCACCAGCCGTCACATACAACAGATAATCCTACGTCATTTTCGCCACCTCCAACGTGACCCCACCACTCGCCACATCTTCCCATCTCCCCCCATATCTGCCTTCCGCAAAGACCACTCCCTCCGCAACTCCCTTGTCAATTCTTCCCTTCCCTCCCGTACCACCCCCTCCCCGGGCACTTTCCGTTGCAACCGCAAGAAATGCAACACCTGTCCCTTTACCTCCCCCCTCGACTCCATTCAAGGACCCAAGCAATCGTTCCAGGTGAGACAGAGGTTCACCTGTATCTCCTCAAACCTCATCTACTGCATCCGCTGCTCTAGATGTCAGCTGATCTACATCGGTGAGACTAAGCGGATGTTGGGCGATCGTTTCGCCGAACACCTCCGCTCGGTCCGCAAGAACCTACCTGACCTCCCGGTGGCTCAGCACTTCAACTCCCCCTCCCATTCCCCGTCCGACCTCTCTGTCCTGGGTCTCCTCCATGGCCAGAGTGAGCAACACCGGAAATTGGAGGAACAGCACCTCATATTCCGCTTGCGGAGTCTGCATCCTGCGGCATGAACATTGAATTCTCCCAATTTTGTTAGCCCTTGCTGTCTCCTCCCCTTCCTCAGCCCTCGGGCTGTCTCCTCCCATCCCTCAGCCCTCGGGCTGCTCCTCCTCCTTTTTCCTTCCTTCTCCCCGCCACCCCCTATCAGTCTGAAGAAGGGTTTCGGCCCGAAACGTTGCCTATTTCCTTCGCTCCATAGATGCTGCTGCACCCGCTGAGTTTCTCCAGCTTTTTTGTGTACCTTCGATTTTCCAGCATCTGCAGTTCCTTCTTAAACACATAGGTCATAGAGTCAGGCTTGTGTTCATAGGTCAGGTCAGTGGATTTAAGAGTCAAGTCAAGTCACAGAAAGTTTATTGTAAGGTGGGTGGCTGTTTGTCAGGTTGGAGGCCAGTGACAAGTGGGGTGCCACAGGGATCTGTGTTGGGTCCACTGTTGTTTGTCATGTACATCAATGATCTGGATGATGGTGTGGTAAATTGGATTAGTAAGTATGCAGATGATACTAAGATAGGTGGTGTTGTGGATAATGAAGTAGATTTTCAAAGTCTACAGAGAGATTTATGCCAGTTGGAAGAGTGGGCTGAAAGATGGCAGATGGAGTTTAATGCTGATAAGTGTGAGGTGCTACATCTTGGCAGGACAAATCAAAATAGGATGTACATGGTAAATGGTAGCGAATTGAGGAATGCAGTTGAACAGAGGGATCTAGGAATAACTGTGCACAGTTCCCTGAAGGTGGAATCTCATGTAGATAGGATGGTAAAGAAAGCTTTTGGTGTGCTGGCCTTTATAAATCAGAGCATTGAGTATAGAAGTTGGGATGTAATGTTAAAATTGTACAAGGCATTGGTGAGGCCAATTCTGGAGTATGGTGTACAATTTTGGTCGCCTAATTATAGGAAGGATGTCAACAAAATAGAGAGAGTACAGAGGAGATTTACTAGAATGTTGCCTGGGTTTCAGCAACTAAGTTGCAGAGAAAGGTTGAACAAGTTAGGATCTTTATTCTTTGGAGCGCAGAATGTTAAGGGGGGACTTGATAGAGGTCTTTAAAATGATGAGAGGGATAGACAGAGTTAACGTGGATAAGCTTTTCCCACTGAGAGTAGGGAAGATTCAAACAAGAGGACATGACTTGAGAATTAAGGGACAGAAGTTTAGGGGTAACATGAGGGGGAACATCTTTACTCAGAGAGTGGTAGCTGTGTGGAATGAGCTTCCAGTGAAGTTGGTGGAGGCAGGTTCGATTTTATCATTTAAAAATAAATTGGATAGTTATATGGACGGGAAAGGAATGGATGGTTATGGTCTGAGTGCAGGTAGATGGGACTAGGGGAGAATATGTGTTCGGCACGGACTAGAATGGCCGAGATGGCCTGTTTCCGTGCTGTAATTGTTATATGGTTATATGGTCATGTGTCCCAGATAGGACAATGAAATTCGTGGTTGCTGCAGCACAACGGAATATCGTAAGCATAAATACAAAACAGTTCAGTGTGTCTATATAGCATAGACCACACATATACACATAAATAAACAGATAAAGTGCAAAAGGTTGTTACAGTTCAGACTGTTTGTTGGCGAGTTTAATAGCCTGATGGCTGTGGGGAAGCAGCTGTTCCTGAACCTGGATGTACCAGATTTCAGGCTCCTGTACCTTCTACCCGATGGTAGCAGAGAGATGAGTGCATGGCCAGGATGGTGTGGGTCCTTGATGATGTTGGCAGCCTTTTTGAGGCAGCGACTGCGATAGATCCCTTCGATGGTGGGGAGGTCAGAGCCGATGATGGACTGGGCAGTGGTCACAACTTTCTGCATTCTTTTCTGCTCCTGGACGCTCAAGTTGCCGAACCAAGCCACGATGCAACCAGTCAGCATGCTCTCTACTGTGCACCTGTAGAAGTTCGAGAAAGTCCTCTTTGACATACCGACTCTCCGTAATCTTCTCAGGAATTAGAGGCGTTGATGTGCTTTCTTTATAATTGTGCTGGGACCAGGAAAGATCTTCGGAAATGTGTACGCCCAGGAATTTGAAGTTCTTGACTCTTTCCACCATCATCCCGTTGATATAAATGGGATTGTGGGTCCCTATGCTACCCCTTCCAAATTCCACAATCAGTTCCTTATTTTTGCTAGTGTTGAGAGCCAGCTGGCACCATTTGGTTAATCGGTCGATCTCACTTCTACACTCTGACTCGTCCCCATCAGTGATTTGTCCCAACACAGTAGTGTTGTCGGTGAACTTGATGATGCAGTTCGCACTATGTCTGGCTACACAGTCATGAGTATAGAGTGAGTACAGCAGAGGGCTGAGCACGCAGTCTTGAGGTGCTCCCATGCTGATTGTTATTGAGGATGATACATTTCCACCAATACGGACACTGTGGTCTGTGGATGAGGATCCAATTACAGAGGGATGATTGTATTTAATGCCGAGCTGTAGTCAATGATTAACAGCCTGACATATGAGTTTTTGTTGTCCAAGTGGTCCAGAACGGAGTGGAGGGCCAGTGAGATCGCATGCACCGTTGATCTGTTGTGGCGGTAAGCGAACAGCAGTGGGTCGAGGTTCTTGTCGAGGTAGGGGTTGATATGCGCCCTAATCAACCTCTCAAAGCACTTCATCACCACAGTGCCATTGGTCGATAGTCATTGAGGCACGTCACCTTACTCTTCTTGGGCACCGGTATTATTTATGCCCTTTTAAAGCAGATGGGAACCTCAGACCTCAGAAGTTAGAGGTGGAAAATGTCTGTAAAAACTCCCGCCAGTTGGTCCGCACAGGTTTTTAGAACACGACCGAGTATGCCATCAGGTCCAGGCACTTTCCGAGGGTTCACCCCCCTGAAGGATCTTCTGACGTCGGCCACTGTGACTGAAATACCATCACGGCGAATGGGGGCTCGGGAAGGCACATCAGTGTTTCCCCTATTTTCCCCTATTTTCCCTATCAAAACGCATTGAGCTTCGCTGACAATTGAGCTGCTTTCTGATTTTGCCTTGTGGGAGGTAGGATGGCATTCAATCCCCGCCACAGTTGCCGAACATCCGTCTCATTCTCCAGCTTGGAGCAGAAATCTCTTTTGGCCTTTTTAATGGCCTTACCAAGGTCGTATCTAGACTTCTTGTAGACCTCTGTATCTCCCGACCTGAATGCCTGGGATCTGGACTTCAAAAGAGTGCGGATCTCATGGTTCATCCAAGGCTTCTGGTTAGGAAACATTCGCAAGGTTTTTGCTGGGATGCAGTCCTCCACACATTTCTTAATGAAGTCTGTGACGACTGGGGCGTATTCATTCAGGTCCGTTGCCGAGTCCCTGAGTATTGCCCAGTCTACAGACTCCAAACAGTCCTGTAGTTGTTCCTCTTCCCCTCCCAACCAGCTCTGTACAGTCCTCACCTCTGGGGGGAGCGCTCTTCAATTGCTGTCTGTAGGCAGGAAGAAGCAGCACCACAGTATGGTCGGATTTACCGAAGAGAGGGCGAGGGATAGAGCGATAGGCGTCTTTGATGGTCATATAGCAGTGGTCGAGGGTGTTTGATCCTCTGGTGCTGCAGAAGACATCTTGGTAGAAGTTAGGAAGCGATTTCTTCAGGATGGCTTTGTTGAAGTCTCCGGCTAATGTGGTAAATGCCTCTGGGTAAGCTGTCTGGTGCTTGTTGACCACGGCGTGCAGCTTCCCCACTGCCAGATGGACATCAGCCTGGGGTGGGATGTAGACCACGGTCAGGATGATGGAGGTGAATTCCCTCGGTGGGTAGAATGGATGGCACTTCACCAGCAGCTGTTCCAGGTGTGGAGAGCAGGAATTGGATAGGACGGCCACGTCAGAGCGACATGCAGAGTTGACCATGAGGCAGATGCCCCCCTCCTCTCCCTTTTGGCTCCCTTATGCTATGTGGCCCTTGTGGCTAAAGGGATCAGGGGGTATGGAGAGAAGGCAGGTACGGGATACTGAGTTGGATGATCAGCCATGATCATATTGAATGGCGGTGCAGGCTCAAAGGGCCGAATGGCCTACTCCTGCACCTATTTTCTATGTTTCTATGTTTCCCAGATGCCAGTGTACGGTCCATGCAATGGACGGAGAAACCTTCAGGCTGGACTGATGATGGAAGTCATGTTGCAACTTTATGGGACATTAGTTCAGGGTCATTTGGAGTAACACGTGCAGTGCTGGTAGCCCCATGACAGAAAGGATGTGGTGGCTTTGGAAAGTGTACAGAACAGGTTTACCAGAATGATGCTTAGATTAGGGGAAGAGGTTGGACAGACTTGGATTGTTTTCTCTGGAAAGCCAGGGGTTGTAGGGAGACCTGATGGAATTATATAAAATTACGAGAGGCATAGATCAGGTAGACAGTCAAAATACTAGAGGGCATGGCTTTAAGGTGATAGTAGCAACATTTAAAGGAGATGTGTGAGGTAAGTATTTTTAAACAGTGGGTGGTGAGTGTCTGGAATGCACTGTCGGGGGTGGTGATTGAAGCAAATACGCTAGTGGCATTTAAAAGACTTTTGAATAGGCATATGGATATTAGGGAATGGAGGGATGTGAGTTATATGCAGGTAGATAACAGAAAGTCTTGGAATAATGCTCGACACAGACATTGTTGGTCGAAGGGCCTGCACTTTGTCAATATTGATCACGATATATAATTATTATTATGCTAGTACACCATGTTTATATGCAAAGAAAAATCATAATCTCAATTGTAATCTCACACTTGTTCGTTGCTCCGATTCAATTTTAAATGTAACATTGTAGGTTTTACAGGTTATTTTAGATGCCTTTTTCTACTCAATTTGCTATTTACAGCAGCTATCTACACTCTTCCAACCTTTCATTTTTTAAATGCTTCCACCACATTACTTAACAAGACAAGCATCTATTTGGTCTTCTCGTAAAGGTAGAACGAATCTAAGGTGAATAAGAGGCGACCGTGGCTGACAAGGGAAGATGTATAACAAAGCAAAGATGAGCGGGAAGCCAGAGGATTGGGTAACATTTAAAGAACAACAGAAGGTAACTAAAAAGGCAATACGGGGAGAAGGTAAACTAGCCAAGAATATAAAGGAGGATAGTAAGAGCTTCTTTAGGTATGCGAAGTGGAAAAGATTAATTAAGACAAATGTGGGTCCTTTGAAGACAGAAACAGGTGAATTCATTATGGGGAATAAGGAAATGGCGGAGAGTTGAACAGGTACTTTGGTTCTGTCTTCACTAAGGAAGACACAAACAATCTCCCAGAAGTACTAGGTGCCAGAGGATCTAGCGTGACGGAGGAACTGAAGGGAATTCACATTAGTCAGGAAATGGTGTTGGGTAGACTGATGGGACTGAAGGCTGGTAAAACCCCAGGGCCTGATGGTCTGCATCCCAGGGCATTCAAGGAGGTGGCTCCAGAAATCGTGGACGCATTGGTGATCATTTTCCAATGTTCTATAGATTCTGGGTCAGTTCCTGTGGATTGGAGGATAGCTAATGTAACTCCACTTTTTAAGAAAGGAGGGAGAGAGACAACAGGGAATTATAGACCAGTTAGCCTCACATCGGTGGTGGGGAAGATGCTGGTCAATTATTAAAGATGTGATAGCGGCACATTTGGATAGCAGTAACAGGATCGGTCCAAGTCAGCATGGATTTATGAAGGGGAAATCTTGTTTGACTAATCTTTTGGAATTTTTTAAGGATGTAACAAGTAAAATGGATAAGGGAGAGCCAGTGGATGTAGTGTATCTGGACTTTCAGAAAGCCTTTGATAAGGTCCCACACAGGGCAAAATTAGAGCACATGGTATTGGGGGTAGGATATTAACATGGATAGAAAATTGGTTGGCAGACAGGAAACAAAGAGTAGGAATTAATAGGTCCCTTTCAGAATGGCAGGCTAGTGGGTTGCCGCAAGGCTCAGTGCTGAGACTGCAGTTATTTGCAATATATATTAATGATTTAGATGAAGGAATTAAAAGTAACATTAGCAAATTTGCAGATGACACATGGGTGGCTGGGTGAACTATGAAGAGAATGCTATGAGGATGCAGGGTGACTTGGGTAGGTTGGGTGAGTGGGCAGATGCAGTATAATGTGAGGTTATTTACTTTGGTGGAAATAACAAGGCGGCAGATTATTATCTGAATGGTGTCAGATTAGGAAAAGGGGAAGTACAACAAGACATAGGTGTCCTTGTACATTAGTCACTGATAGTAGGCCTACAGACAATGAAGAAAGCTAATGGCATGTTGGCATTCACAATGAGAGGATTTGAGCATAGGAGCAAAGAGGTCCTTCTGTAGTTGTTCAGGGCCCTGGTGAGACCACGCCTGGAGTATTGTGTGCAGTTTTGGTCTCCTAATTTGAGGAAGGAGATTTTTACTATTGAGGGAGTGCTGCGTAGGTTCACGTGGTTAATTCCCAGGATAGAGGGACTGTCATATGATGAAAGAATGGAACGACTGGGCTTGTATTCACTGGAATTTAGAAGGATGAGAGGATATCTTATAGAAACATATAACATTATTAAGGGATTGGACACGCTAGATGCAGGAAACATGTTCCCGATGTTGGGAGAATCCAGAATTGATGTCCACAGTTATAGAATAAGGGGTAGGCTATTTAGAACTGAGATAAGGGAAAGAAAATTCATCCAGAGAGTTGTGAATTTGTGGAATTCTCTGCCTCAGAAGGCAGTGGAGGCCAATTCACTGGATGCATTCAAAAGAAAGTTAGATAGAGCTCTTAGGGCTAGCGGAATCAAGGGATATGGGGAGAAGACAGGAATGGGGTACTGATTGTGGATGATCAGCCATGATCAGACTGAATGGCGGTGCTGGCTCGAAGGGCCGAATGACCTACTCCTGCACCTATTTTCTATGTTTATATTTTACCATCTTTGAAGCCTCAATATTCTATCTACATTGTGGAATTTAAAACCGCTAATATTGCATACATTATTCGCTCAAAATGTTATATCAATAGGGGAAAAAATAGGAGCATGTACTTTCTTTGTTCTAAAAATAAATACAAAGTGCTGGAGTAACTCAGCGGGTCAGGCGCCATCTCTGGATCTCAAAAGAATAGGTGACATTTTAGTAAAACTTTTCACGTTGAAGGTTCCCGACCTAAAACTATCCTTTTTCTCCAGAGATGCTGCCTGATCCGCTGAGTTACCCCAGCACTTTATGTTTATCTTTGGCATAAACCAGCATCCGCAGTTCTTTGGTTCTACTACATTCTCTATTCAGATGTATTTTATAATTCCAGCAAGTCAAAATGCAAAAACACCACTTTTGACTTTCAAGAATATGCCATTTATAACTTTAAATTGCTCATATTTAAATGCCAAAGTATGAACTAATAATTGGAGCAACCGGAGGATAGAAGATGACTAAGAAAAAGATTCAACAACAGATAAAAGGACTTAACACCTACTAAAGTAGGACCTACTCATATCACAAAACCACAACATTTGACAGAACTACAAACCTCGTTAGAGCAGAGATGGTTAGTCCTCTTTAGAGCAGAGATGGTTAAGGGGAAATGTCAGGACCATGATAAGTATTTATGCAAAGAAGTACAAAATAGAAATTATTTTTAGTGAGAAGAGCAACGATAGCCAGAGGACACAAGATGAATTTGCAAGGGAATTAGAGAGAAGGTGGAAAATCATTGAGCAGAGAATAGAGGAAATGGATGTCATCAAATTCAATTTCATGCCACATGCACATTTGCAAAGTCTTTTCTAAGGAGCAAATAAGTGATTCATTTACAATATGATGATGGCACAGATATCATGAATTAGAAATGTATCCCTTTGGGTCATTTTTGTTTGCTGAGCAGTCAACCAAACAAACAGTATTCCATACCGAAATGCATTCACACTAGGAGAGCCTGACACAGTCTTACAAGAGGGAATATCACAGCAACCCAACAACAATCTAAATCAGTAATATTTGTTGCTTTTTAGAGCACCTCGCGCACATTTATACTGAATCACAAAGTGCTAAATGGCTGGATGGCCCAAGCAAGGAATCAAGGGATATGGGGAAAAAGCAGGAACAGGGTACTGATTTTTGATGATCAGCCATGATCATATTGAATGGCTGTGCTGGCTAGAAGGGCCGAATGGCCTACTTCTGCACTTATTTTTCTATGTAGCTAATAAGGGGTAGGCCATGTAGGACTGAAATGAGGAACTACTTTTTCACCCAGAGAGTTGTGAATCTGTGGAATTCTCTGCCACAGAAGGCAGTGGAGGCCAATTCACTGGATGTTTTCAAGAGAGTTAGATATAGCTCTTAGGGCAAACTGAATCAAGGGATATGAGGAGAAAGCACGAACGGGGTACTGATTTTGGATGATCAGCCATGATCATATTGGGTACCACACCAGGTACACAAAAAAGCTGGAGAAACTCAGCGGGTGCAGCAGCATCTATGGAGCATCTATGCTGCACCCGCTGAGTTTCTCCAGCTTTTTTGTGTACCTTCGATTTTCCAGCATCTGCAGTTCCTTCTTAAACATCATATTGGGCTTAATGGTCTGCTGTACATATTTTCTATGTTTCTACTTAAAACCAAAGACCTGGCAATGAGAGGCGTTCAAAGTTTTTTCATTTTCGACTGGTACTTCATTTCTAATTTGTTTTATCGCATGTAACAGCACACTGAAAAAAATCACTATTTACTGAGACATTTTGTTGATCTTGTATGTATTGTCTGACTGCATTCCATGAACTAGATACCAGCCAGCAGTAAAAAATAAACCGCAAATCATGCCATGTACGAAAAATATGATTATTCAGACTTTTGCCTTTACAACAGGTAACTTACGTGTAGGAAGGAACTGCAGATGCTTGTTTAAACCGAAGATAGGCACAAAAAGCTGGAGTGACTCAGCACCTCTGAAGAAAAGGATTAGGTGAATCTTCAGGTCGAGACCATTCTTCAAACTTCTGTATTTCAGTATTTGTTCTGTGTGAAACCAAAGACACCAGGTGCTGGAGTAACTCAGTGGGCCAGGCAGCATCTCTGCAGAGCATGGAAAGGCAACATTTTGGGGTTGGGCCCCTTAGTCAGACTAATGGGAGACGGGGGGGGGGGGGTGGGGGGGAAAGTTGCTGGAGCCCCGGGCATGCGGACTGTCGAGTCGAGGTATTTACCAACAGTGTTGGTAGAGGCACCGGTCTGGAGACAGGCAAGCTTGTGATCCTTTGTAGAATCCAGGTAGGCGAGGAAGCGTTTGTTGAGGGCGTGGATCTGGTGTCGAATTAAGTACAGTTGGGGTCCATTGCAGGTCTGGGTGAGTGAGGCCCAGAGAGTCAGAGCGAGGATCTGCTGGTGCCGGCACATCGCAGCCAGTGTAGAACGCAGGGCACAGAAAGGGAACTGTTGTGAAAAGTGGCAGATCGACTGTCGGAACCTGTAATCTGGGTTGGGTCCAAACTGGTAGGTCTGGAACATGAGCTGGAATCCACGAGGTAGAAGATGGAGGTGCAGGCAAGCACCGAGAAAACAAACGTGGTCGTAGAGCCGGAGAGCAGGAGTAATCACAGAGGGGGACTACTCTGACTACATCTCTGTTTGCTTTGTTATTAACTTCTCCTAGCTAACAATGATCTATTCTATATTTTCCCTAATCTGCATTCTTTGTCCTGTTTTCACACCTTACACTTCCTTATCTATGCGATCCCTCTCCCCTTACATCAACACCACCCATTCCTTGTCTCCAGAGATGCAGCCTGTCCCTTCAGGTTTAGTTTAGTTTAGAGATACAGCGTGGAAACAGGCCCTTCGGGTCCGCGCCGATCAGTGATCCCCACATTAACACCATTAGGACAATTTACATTAATACCAAGCCAATTAACCTACAAACCTGCACGTCTTTGGAGTGTGGGAGGAAACCAAAGGTCTCGGAGAAAACCCACGCAAGTCACGGGGAGAACGTAAAAACTCCGTACAGAATCTCAGAAATAAAAAAGTAAAAATGCATAAAATAGGAATCAGGTTGTATATTACGTGAGCTTTTTTTATTGAACATGTGAGGCATGAATGAACACTGCAGGCAAATCAGAGCACGACCTTCAGTGAATTGAAGGGCCCGAGGCATTTAATTGGGGAACACTCGGTTAGTTTTCATGGGAACACTCTCCACCACGCATTTTCTTATGAAGTCGGTAACAACCGTAACGTATTCATTCAGGCCCATTGCCGAGTCCTTGAAGTCTACTGACTTCAAGCAGTCCCGGACAATAGTCACATAATATTCAATTTCATTTGCAGCTCCTCAACAATCCATGCATATAGTAACACCTGATAAGTGGCAAATAGCATTCACACCACAAGTGTCAGGTAATGTCCATCTCCATCAAGATAGGAACTAATCATCTACCCATTATATTAAATAGTATTTTCATCACTATGTCCCCCATCTCTAATCTAAACACCTTCAAGATTAACAGCATCTTGATGACAAATCCAGGACAATGCAGTTTGTTTGTTAAATTTAGCTCTTAGGGCTAAGGGAATCAAGGGATATGTGGAAAAAGCCAGAACGGGAAACTGATTTTGGATGATCAGCCATGATCATATTGAATGGGTTGGCTTGAAGGACCGAATGGCCTTCCACTGCACCTATTTTCTATGTTTCTATGCTTGATCAATACCCCAAATGTTACACTAAATATTCCCTCCATACTGGCTCATAGTATCTGAACCATGTACAAATGCTCTAAATATTGGCAACTCTAACAGCACCTCCCAAAGCAACAACTACCAGCAAGGAGGACAATGACTTTAGGCACATGTAAACATTTTAAGAAGGGCAGAGATGATAAGCCAGGGAACAACAGATGGATGAGCCCGATGTCAGTGGTGTGAAGGTTATTGGAGGGGATTCTAAGGGACAGAATTTACCAACATTTGGATAGGTAAGACACAAAAAACTGGAGTAACTCAGCAGGATCTCTGGAGAGAAGGAATGGGTGACGTTTTGGGTCGAGACCCTTCACTGATTATGGATAATCAGCATGGGTTTGTGTGCATAGGAAATTTTAAAGAGATTTTTGAAGCAGTCACCAAGAGGATTGATGAGAGCAGGGCAGTGGATGTGGTCCATAAGGAATTTAACAAGGTTGTTGACAGCAGGCTGGTCTGGAAGTTTAGATCAAAGGAATCAAAGGTGAACTGACCTACTGGATTCAAAATTGGCTTGGAAGAAGGAGTCAAAAGGTAGTGTGGAGGGTTGTCCTGATTGGAGGCCTGTGAGGCAATCTTTCCAAATGCTTTCTTCACCACACTGTCCACCTAACTCACCACTTTCAGGGACCATGCACCTGTACTCTATGTTTTGCAACACTCCCCAGGGCCCTATGACATACTGGAAATCTTGACTTGGTTTGATATACCAAAGCACAACACTTCATACTTGTCAGAGTTAAATTGCAATTGCTATTCTTTTGTCTACTTTCCCAACTGACCTAGATCCTGATGTTAAATTAATATCCTTCCTCACTATCAATTTTGGTACCATTTGCAAATTTACAAACAATGTTAACTACTTTTGTCATCCAATTGTTAACGTGGATAACAAACAACAGTCTGCAACACACCACTGGTTACAGTAATTCTGTAAAACCTGGAATATGCAAAAGGCTGCAGATCAGAAACAGATATCTGAGTTTTTGAACATAAATCGCAATATTCTTTTGTTATGTTTATTATCCAGGCTTATTGACGATTACAAATATCTAATTTGAGTAACTGAGTCATTTCCGTTTATCTCATAAACGTTTACTTCTTGTAATGGTGTTATATCTCCATAACCCATATTTCTATAGAAAACAGCTCCGATTATCAAAACTGCACTAATAACTACTTTATATTTTGTTTTCATTATGATTGCAAAATATTTAAACGACTTTATCCCTTTCTTTAAACTTATTTTTTAGAATGTCGATTTTCTATTATTCCACACCAATAGGAGCTACAGTTTAGTTTTTAGTTTAGAGATATAGCTTGGAAACATGCCCTTCGGTCCACCTAGTCCACGCTGACTGACGATCACCGGTACACTCGATCTATCCTACACACTAGGGACAATTTGCAGAAGCCAATTAACCTATAAACCTGCATGTCTTCGAATGGAAACCGGTGCACCCGGAGAAATCCCGCGCGGTCATAGGGAAAACATACAGATAGCACCTGTAGTCAGGATTGAACCCGGGTCTCAGGCGCTGTAAAGCAGCAACTCTACTGCTGCCCCACTGTGCTGCCCTGAATTTGTCAAACATTATATATTAGACTCAAAGGCTTTTTAAAATATTTATTTATACATATTTGTTCTAAATACCTATCGTCTTTACTTGCTCTTTGTACTATGTGTTGATTGTTTCCCTTACTGCTACCTTAAATCTATTTCGTTCATTTCATATTTCAACCAAAGAAAAACCTGACAGGACTAGTTTGGAAAGGATAAGGTGAATGCACAGTATTTTCCCCAGATTGGGTGATGAAGAACGAGAGAGCATAAGTTTAAGGTGAGTGGGGAAAGATTTCCCTTATCTGACAACTGTTTCAGAGGGTGGTGGGTATATGGAACAAGCTGTCAGAGGAAGTAGTTGAGCTGTGTACAACAACAACATTTAAAAGGCTTTTGGAAATAGATAAGAAAGGTTTAAAGGTATGGGGAGCAAACACAGGTAAACGGGACTAGTTTAAAATGGGGCTTCTTGGTCAGCATTGACAAGATGAGGTGAAGGGTTAAATTCCATGCTGTATGACTTTATGACTGAAGGACAAAATCAAAAATGCTGCAAAACGTTGAATGATAAAGCAAAGGTGGCAAATATAAAAGCACAAGGAGGAAATTAAAGGTCACACAGTTCTAGTGAGAAAACAAATGTACATCCTGTCTATCATGCAAACATGCTAAGTGACATTACTGATCAACATGGACATTTTTCAATTGTCAGCATTCATATATTTAATAGCAGACCATCTTTTACGGAATAAATCAAATCACGTCGAGTTTATTGTCATATACACAAGTTTAGTGACAGATCACGGATACTTAGATTCAGTCAACACAAAACATAAATTGTACACAAATTACACACAATTTCCACAAGACAATAAGAAAAGGGAATGGTCAACATTTCGGGTTGAGACCTGAATCATGTAGAAGGTAAAAGCCGCAGCCAAACCACATTTTCGAGCACAGCAGAAAGACCTCGGCACTCATCTGTTGTGTAACCAGCTAAATGCTTTTGTGCTTTCCCCACCCTATTGGTCAAATGGCAGAAATAAATTTACGCGGTAATCCTTTCGCAGATTTTTCAATTTCTTATTACTCTTGATACATGGGTGACATTGGCAAGATTACAATTATTACCCATTCCAGTTATATAATTAGCCTGGCAATAATCACAACAGGCTCTATGATGCAGATAATGTTAGATGGAAGACTCTGCAAAATTTTAATGTAGTAACAAACAAGGAAGAGCATATTGAGCGGTATGTGTTTGAAACAAAATCTGGATGTGATACTGCCTTTCAGAAGATTACAGTATCTTAAAAATTGCTGCTGCTACCCTTCTTCAGCATCATACTGTAACCAGAACTGCAGAAAAAGGGTTTACCCTCACCAATGCATAAACCCACCTGAGGTCTCAACTACAATCTGCAAACCAGTGTTGGACACATCAAAAAACTGGAGGATTTCCACATGAACCATCCCCCACTCCCCATTAGATCTCTTGGATGTTTGAGAACCACCGGTGCACATCAGAGCTTTTCTACACAATGACCCAGAGTTCACTACAAGGATCCAAGATAACTGATATTTCATTAAGTGCAAGGCTCAAGGACAAATCTGAAGAGATCCCGGATATGGTGACACATCACCCAAAGGAATTTACAATGCACACAGCTTGAGACTCATAGTCTTTCCACTGCTTTCCCATGGATTTTAATGTTACATGATTAACTAATAAGATGAACCAAACCTCACAATTATTTGTGTGCATTAGCAAACACTGCTTGCTTAACCACAAACCGCATGAAACATTTCTCAGAGGTATAACTTATTTTTAGCTAAACATTAGATCACCTCATTGAGTCTGAACCACCTTCGTACGAACACCAATAGATGGGCTTGTCAGCTATGAACAATATAGGGAATGCTTTTGTTAAAAAATAATCCTTTAACAAAAAAGCTGGAAATTAATTCATCCACATAGTTCAGATATAATGTTCCTATTTGAGGCAAGAAAATGAAAACTCAGCAGGTCAGGCAGCATTTGTAGAGGGGAATTAGCAGTTGACATTTTTTGTCGGGACCTTACATCTGGACTGAAAGTGTAGAAGTGTAGAAAGTGAGGGACGGCACGGTGGCGCAGCGGTAGAGTTGCTGCCTTACAGCGCTTGCAGCGCCAGAGACCCGGGTTCAATCCTGACTACGGCTGCTGTCTGTATGGAGTTTGTACGTTCTCCCCGTGACCGTGGGGGTTTTCTCCGAGATCATCGGTTTCCTCCCACTCTCCGAAGACGTACAGGTTTGTAGGTTAATTGGCTTGGTACTGTATGTGTAATTGTCCCTAGTATGTGTCGGTGCAGATTCGGTGGGCCGAAAGGCCTGTTCCCACGCTGTATCTCTAAACTAAACTAAAAGGTGGAGATAGTTAATATAAAGAGTTGAGGGGGGAACTGGTGGGGCTAGAGCTAGCAAGTGATAGGAGGATCCAGATGAGGAAAGGTTGATTGGTAGGTGGCGGTGAGAACGATGTGAATAGCGACAGTGGCTGAGGTGTGTTCGGTGAAGGCAACAAAGGCTGCGGATGATGGAATCTTATCAGAAAGGAAAGTGAAACATGGAAAGGGAGGTAGGGTAGACAGATTGGAAAAGTGCGGGAAGGGAACCCAGTTGGATGAGGTGATGGACAACAGCAGTCGGTGGAGAGGGGTATCAAACTGAGTTGCAGGGGGCTGGAGGGATTTGAAAATAAATGTGTTGCTGAAAGGACCCGAGTAGATCAGAGGGAAAGAGAAAGGATGGAGATCAGAATATCTGAAAGACTCCAAATATCTACCCTATGTCATAAGTTTATATACTTCTATCTGGTCACACCTCATGCTCTGATGGTCCAGAGAAACAATTCAAGTTTGTTCAAACTCTCCTTTATCGCAAATACTCTCTCCTCACAGTAATGTGATGGTGTTGTTCTGGTCCACAAAAATGCTGGAGAAACTCAGCGGGTGCAGCAGCATCTATGGAGCGAAGGAAATAGGCGACGTTTCGGGCCACGAAACGTCGCCTATTTCCTTCGCTCCATAGATGCTGCTGCACCCACTGAGTTTCTCCAGCATTTTTGTGTACCTTCGATCTTCCAGCATCTGCAGTTCCTTCTTGAACATGTGTTGTTCTGGTCTATGTCTTGACAGATCAGTGTTAAGTTGTATTTGTCTGCCCACTTTAATCTATTTTTAAGCATATATATTACACCACCATACATAAAGGTTATGGTGGTGTGTTCCTGGAGACAACATTGATGGGGTTGTACAAGTCTCTCACTTTATATTACACTCCTGGCTTTATACTTGTCTGTCCCTCTACAGTGAATTTCTAGTTGTCAAGATACAAGATATTTCTTGCATTTGCATGTTCCCATGCATTACTTTTTATGGGGAAATTATATAGTTTGTCCTTTCCATTTCATACTTGGTTTTTGTAATGCTCTGTGCCTTGTATACACTCCTATATTAGTTCTGCATTAAACACCATTGTGCCAGAGCTACTACACTCCAAACTTTCCGAGTTGACTGTGCCTGAACCCCTCTGTCAGTGGATCACCAACTTTCCTGACAGACAGGAAGCAGCATGTGAGGCTGGGAAAGCACATCTCGGACCCGCAAACGCTCAGCATTGGAGCACCGCAAGGCTGCGTACTCTCTCCTATCCACTCTCTACACCAACGACTGCACCTCCACAGACACCTCTGTCAAGCTTCTCAAGTTTGCGGATGACACAACCCTGATTGGACTGATCCAGGATGGGGAGGAATCTGCCTACAGACAGGAAGTGTCACAGCTGGCGTCCTGGTGCCGTAGCAACAACCTAGAGCTCAATGTTCTTATGACAGTGGAATTGATTGTATACTTTAGGAGAGCTCCCCCTCCCCTTACCCCACTCACCATCAACAACACCACAGTCACATCTGTGGAGTCTTTTAAGTTCCTGGGAACCATCATCTCCAAGGGCCTTAAGTGGAGGCTACCATTGACTCCACAGTCAAAAAGGCACAACAGAGGATGTACTTCCAGTGGCAGCTGAGGAAACACAATCTGCCACAGGCAATGATGGTCCAATTCTACACGGCCATCGTAGAGTCTGTTCTCACCTTCTCCATCATGGTCTGGTTTGGCTCAGCCACCAAGCACGACACCTGGAGGCTGCAGCGAATCGTCCGATCAGCAGAGAAGATTATTGGCTGCAACCTTCCCTCCATTGATGAACGGGCCAGGAAGCGAGCAGGCAAGATCATCTCTGACCCCTCTCACCTTGGACACAAACTCTTCGAATCACTTCCCTCTGGAAGGCGACTCCGAATTGTCAAAGCTGCCACAGCCAGACATAAAAACGAGTAGTTGCTCTACTCAACAGCCAAAAATTTGTAGCCTCCCTTTGATCTGGTATTTTGTTGGTTCACATGCTTGATCAATGGTGTTTTATCATTAATGTTCTATTATTATTAATGTTTAGAGTTTTCTGAGTCATTCGTAACTGTCAATGTATGTCATGTTGTTACTTGTGGGCGGAGCACCAAGGCAAATTTTTTGTATGTGAATACTTGGCCAATAAACTTACTTACTTACTTACTTATATTTTGTACTGGTTTATATTCTTCTGCTTCACTGGGATGTTCGGGTCGGTAACATAGCTGATACTGCCCTTTATCCTTACAGTTTAATAAAAGGATTTTATGGTCTGTAGCCTGAGTACTGGAAGTTGTACTGAAAAAGATTCTGTCAGTCACTCTGTACTCACAGTCACCTGATTCTGCGGCTTGGCACGGACACTTTAATAACTGGCACTGGCCACTTTAATAACTGGCACTGGCCACTCAAATCAGCTGCCCCGGACATTTTTATGATTGGTTTTACTGTATTTTAACGTTGTTGTTTTACCTGCTTTTAACTATTTATACTGTTCCATCAGGGACTGGATTGTTTTTAGTGTTATTACTAGACTAAGTGGGACCCGTTGGGTCCCAGCATCACACAGGAGGGCTGGTCATCCAACGCAATATTGCACCTCTCCACCAATTCTAATATTGGTGGCCAGTTGGGGGGGGGGGGGGCTTTCTGGAGCGCTAGTATGGGTGTTGTGGGCTGAAGGGACTGGTTTCCAGAGGGCTAGTATGCAAATTGTGCGCCAAATGGATTCTTGGGCTGGTGTCTCAGTCAATCAAGCCTGTTGTGCTGGCAACTCACTCACTCACGGCTGGTGGGCTGGTAGTTGACTCACGGCTAATCCTTGAAATTCTATTTTAAGCAGGGTATAAGGCCACCAAATTCAAGTGCAGTTTCATACCATTTGAAGTAGGGTGCAAAGCCACTAAAGACAGCGAGTCGTGACCTCTCCCTCCTCCATCTTGCAGAGACTGAGGCACACCCACATTTCCGTTTTTTTTAACCCCTCCCCCGGAAAAGGTGTGGCTTTCATGGAGTGATTGATAGGAAAGCGATTCTCAACATTTTTAAAAAACTAATAACACTTTTAATTTTCATTGATGGGAAGAATTCTCTGCACCTGCTTAGCGGACATCACAGCCGTAAGTGGTAGCGTTTTATCTAAAATTAATATACAGTGCAAACAGGAAGTAAGTGCATTTACAGTAGTGCCTTTTAACTTCAAGCCAAAGCACCCAAGCCACCATTTGCAGTAAGTAGTGCCTGTCAACTTCAAGCCAATGCACCCACGCCACCATTTGCAGTAAGTAATGCCTTTTAACTACAAGCCATTGGATCCATGCCACCATTTGCAGTAAGTAGTGCCTTTCAACTTCAAGCCAAAGCACCCAAGCCACCATTTGCAGTAAGTAGTGCCTTTTCTACTTCAAGCCTAAGCTCCCAAGCCACCATTTGCAGTAAGTAGTGCCTTTCAACTTCAAACCAAAGCTCCCAAGCCACCACTTGCAGTAAGTAGTGCCTTTCAACTTCATGCCACCATTTGCAGTGCCTTTCAACTTAATGCCAAAGCACCCAAGCTACAATTTGCAATAAGTAGTGTCTTTCAACTTCAAGTCAAAGCTCCCAAGCCACCATTTGCAGTGCCTTTCAACTTCAAGCCAAAGCAACTAAGCCACCATTTGCAGTAAGTAGTGCCTTTCAACTTCATGCCACCATTTGCAGTAAGTGGTGTCTTTCAACTTCAAGCCACACCCAAGCCATCATTTGCAGTAAGTAGTGCCTTTCAACTTCAAAGCTCCCAAGCCACCATTTGCAGCAAGTGGTGTCTTTCAACTTCAAGCCACACCCAAGCCACCATTTGCAGTAAGTAGTGCCTTTCAACTTCAAGCCAAAGCAACCAAGCCACCATTGACAGTAATAGTGCCTTTCAACTTCAAACCAAAGCTCCCAAGCCACCATTTGCAGTAAGTAGTGCTTTCAACTTCAAGCCAAAGCACCCAAGCCACCATTTGCAGTAAGTAGTGCCTTTCAACTTCAAGCCACACCCACACCCCCCCATTTGCAGGAAGTAGTGCCTTTCAACTTCAAGCCAAAGCAACCAATCCACCATTTGCAGTAAGTAGTGCCTTTCAACTTCAAGCCAAAGCAACCAAGCCACCATTTGCAGTAATAGTGCCTTTCAACTTCAAGCCAATGCACCCACGCCCCCCATTTGCAGTTAGTGCCTTTCAACTTCAAGCCACACCCAAGCCATCATTTGCAGGAAGTAGTGCCTTTCAACTTCAAGCCACAATTTGCAGTAAGTAGTGCCTTTCAACTTCAAGTCAAAGCTCCCAAGCCACCATTTGCAGTAATAGTGCCTTTCAACTTCAAGCCAAAGCAACCAATCCACCATTTGCAGTAAGTAGTGCCTTTCAACTACAAGCCAAAGCAACCAAGCCACCATTTGCAGTAAGTAGTGCCTTTCAATTTCAAGACACACCAAAGCCAAGCCAAGCCAACCAGAGGGGAGGGGAGGGAGGCGCTTTCTGGAGCGCTAGTATGAACCATTTTAGAATCAATAGACATTTTATTTGCAAGCTTTACAACCAATAGACATTGTTTTGCAAGCTTTAGAACCAATAGACACTTTTTGCAAGCTTTAGAGGCAATAGACACTTTTTGCAAGCTTTAGAAGCAATAGAGACACTTTTTGCAAGCTTTAGAAGCAATAGACACTTTTTGCTAGCTTTAGAACCAATAGACATTTTTTGCAAGCTTTAGAACCAATAGACATTTTTTTTGCAAGCTTTAGAACCAATAGACATTTTTTTGCAAGCTTTAGAACCAATAGACATTTTTTTTGCAAGCTTTACAACCATAGACACTTTTGCAAGCTTTAGAACCAATAGACATTTTTTCGCAAGCTTTAGAACCAATAGACACTTTTTTTGCAAGTTTAGAAACAATAGACACATTCTGCAAGCATTTTAGAACCACTAAGAGCACTTACATTTGAGTAGACATGTGTTCAGTGTTATTCACAGCTCAGAGAAACGTGACCCTCTGCCTTCCTCCAGCTTGCAGACACTGATTGAGGCACACCACTTCCTGGTTTTATAGTCCCTCCCCCTGCCGCCAGCGGGGGCAGCAGAGAGAATGGGGAATTTTGTAAAAACATTAATATCTCTGTCATTTTTAATCAACGGGAAAAATCCTCGGCACACATGCGGCGGAGGGGGGCTCTGAGCAAGGTGGCCAAAAATGATGGCCGTAGGTGGTGGCGTTCTCTCGGAAATCGCAGCACAGATGGCCAAAACCGGTCAAGAACAGACTTTTAGTAATATAGAAATATATATATATAGAGATATATAGATATAGATATAGATATAGATATAGAGATATAGAGATATATAGATATATAGATATAGAGATAGAGAGATAGAGAGATATAGAGATATAGAGATATAGAGATATAGAGATATAGAGATATAGAGATAGAGAGATATAGATATAGATATATATATATATATACATATATATACATATATATATACATACACACACACCAGGACTTTATACCAGCTTCTGCTGTTCCTTTTTATTACATTTTATAATTCTGATATTTCAGTTGTTTACTTTTGCCTCAATCTGCTTCAGAAGATAATATTAAAGTCTTGGTGTGTGTGTATATATATCTATATCTATATCTATATCTCTATATCTCTATCTCTCTATATATATATACCAGCTTCTGCTGTTCCTTTTTATTACATTTTATAATTCTGATATTTCAGTTGTTTACTTTTGCCTCAGTCTGCATCAGAAGATAATATTAAAGTCCTGTGAATCTGAATTCATATGCCACATTTTTCCTAATCCACTATATAAACAATATACCCATGAGGTGTCCTTGGGCCTTTTGAATTATATACTCCAATTTGCACACAGGAAAAAAAACAAATTTCAGAATAAAACCTTGAAATGAAACCAATTTCCAACTTCCAGAGATTTCCAGTAATTCTTTGCATCGCGCTTACAAAATAACTTAAACTGGACTTAAAAAAGACCAAACGTAACCATGGTCTCCAAAACTGCTGCCTGACCCAGAGTTACTCCAACAGTTTGTGTTTCTTTTGCATTTCCTTGTATGTCCTAACCTTGACTTTATTCTAATACATTCTATATAGATCATAATCATTGCTAGAATTGTCCGTACCATATCTACTACTTACTGGTCTCCTTTATGTCTTCCATAAAATCAACACAAGAACCCTCCTCTAAATCTTCTTCCTAGTGGCTATGGAACTTATCCCAGTTTCAATGCAGATTCCCTCCATGAAGAGGTAGGAATGTTAATAATCTTCACTGCGTAACAAACCCAGAAAAAATATAGCAAGTAGCATCAAGCACTATTTAACCATATAACCATATAACAATTACAGCACGGAAACAGGCCATCTCGGCCCTACAAGTCCGTGCCGAACAATTTTTTTCCCCTTAGTCCCACCTGCCTGCACCATACCATAACCCTCCATTCCCTTCTCATCCATATGCCTATCCAATTTATTCTTAAATGATACCAACGAACCTGCCGCCACCACTTCCACTGGAAGCTCATTCCACACCGCTACCACTCTCTGAGTAAAGAAGTTCCCCCTCATGTTACCCCTAAACTTCTGTCCCTATTTGCTCCCATTATTCAAATAATAAAAACATTCAATCAAGATTTTAGAGAATTCTTCTCAAATATAGCTGTCCGTAGATATATTCAATGTCTGCTGCATTATGACTTTCAAGAAACAATTCCACAGACCCAACCCTAGTGCAAAATGTAGTGCAGCAAGGCTGTGTCATCACTGCAACCTACACACTAATCTTTCTCCCTGCAATACTCTGCACCTTATCTCCACCGTTCACATTGGAACCAAGATACAAGATGAACAGGAAACTGTTCAATTGTTATTTTGTCCATTCCACAACCAACTTCAGTCATCGATTTACTTTGTGCATAAATTGTTCGTGCATGTACTCATTCAGACACTAATCTCCAAGTCATCATTCATCCTTTCACCATGGCATATTAATGCATATTCTTTCCACTCAACCTAAAGACAAGGCTCCTCTACCAACCTGTCTAGGAAGGAACTGCAGATGCTGGTTTAAACCGAAGATATGCACAAAATGCTGGAGTAACTCAGCAGGACAGTGAGCATATCTGGAGAGAAGGAATGGGTGATGTTTCAGGTCAAGTCTGAAGAAGGGTCGCGACCCGAAAAATCACCCATTCCTTTTCTCCAGAGATGCTGCCTGTCCTGCTGAGTTACTCCAGCAATTTGTGTCGATCCTCTACTAACCTGCTCCCTTTCAATAACATTACCCATCCACAATGTTTACATGAATATGAAAATACAACTTTCTGTGATTCATCCTACCTCCATAAGCTTTGCTATTCATAACCTCTTCAACAAAATGAAGATCATATGCATTCATGAAGACTTTATTCTTGAATGAGAATAGCCATAAAAAAACTCTCAAAATGGAATGTTTCATTTCACAAGATCTGTGGTTTTTATTGTCAAATACAGACCTGTGAAAATAAACTCTCCATCCTTAAATAATATATTTAATCATATACCATTTCTCCTATTTTGAAAGGGTTAATTTTTTTTAGCAATGTTTATTGGATATTTGATTTTCATGGAAGGAATCCCCTCAACTGATGCTGCTAGCAACTGATGTTCCAGAAGTTCTCACCACGAAGATCACCAGATCTCCTGAAAAACTAACACTAAGGTCATGGCACGTACTATTGACTTCCCACGGATTGCAAGTTCAGGACCAGTTACAACATAATATTGCCACAATATTGTTTCGCTTTACAGGAATGGTGATTTACTCACAGAGATGAAGCATCTTGAAGTTCTGACTCTGGCAGAGTAGAGCTGGACTGATTTGTGGATTCCAAAGAACAATCATTGTCTTCAATTTCATTGAGCTCTTCATCCGTAATTATATCAAAGGTGGCATCATCTGGTTTGGTGAAACTATCTGCAAGAGACAAAATTGGAATTATTCTTAAATTAAATGCAGAAAGAAATTGCATGTTAAAAACTGAAAGGTGTGATGAGAAACCAAAAATAGCCATTAAACCAATTTATTTCAAAGGCAAACATGCACTTTGAGACATGTCTTTACTATGCTTTAGTTTAGTTTAGACAGACCCTTCGCACCAACCAGTGACCTCCGCACATTAACACTATCCTACACACACTAGGGCCAATTTTACATTTATACAAAGCCAATTAACCTACATACCTGTATGTAGTGACAGATTTTTATATTGTTTCAAGGAATCTTTCCTTTAGTCACTATGAATGAAGACAGGGGATCAGGAGATAATCGAAATGCATTCACTAGCTCGCCACGAGACATTCAATGCTGTCGAAAGATAAATCTTTCAAACACAGTGTCTTGATTAATAATTTCTTTATTGTAGTAGTAAAAACAGTAAGATATTCATCCAAACTTCTTCTTGTATAAGTACACTTAGATCTTACTCGTGGTCAAACTTGTGCATGGTCGAAAGCTGTCACCTCTCCCCCATGCTTCTTCAAACTAAACTAAAACTACTAGCAAGTCTGCTCGAGAATCCCAGCCGCAAACACGCCCCAGACTACGTATAAATCCCACCCACATAATTACACGCAGATAAAATTTAACGGGAACTGGTTATAGTTATAACATACTGAGTTAAGCGTAATGTCTCCTACGGTGTAAGCCTTTGGAGTGCGGGAGGAAACCAAAGATCTCTGAGAAAATCCAGGTGGTCACAGGGAGAACGTACAAACTCTGTACAGATAGCACCTGTAGTCGGGATCGAACCTGGGTCTCTTGCGCGTAAAGTTCAGTAAGGCAATAACTCTACCGCTGCGCCACTGTGCCGCCCTATGCTACTGGAAAAAAATTGACTACTCTCTGGGATCAAGAATTCCAAATATTCATTACACTTAGGGTGAAGGACTTTTTTTATTATCATTCTCACTCTCTTCATTCTCATTCTTGGACCTTGATCCTTTCAGTTCAGACCTAAAGGGAAAAAAATATTCTATCACTGATGAGGTTTTGAGCTGTTGATAAGGAATTTAGAGTCCGCATTGATGAAGAAAAGATGTATATTTCCAAGTCAGAATGGTGTACAACTTAATGGGCAATTTGTTGGCGACAAAGTTCCCATGTACTCAGTGGCGGACTGGGTCTAAAAATATTGGTTGCCAGGAGACAAAGGGGGCCCACTTCATCAGGGGCCCACTTGATATAGGGGGCCCACTTGATATAGGGGGCCCACTTGCCATCGGGCAAGCTGACACCCTGGCCAGTCCGCTACTGCGTGTACTGGTATCCCTGACTTCTTCGTGATAAAGGCAGCGGGTTTGGGATTTGCTGCCAGAGTAGCTGAGGTGCGTAATTGTAGCTTTCTGTAGGTTGGATGCACCGTGGCCGCGATGCTCAGCAATTACATACCCTGCTTACGCTGACAGGGAATGAATGGCAGATGATTTGCATATCAAGTTGCCTGCTTTGTCCTGAATGACATCAAGCTTTGTGAGAGTTGATGAAACCACATCAAGCACTCCTAATGTATACATAGTGGTGAAAGGGTTTGGGGCAAAGATCATAGAGCGGAGCAAGACACTCCACTCCTGCGTAATCCAATGCACTGAGGTGTAGTACGTAACGTGCGTAATGGCCGCCATCTTGGAATGCTCAACCCGATTTCATTAACATACTACTTGCCAATGGAAAAGTAACAACCCGGTGAAATTGACTTAAGTTCTTGCTGCTTAAAAAATGCAAGCATATAAAAAGTCATACTGTACCTCTAAAAATTATAGCAGATTAAATTTACTAGTATTTTAAATTTCAAGATCTGGATGATTATTTTTGTAAGCGTTGATCCACCACGGTGCTTGGGGTAATAGGCTGGAATCTCTCTATGTCTCTCTCGTTCTTTCTCGCTCTCTCTCTCTCTCTCTCTCTCCCTCCCCTCCCTCTCTCTCCCCCTCTCGCGTTGTATCTCTGTCTCTCACTCCCTCCCTCCCTCTCTCATGCTTTCTCTCCCACTCCCCATCTCTCTCTCTCTCTCTCCCTCCCCTCGCTCTCGCTCTCACTCTCTCACCCTCTCTACTCGGCATTCCCAGAATCATTTGGCGTTTTGCAGACAACTGCATCTGCAGTTCCTTCCTATTGAAGAACCCTAGCCCGAAACAACTCCTAATCCATTCCCTTCACGGATGCCGCCCAGCCCGCTGAGTTACTCCAGCACTCTGTGTATTTTAACTCTGAAATTGAAGATAAACACAAAAAGCTGGAGTAACTCAGCAGGACAGGCAGCATCTCTGGAGAGAAGGAGTGGGTGACGTTTCGGGTAGAGACCCTTCTTCAGACAATCACAAGTACTCTCATCGACGAGAGTTCAGTCTGAAGAAGGGTCTCGACCCGAAACGTCACGCATTCCTTCTCTCCAGAGTCGCTACTTGTCCAGCTAAGTTACTCTAGCATTTTGTGTCTATTCACAAGTACTCTTTGTATCTCTGTGGAATATAGATCCTGTGGATGCGTTGTATAGAATTATATAACATGATCACAGGGAGAACGTACAAACTCCGTACAAACAGCAAACCTAGTCTGGATAGAACCCAAGTCTTGGTGCTGTAAGGCAGCAACTCTCCCGTTGCACCACCCGTGAAGCCCAAACAATATGCCAAACTTTAAAGTGCTGAAATAGTTGCTGAAACAAGTTGCTATGAATCTATGTGTAGGAAGGAAATGCAGATGCTGGTTTAAACTGAATATAGACACATAAATCTGGCGTAACTCAGCGGGATAGATTGCATCTCTGGAGAGAAGGCCTCGACCAGAAATGTCACCACATCCTTTTCTCCAGAGATGCTGTCTGATCCGCTGAGTTACTCCAGCTTTTTTTGTGTCTATCTTTGGTATGAATCTATTCAGTTTCCTTCGGTTTAAGCACTGTATTGGAGAATACTTTTATTTATATGTAAATCTTCCGAACCAATTTTTTCAAAGGGATATAAATGGTCAATAATCATTTATACTCTATTAATGCTTGTAATTTTCTGATCCAAAATAATCCAAAGATGTATGGCTTTGTACGGCCTGTTTAAAAAATTGCACCTGATGTGTAGGAAGTGGCGGCGCTGCCTTGCAGCTGCGGCTCGCCTGCAGTCCGTTTGTCTTTTCTGTTTTTTGTTTTCTTTTGTCCCGTTTTTACAGTTTATTTCGGTTTATTTAGTTGTGTATGTGTGGGGGGGGGGGGGTGTTTGACTCTTCCTTCGTGGAGGGTGCGACCTTTCCTGCTGTATCCCCCGTCTCCGTGTCTGTCTGCGCTGAGGCCTATCACGGAGCTGGTGGCCTCCAACTGCGACCGACCTCGAGGCTGCGGAGCCAGGACTTACCAACGCGAGGCTGGCCGACTTCGGGCTGTGGTTGCAGTGCAACCCAACTTCCGACCCGACTTTGGAGCCTTGAAGGTTTGGCCGCGGGCCAGTGGACGACATCATCGGGAGCTCGAGTTCTGTTTTCCGGAACTCCCGCAACTTCAGCTGCGTCCGCTGGACTGGAGGACGGCAGCTTCGGCAGCTTCGACCGCCCCGGGCCGCGGAGTTTGAACCGGCCCGTTTGCGGAGCATGGATTCAGCCGCGGGACTTACCTACCATCACCCGGCGGGGTCACAACATCGGAGGCTTGGATTGCCTCAGCGCAGAGGGAGAGCAAGGAGGGAAGAGACAATGATTTTGGGACTTTAAACTGTGTTGAGTGTTTGTTATTTATTCTATGTTATGACTGCAGGCTAAACCATTTAGTTGCACTGAAAAGTGCAATGACAATAAATTGAATCAAATCAAAATCAAATCAAAAGTGTTTGAGAAAGTGGGAAAACTTGGAACTAGTGTGAACGGTTGTTTGATGGTTGGCATGGACTCAGTGGGCCTGGTTCCATGCTGTATCTTTAAATAAAACTATATATAACTTAATAACTCTGTATAATTTAAAATGGTCATGCAAACTTGCAATGAAGCATGACTTAAGTCTCCAGAAGATTAGAAAAAGCATCTTAAAAGACTCCCCCTAATAACCATATCAGAAATAATAATCCTATCCATACAATGACAAAAAATGCCTAAACCAATTCAGCTGTAAACTGTGAAATCCAATAACCAATTGTGACTAGGTGACTACAAATATAATTATTGATTATTTTGAGATATCTTACAAGAACAACATGATAGTTGTGTTTCCACCTTTATTTGTTCTTAGGTTGGATTAAAAATAAATAGGACTGCGAGTAGAGCTTATGAATTAAATTTCCATTCCTATATACATTATACTATATACATTACCATTTACATTTGCGACTAGCTTCTAATTAATATTAGCAATCTATTGTAGTAGTTGTTGTAGACTGCACATGTTTCTTCCTGAATCATAAGGTGAAATTAGCCTCATAATTTCCCATAAAACTAAGAAATATTGTACCCGTGTAGTCTTCTCTGGATGAGTATGTACATAAATTGATGTAAAACGGCAAAATTATTTTGTTCTCCTTCGGTGTGGCGCTGCGCTCTGAGAACTCCGCTCTATGATCTTTGCTGAAAAAAGCTGGCGATGCATTGTTTCTCTTTTACAATATGTATGATGCACATATTTAAGTCCTGGTTTTCAATCATTGATGTGACATCTGGTCGGAGTTGGAAACAGTAGCTATTGAAAACACACACCCATAAACACTATGGATAATTGTAAACCACATGTGCGCCACCGCATTTACGAAGTACAATAAAGCTGATATAGGGTACATAGGGTGGGTATCGATTAATTCTAGACAACATGTTAAAAAAATAATCTAATCTCATTAATTCACTCAGGGTGCATTATGATATGCTCTACTGTATGAAGTGTACAACAAAACTTGCACTTCCAGAGTGGTCTATCGTATAGTTTCTTCAGCGGACCACAAATTTATTTTAAGAGCAAAACATAAAGTGTTGGAGAACTCAGCAGGTCAGGCTGGATCTATGGAGGGTCCGAAGAAGGGTCTCGACCCAAAATGTTACCTATTCTTTAACTCCAGAGATTCTGCCTGCCTACTCCAGCATTTTGTGTCTATCTATGGGGAGAATGGCTAGGTTTAAGGTCGGGCCCCTTTTTCAGACATTTTTTAAGGGTTTGGGAAAGATTGAAAATGTCACTTGTATTTAAATATGTTGTTACGAATATAACTAGTAATGTGGGAGAAAATTCCATGAGTCATAATTGCCACATACATACCCAAAAGTAGAAATGTAGAAAGTTACAGTGTGTAACTTTGGGAGGAGAGAAGTGAAAACAGTTTAAGTACAGGTCAAGGACAGGCAGACTTGACTCAGAACTGCTGTAGCTTTGGGAGCAACAACAGCAGGAGGAGTTAAGCAAGAGATACGACTGATTGGCTCTAGCCAAAGTGGGAGGAGAGAAGTGAAAACAGTTTAAGTACAGGTCAAGGACAGGCAGACTTGACTCAGAACTGCTGTAGCTTTGGGAGCAACAACAGCAGGAGGAATTAAGCAAGAGATACGACTGATTGGCTCTAGCCCAAGTGGGAGGAGAGAAGTGAGTCAGTGCTGGGAAAACAGCTGAAAACTGAGGAATTTGGTTTGTAAATTGGTAAATCAGGCAATTTATCAGTCAATTTAAGTAAGACTGCTCTTAGGGAGCGGCAGTGAGTGAAGTGCCCTGTGAGAAAAGTGTGAGTCTTTGGCTCGAGAGTCTTCGGAGAGGAGGCTGAGAAGAGGAGACTACGCAAAACACTGCAGAGGGAGAGACGAAAGAAGGAGATGTCAGGCAAGCTGATTCAGTGTGATGCTTGCAGTATGTGGGAGGTCAAGGACACCGCTGGTGCCTCTGGCTGCTACAAATGCGAGAAGTGCATCCAGGTAGAGCTCCTGAAGGGCCGTGTTGGGGAACTGGAGAAGCAAGTGGATGACCTCCGGTTCGTCCGAGAAACGGAGTCGTTCCTTGACAAGTCTTACAGTACGATTGTTACACCTAAGGTACTGGAAGAGAGAAGGTGGGAGACAGTGAGAACGGGAGGGAAGCATGGAATGCCAACTTCCCCGGGTGTTGTACCTCTTGTGAACAGGTTCACCCACTTAGAAGCTGTCGGGACAGAAGAGGTGTTTACACTGGGCGGCGGACTGGCTTGTGATGCGAATAGGGCTGTTGAGCCAAAACCAAAAAGGCCTAAGGCAGGCAACGCCATTGTAGTAGGAGACTCCATTGTGAGAGGTACGGACAGGGGTTTCTGCGGCAACAGACGGGATGCGAGGATGGTGTGCTGCCTTCCTGGTGCCAGGATCCAGGATGTCACGGACAGAGTGCAGAAAATCCTCAAGGGCGAAGGTGAACATCCGGAAGTGGTAGTGCATGTCGGCACAAACGATGTCGGAAAGAAGGGGATGAATATTCTGCAGCGTGACTTTAGAGAGCTCGGAAAAATGCTGAAAAGCAGGACCTCCAGGGTTGTTATCTCCGGTTTGCTTCCAGTTCCTCGTGCTGGCGAGAGCAGGAACAGGGAGATACGGGACCTGAACGTGTGGCTGAGGAACTGGTGCACGGGGCAGGGATTTAGATTCTTAGATCACTGGGATCTGTTTTGGGTTAAGGGGGAACTGTACAAAAGGGACTGATTGCATCTTAACAGGTGTGGGACCAGCATTCTGGCAGGCAGGTTTGCCACTGCTACACGGGTGGTTTTAAACTGAATAAGGGGGGTGGGTTGTCGAATGGGCTAGTGGAGGATGGAGTTAAAGGGAAAGGGTTTCTTAAATGTGTGAGCGTAGAGACAGAGGGGTGTAAAATGAGGGTAGAAGCAATAGGTAGCAAGGTGAAAAGTAAAAGTGGCAGGCCGGAAAATCCAGGGCAAAAATCAAGAAGGGCCACTTTTCAACAAAATTGTATAAGGGGTAAGAGTGTTATAAAAACAAGCCTGAAGGCTTTGTGTCTCAATGCAAGGAGCATTCGTAATAAGGTGGATGAGTTGAATGTGCAGATAGCTATTAATGACTATGATATAGTTGGGATCACGGAGACATGGCTCCAGGGTGACCAAGGCTGGGAGCTGAACATCCAGGGATATTCAATATTCAGGAGGGATAGAGAGAAAGGAAAAGGAGGTGGGGTAGCGTTGCTGATTAGAGAGGAGATTAACGCAATGGAAAGGAAGGACATTAGTTTGCAGGATGTGGAATCGGTATGGGTAGAGCTGCGAAACACTAAGGGGCAGAAAACGCTGGTGGGTGTTGTGTACAGGCCACCTAACAGTAGTAGTGAAGTTGGAGATGGTATCAAACAGGAAATTAGAAATGCGTTCGACAAAGGCAAAACCGTTATAATGGGTGACTTCAATCTACATATAGATTGGGTGAATCAAATTGGCAGGGGTGCTGAGGAAGAGGATTTTTTGGAATGTATGCGGGATAGTTATCTAATTCAACATGTAGAGGAACCAACGAGAGAGCAGGCTATTTTAGACTGGGTATTGAGTAATGAGGAAGGGTTAGTTAGCAGTCTTGTTGTACGTGCCCCCTTGGGCAAGAGTGACCATAATATGGTTGAGTTCTTCATTAGGATGGAGAGTGACATTGTTAATTCAGAAACAATGGTTCTGAACTTAAAGAAAGGTAACTTTGAGGGTATGAGACGTGAATTGGCCAAGATTGACTGGCAATTAATTCTAAAAGGGTTGACGGTGGATATGCAATGGAAGACATTTAAAGACTGCATGGATGAACTACAAAAATTGTTCATCCCAGTTTGGCAAAAGAATAAATCAGGGAAGGTAGTGCATCCGTGGATAACAAGGGAAATCAGGGATAGTATCAAAGCGAAGGATGATGCGTACAAATTAGCCAGAAAAAGCAGCATACCGGAGGACTGGGAGAAATTCAGAGACCAGCAGAGGAGGACAAAGGGCTTAATTAGGAAAGGAAAAATAGATTATGAAAGAAAACTGGCAGGGAACATAAAAACTGACTGCAAAAGTTTTTATAGATATGTGAAAAGAAAGAGATTAGTTAAAACAAATGTAGGTCCCTTGCAGTCAGAAACGGGTGAGTTGATCATGGGGAACAAGGATATGGCGGACCAATTGAATAACTACTTTGGTTCCGTCTTCACTAAGGAAGACATAAATAATCTGCCGGAAATAGCAGGGGACCGCGGGTCAAAGGAGTTGGAAGAATTGAGTGAAATCCAGGTAAGCCGGGAAGTGGTGTTGGGTAAATTAAATGGATTAAAGGCCGATAAATCCCCAGGGCCAGATAGGCTGCATCCCAGAGTACTTAAGGAAGTAGCTCCAGAAATAGTGGATGCATTAGTAATAATCTTTCAAAACTCTTTAGATTCTGGAGTAGTTCCTGAGGATTGGCGGGTAGCAAACGTAACCCCACTTTTTAAGAAGGGAGGGAGAGAGAAAACGGGGAATTACAGACCAGTTAGTCTAACATCGGTAGTGGGGAAACTGCTAGAGTCAGTTATTAAAGATGGGATAGCAGCACATTTGGAAAGTGGTGAAATCATTGGACAAAGTCAGCATGGATTTACAAAAGGTAAATCATGTCTGACGAATCTTATAGAATTTTTCGAGGATGTAACTAGTAGCGTGGATAGGGGAGAACCAGTGGATGTGGTGTATCTGGACTTCCAGAAGGCTTTCGACAAGGTCCCACATAAGAGATTAGTTTACAAACTTAAAGCACACGGCATTGGGGGTTCAGTATTGATGTGGATAGAGAACTGGCTGGCAAACAGGAAGCAAAGAGTAGGAGTAAACGGGTCCTTTTCACAATGGCAGGCAGTGACTAGTGGGGTACCGCAAGGCTCAGTGCTGGGACCCCAGCTATTTACAATATATATTAATGATCTGGATGAGGGAATTGAAGGCAATATCTCCAAGTTTGCGGATGACACTAAGCTGGGGGGCAGTGTTAGCTGTGAGGAGGATGCTAGGAGACTGCAAGGTGACTTGGATAGGCTGGGTGAGTGGGCAAGTGTTTGGCAGATGCAGTATAATGTGGATAAATGTGAGGTTATCCATTTTGGTGGCAAAAACAGGAAAGCAGACTATTATCTAAATGGTGGCCGACTAGGAAAAGGGGAGATGCAGCGAGACCTGGGTGCCATGGTACACCAGTCATTGAAAGTGGGCATGCAGGTGCAGCAGGCAGTGAAGAAAGCGAATGGTATATTAGCTTTCATAGCAAAAGGATTTGAGTATAGGAGCAGGGAGGTTCTACTGCAGTTGTACAGGGTCTTGGTGAGACCACACCTGGAGTATTGCGTACAGTTTTGGTCTCCAAATCTGAGGAAGGACATTATTGCCATAGAGGGAGTGCAGAGAAGGTTCACCAGACTGATTCCTGGGATGTCAGGACTGTCTTATGAAGAAAGACTGGATAGACTTGGTTTATACTCTCTAGAATTTAGGAGATTGAGAGGGGATCTTATAGAAACTTACAAAATTCTTAAGGGGTTGGACAGGCTAGATGCAGGAAGATTGCTCCCGATGTTGGGGAAGTCCAGGACAAGGGGTCACAGCTTAAGGATAAGGGGGAAATCCTTTAAAACCGAGATGAGAAGAACTTTTTTCACACAGAGTGGTGAATCTCTGGAACTCCCTGCCACAGAGGGTAGTCGAGGCCAGTTCATTGGCTATATTTAAGAGGGAGTTAGATGTGGCCCTTGTGGCTAAGGGGATCAGAGGGTATGGAGAGAAGGCAGGTACGGGATACTGAGTTGGATGATCAGCCATGATCATATTGAATGGCGGTGCAGGCTCGAAGGGCCGAATGGCCTACTCCTGCACCTAATTTCTATGTTTCTATGTTTCTATGACGGTAATCGCGAGCATATCAAGATGGCACGAAAAATTACCCATGACGTACTACTGCTTTATCGCCGAGTGGAGTATCTTGCTCCGCTCTATGATCTTTGGTTTAGAAACATAGAAATTAGGTGCAGGAGTAGGCCATTAGGCCCTTCGAGCCTGCACCGCCATTCAATATGATCATGGCTGATCATCCACTCAGTATCCCGTACCTGCCTTCTCTCCATACCCTCTGATCCCCTTAGCCACAAGGGCCACATCTAACTCCCTCTTAAATATAGCCAATGAACTGGCCTCGACTACCCTCTGTGGCAGGGAGTTCCAGAGATTCACCACTCTCTGTGTGAAAAAAGTTCTTCTCATCTCGGTTTTAAAGGATTTCCCCCTTATCCTTAAGCTGTGACCCCTTGTCCTGGACTTCCCCAACATCGGGAGCAATCTTCCTGCATCTAGCCTGTCCAACCCCTTAAGAATTTTGTAAGTTTCTATAAGATCCCCTCTCAATCTCCTAAATTCTAGAGAGTATAAATCAAGTCTATCCAGTCTTTCTTCATAAGACAGTCCTGACATCCCAGGAATCAGTCTGGTGAACCTTCTCTGCACTCCCTCTATGGCAATAATGTCCTTCCTCAGATTTGGAGACCAAAACTGTACGCAATACTCCAGGTGTGGTCTCACCAAGACCCTGTACAACTGCAGTAGAACCTCCCTGCTCCTATACTCAAATCCTTTGGAGTGTCAAGAGGTGCACAAGACTTAGATGAGGCAGTATCTGTGAGGTGTATCAAAAAGGATTTCATGAAACACTGCATGGATAGTCCTGCCCGAGAAGGGAACATACTGGACCTTGACTTGGGAAATGAACCATCCAGATGACTGGCATTTTAGTGGAAGAGTATTTTGGGGATAGTGATCACAACTCCATAGGTTTTAAGATTTTTTGAATAAGGAGAAGGGTGGAAAGGTACTAAAAATGAGCAAGGTGAAAAAGGGACTCAACCCGAAACGTCACCCATTCCTTGTGTCTAGAGATGCTGCCTGTTCTGCTGTTACTCCAGCATTTTGTGTCTCTCTTCGGTGTAAACCAGCATCTGCAGTTCCTTCCAACACATGGTGAACTACAATATTATTAGGCAAAAGCTCAAGAGGGTACACTGTGAACAGTTGTTGTCGGATAAGTCCACATCTGACACATCAGATTCATTTAAAGACCAGGTGATCAAAGGCCATGATTGGCGTGTTCCAGTAAGGTGGAAGGATATGAATGGCAAAGTGAGAGAATATTGGATGGCCGAAGTGGTCGTAAATTTGGTTTAAAAAAAGGATGATTAGAAGGGCCCAATGCGGCCACAAAATGGATTTGACAAATCGGATTAAATAAACATCCAATACTTTTTAATCCTGCATTAAAAACAAGGGGGTAAACGGGAAGAATGTGGGACCACTCAAGGGTAAAGGAGGGAATTTGGAGTCAAGGAATGTAGATGAGTACTATGTATCCGTTTCATCAAGGAGAAGGACGTGGAGGACAGTGAGATCAGTGTAGAGAATAGTGCTATGCAAAGGCAGTTTGAGGTTGTGAAGGTGGCGTTGAGGCACTTGTAGAGCATTAAGGTGGATAATCAAATCAAATCAAATGTATTTGTAAAGCACATTTAAAAACAGCCCAAGTTGACCAATGTGCTGTACAGACCAGAGCAGGTAGTTAAAATCACAAAAAGAAACAGACATACACAGGAATGCACACAGCATAGGTACAGATAATCAGCTCAAAGACACAAAACAAAGGTCAGCCACATCAGGGGGATTCAAGCGCCAGTGAATAAAAATAAGTTTTGAGCCTGGACTTAAAAGAGTCGATGAAGGGGGCAGATCTGATAGGGAGGGGGATGCTGTTCCACAGTCTAGGGGCCGCAACAGTAAAGGCACGGTCACCCCCGAGCTTAAGTTTAGATCGCGGGACAGCCAGGAGCCCCAAGTCAGCCGACCTGCAGGACCTGGAGGTAGAGTAAGGGGTAAGGTGGTCTGTGATATAGGGGGGAGCAAGCCCGTTTAGGGCTTTATAGACAAACAGGAGAACCTTACAATCAACTCTGAACCGTACACGCAACCAGTGGAGAGAAGCCAGAATGGGGGTAATATGGTCCCGCTTCCGGGTACCTGTCAGGAGCCTGGCTGCGGCGTTCTGGACCAGTTGCAGGCAGGACAGGGATGACTGACTGATCTAACTGACTAAGGTGGTTTTTGATTCTCCTACCTTGGATAAAAGATTGTGCATTCACAATATCTATGTCCCTCATGATTTGATACACTTTTATAAGAGCACCCCACAGCTTCCTGGGCTCCGAGGAATATAGTCCTAGCCTTCCGAACCTCTCCCTATAGCTTCACCCCTCTTCTCCTGGCAACATCCATGTAAATATTCTCTGCACTCTTTCCAGTTTAATAATGTTCTTCCTATGGCAGGATGGCCAAAACGAATCACAATGTTCCAGATGTGGTCTCACCAACATCTTGTACAAATGTAACATAACGTCCCAACTTCTATATTCAGTACTCTGACCGATAAAGGCCAATATACCAAAAGCATTCATTACCATCCTGTCTACCTGTGATGTAACTTTCAGAGAATACAAACTAAAAAACCTTGCACTTATCTGCATTAAACTCCATTAGCCAATTCCTCAGTCCTCTTGCCTAGCTGATCAAGAGCCTGCTGTAATTTTTATGACCACCTTCACTGTCTATGATATCATCTACTTTAGTGACATCTTCAAACTTACTAATCTTGCCTTAATAAAAATCCATACCCAAATTGTTGATATAAACCACAAGCAACAATAATCCCTGAGGTACACCACTCGTCACAGGCCTCCAGTCTGAAAAATACCTTTCCACCACCACCCTCTGCGTCCTTCCATGAAGCCAATTCTGTATCCAATTAGCTGGCTCTCCCGAGATCCCTTCCCATCTCACCTTCCAGAGCAGCCTGCCGTGCAGAACCTTATCAAAGGGCTTGCTCGGATTAGACCTTGTCTAACATTTCTCTGCCCATTTCTTCAATTGATCTATATCCCGCTATGTACTTTGACAGCCTCCCTTACTGTCTGCAACTCCACTAATTTTGAAGTTGTCTCCAAACTTACTAATCAAACCATCGACAGTTATGTCCAGGTTGTTCATACATATCACAAACAACAGAGGTCACCAGCGTAAATTTCTGAAGAACACCTGCTAGTCACAGACCTCCAGGCTTCTCATCACAACCCTCTCAGGGCTATGATGAAACCGTACTCTTACGAGTAAGACAGTTCTGAATTCAAATGACTAAGTCATCATGGATGCCATGCATTTTCATTTTCTGAATCAGCCTACCAAGAGAGACTATATTAAACGCCTTACTAAAATCCATGTTGGCTTTATATATTCAATTCCTTGACTGATGAAGGCCAGTGTGCCAAAACTCAATTTCATTTTTGTTGTGACTGTTACAGAAATAATTGGTAATTGTTATTTATTGGAATATGCATCAATGAAACAAACAATTATACTTGATAACATAAAATTATCAATAAATATTACCTGGGTTACTGACAATTTGTGTTTCAGAGACGGATCGTGAAGGAGATTCATCAGGGCTGTTTGTTGCATCTGATCCAGGATCATTAAACCGTTCAACAACAGCACTGTGCTCTGAATAGCAAGCTCTGCAGCAGCGCTCTCGTTTACCGCTGTGTTTTGTCATTACAAAATTATTACTGCAGTAGTAGCAGAAGATACGTCCACAAAGTCTGAAAAAGGTACAAAGCAGAATGAATGATCTGCAGATATCAACAAACTGCAATTTGAAAATCAATTTTGATCTTGTTGACAATTGTCAAGTCAGAGTCACAGAGTTATCCAGCACAGAAATAAACCCTTTGACCCAACAAGTCCACGCCAACTAAGATGCCCCACTAAGCGGCCAATATATCCCTCTAAACCTTTCCTTTCCATGTGCCTGTCCAAATAACTTTCAAATGGCATAATTTCACCTAGCTCAACTATTTCCTTTGACATCTCGTTCCATCCACCTACCAAGTTCCTATTAATTTTTTGTACTCTCACCTTGAACCTATGCCTATAGTTCTTGATACTCCTACCTTACGAAAAAGACTCCATGAATTCACCCTTTTTCCCCTAATGATTTTATACCTTTCCAAGATCATCGCTCAGCCTCCTGCACTTCAATGAATAAAGTCCTAGCCTCTCCCTGCAGCTCAGTCATAGTCTTTTGAGTCTTGGGAGCATCCTCGTAAATCTTCTCTGCACAATTTCCAGCTTAATGCCATCTTGCCTGTAAGCAGGGTAACCATTGGGGAACACAATACTCCAAGTGCAACCTCATCAACATCCCGACTTATAATACTCAATTCCCTAACTGATGGAGGCCAACATACAAAAAGCCTTCTTCATTATCCTATCTGCCCTTTATTTTTTTACCACTTTCAGGAAACTATGTACTTTTACTTCTTGATATCTCTGCTTCACAACACTCCCTGGGGTTATCGTTCACTGTGAAAGTACTGTCCTGGTTCGACTTCCCAAAAATGCAACATCTCATACTTATCTGAATTAAACTTAATTTGCCATTCCTCGGCCCACTTTTCCAGCTGATCAATATCCCGCTGTAATTCTCAATTACCAGCTTCACTGTCTATGATACCATCTCTTTTGGATCAGCTGCAAACTTACTAATCATTCCCATCCCATGTACATTCCCATCTAAATCATGACAAACAACAATGGAAAAAAAATCTGGAGAAGGGCCCCGACCCAAAATGTCACCCTTTCAGGTCCTACAATGCTCCTAAACCACTGAGTTACTCCAAAACCTGCTGTTCCTTATGCCAGCAAAGAGCACGGCACCGATCCTTGAGGCAGACTAGTCAGAGGCTTCCAATCGTAAAACAACCTTACACCCACCCTCTCCTTCCTACCATGAAGCCAATTCTAATCCAGTTAACCAGCTCTCCCTGGATCCCATGCGATCTAACCTTTCAGAGCAGTCTTCCACACAGAACCTTAAGAATGGCCTTGCTGAGGTCCACATAGATTATCTCTACGACCCTGCCCTCATCAGTGGTTGGTTCTCCCTTCTTGGTTACGTCTTCAAAAACTCAATCAAATTCAAGACATGATTTTCCACACACAAAACCATGCCGACTATTCCTAATCAATCCAATCCAACCGCCCACCCCTTCCCCCATCCTTATCCCCCTCTCTTCCCTGTGTCCAACATGGATGCGCACACATTTCTCCCTTCCCCCCCCCATCGGATGTCCCTATTCTGGCTTCATATTTTGTGCCTCTTCATATTTTGTGCCTAAACAACAAGAGATATAGACGATGATGTAGAGATATAGAACAAATTAAAGAAAGATATGGATAAAAGTGATTATGATAAAGGAAACATGTCATTGTTAGCTGTAGCGAGGTAAGAATGAAAAGCTGGTGTGACTTGGGTGGGGGAGGGATGGAGAGAGAAGGAATGCAGGGGTTGCATGAAGTTAGAGAAATCAATATTCATACCACTGAGTTATAAGCTGTCCAAGTGAAATATTAGATGCTGTTCCTCCAATTTGCATTTAGCCTCACTCTGACAATGGAGGAGGCGTAGGACAGAAAGGTAAGTGTGGGAATGGAAAGGGGAATTAGTGTTTAGCAGCCGGGAGATCAGGTAGGTCCAGGTGGACTGGGCGAAGGTATTCAGCAAAATGATCGCCCAGTCTACGTTTGGTCTCGCCGATGTTTTAGTCCACATCTTGAACAACAGATACAGTAGATGAGGTTGGAGGAGGTGCAAGTGAACCTCTGCCTAGCGTGAAATGACTGTTGGGGTCCCTGGACAGATTTGAGGGAGGAGGTATAGGGACAGGTGTCGCACCTCCTGCAGGAGAAGGTACCTGGTTTGGGTGGGAAAGGATTAGTTTATTTATTTATTAATTTATTGATTTTTAAAATTATTTTTATTAGAAGCAATTGTACAAGAATAAAACATTCGGCATGCAAAATTATACAATTATTGTACAGCTTCAATTTTGACCCTTTAACCTGAAAATGAGGAAAAGAACAAGAGAAGGAAAAAGTGAAAAGTGAAAAGATAGGACCCTTAGACTACCAAAGTAGTGTGGCCAAAGAGTGAATAAAGATATAAGAAAGGAAAAGGAAAAAAAAAAAATGTGGAGATATACCTGCCCCTTGCCCCCAGCCCACCTCACCCAACCCATAGTTGGATTAAATCCAAATTTGTGTTGCTCCATACTATCCTTGTAAGAATTCGGTAAAGGGTGTTCATGTCTTGAAAAATTGATCTGGTTTTTCTGCCAAGACAAGCCTAATATTTTCCAAATGTAGTGTCTCGGACATATTTGTATTCCACATCTTTACAGTAGGGACTGATGTGTGTTTCCAAAATTTAAGTATTCATTTTTTCACCGTTAATCGGCCATAATTAAGGAAACGTCTTTGAAATAATGTTAGCTCAGAACAGGCTTCTGACGTACCTAGAGTAATCAATTCTGTGTCGGGATCCTATTTTATTTTAAGTATTTTAGAAAAAAATTCAAAAATTCCCCTCCAGAAATTATGTAACTTTATACAGGAGGCAAAATAATGAGTTATGGTTGCTTCCTGAGGAGATATTTATCACAAATAGGGGAAACATTTGGGAAGATCTTATTCAGTTTAGACTTTGAATAATAAAGTCTATGTAGTATTTTAAATTGTATTAACGAATGCCAAACGTTTAGAGAACAGTTGTGTATATATAGAAGGCTTTCCTCCCATCTATCTTTTAAAATTGGTAAGCCCAATTCATCTTCCCAAGCTCGCCTGATTATTTCCGACGATGGGATTTGTATATTTAAAAGGGTATTATAAAGGTACGATATTAACTTATTTGAATCCGATTTTCTTTTTTTTTTTTGTGTTTTTTTTTTTGTTTATTTTATTAGAAGTTAATGCAGTACAAAACAGTACAGTGGAACCTAATTTTAGGTGCCAACTATGTCATACCGTAATCCATTCTATGTACAACCTCTAGTTTTATGTTTTGAGAAGGAAGTAAGCAAGACAAGAAAAAGTGGCGGCGCTGGTAAACGGCAGCGGCTCGCCTGCAGTCCGTTTGTCTTTACTTTTTTATGTTGTTTTTTTTCGTTTTGTCTAGTTAGTTTTTGTTTTTTAGGTTGTGTTTATGGGGGGGGGGTTGAAACGGGGCTTGCTGTCTCTCTCTTCGGGGGAATACGACTTTTTTTATCGTATCCCCCTTCTCTGCCTCCGTCTGCGCTGAGGCCTGATGGTGGAGCTGGCGGCCTCGAGACTCCGGAGGCAGAGCCAGTCAGGACTTGCCCTGGGCTCGCTCCCGTGAGGGCGGCCCGGTTCGGGGCTGGAACTGCGCTCCCGTGAGGGCGGCCCGGCTCGGGGCTGGAACGGTGCTTCCGTCGGAGTGGCCCAGCCTGAGGGTGGAACGGCGCTCCCGTCGGAGTGCCCCAGCCCGAGGGTGGAACGGCGCTCCCGTCGGAGTGGCCCAGCCCGAGGGTGGAACGGCGCTCCCGTCGGAGTGGCCCAGCCCGAGGGTGGAATGGCGCTCCCGTCGGAGTGGCCCAGCTCGAGGGAGGAACGGCACTCACGTGAGGGCGATCCGGCTCGGGACTGGAACGGTGCTCCGGTGGCTGGGACGGCGTTCTGGCGGCTATGACCTGAGTCCGGGGTTGAGCCGCGGGCCAGCAGCTGCGTATGCTGGACTGGGGGCGGCAGCTTCGACCACCCTGGGCCGCGGTGTTTGAGCCGGCCCGTTGCGGGGTTCGGTGAGCCGCGGGACTGTTTGTACCATCGCCCGGTGAGGTATCGCCTTAGCGCAGAGGGAGAAGAGGAGGGAAGAGACTACAGCCCTAAGATTTTTGCCTCCACCACAGTGAGGAGGTGCTTGGAGGACTCACTGTGGTGGTGTTAATTTGTGTTTATTGTTGTTATTATTGTATGATTGTATGTATGACTGCAGGCACGAAATTTCGTTCAGACCATAAGGTCTGAATGACAATAAAGGCATTCAATTCAATTCAAAAAGAAAACAATAGAAATGGGAAAAAGAGGCAAAATAGATGGTAGAGAATAGAAAAACATGAAGAGTGTATATAAAAAAAAAAAGAAAAAGTGGAAAGTAGAAATAGGGGAGAAGGCCCATTAAAAGAGAAATTTTCAAATCTTTATTCGGAGATGTAGATCTATCCACGGCATGAACTGAAATCAGCAATCTTTACGGTACCGATGCATCACATGATTCCAAAAAGTCGATGAAAGGAGACCAACTCCTTAAGAATTGGTCATATTTATCTATTAGTCGGAGTCTCATTTCTTCAAGGCGTGCTATGTCCATCATATTCCTAATCCACATTTTAACAGTTGGTATGGTTGTATTTTTCCAAAATGTAAGTATCAATTTCTTTCCAATTATTAACCCATAATTAAAAAAAACGTTTTGGTCTTTATTTAAATTGATATCTTCTACTATTATTCCAAATATAATCCATTCCGTTTTAGGTTCTATTGTGGACTTGAAAAGCTTTGTAAATATATCAAATATATCGCTCCAAAATTTATTCAACTTTGTACATCCTCCAAATGAATGTGTTATATTAGCGTTTTGAAACAAACATTTATCGCATCTGGGAGAGACGTTTGAATAAAATGTATTCAACCTCGTTTTTGAATAATATAGTCTATGTAATAATTTGAATTGAATTAAATTATGTCTTGCATTAATAGAACAATTATGTGTATTCATCAGATACTTTTCCCATCTATCCTTCGAGATCTTTATCATTAGCTCATGTTCCCAATCTTCTCTTAGTAGCAATGTTACAAAATTTTGAGATTTTAAAAATCAAGTCTGTAATTTATCCCATCAGATAAAGCATAAAAATAAGTTTAATTTGACACCTAATTCACTTTCATATCTCAAGTATTTAAAAAGTTATGGCCATTTTCATACTCGGAAATGAGCATCTTGTTCCCTATTGATTTTCTATGGACATAACAAAAAAGTTGTGATCGTCAACAGTCAAAAGCCCATAACTTTCTTAAAAATTAAGAGAACTGAATGAAATTTTCAGTTATCATAGATTGAAGCATTCTGAAACAAATATAAAATAATCTTACTTGGATGACCTGAAATTAAAGCATATAATTAGTTAGTTACCTAATTGTAGCTAATTTCAGACTTCAATTACTAGATCTAAACATCTATCCATTTCTTAATAAATGATTAACATTTTTAAATAGCCTAAATGTCCAAATAATATTCACAAATAATTCACAATAAAACATGATTTTTAAATCTCATTTACATTAATTTATAGGCCAAATGGAAGGAATTCAGTGTTCAATTGCTGTAAATAAATGCCCATTTAAATCAGCTTTCCAGTGGGTCTCTGTGGAACGCGCTGGTTTAGAACGTTCACATTGCGGTAGATTTGTGCCCCAAATGCCCAGAAAAATACTGCGCGATATAATGGGCCCAAAATGAGCTACTCGCAATATTAAACTTTGTATAAAGGGATCTTTAGAAGCCCTTTTTAATGTAAAAATATACAACCTAACTTCAATTGTTTGCTTTATGAGACCCTGCGGTTGCTGGCGGTCGCGGGTTTAGAGATTGATTTTTAAACTACTATAACTATTATTCAAGGCCTTTAAACCTAATAATAGCTTTTGCGACGGGGTCTTCCAGCGATTTTTCGTTAATAATTAACTAGGCTGAACATCTTCGATTTGAACAGCCTAGAGAAAATCGCGTTTTAAACCCGCCCCCTCTAAACGGCGCCAAAATCGCGCACACCCGCAGCGGCAGATTTTCAAAGACGCTTCAGGTAGGCTTTGCAACATACCTACTCTTAGTGCTTCTGTTGAGGGTAATTCTCTATTTAATATATTATTATAAAAGTATGATATTAGTTTTTGTGAATCAGCCTTAATATTCATTGCTTCTTCTAAAGGGTCTAAACATATAGTTTGAAATCTATGTATATATTTCTTCATAAAGTCACATATCTGTATATATTTAAAATATTGATTATCCTTCAGTTTAAATTTTAATTTTAAATGTTGAAATGATAACAGTTTGCCCAATTCATACATATCCCCTACTTTCCTAATCCCCAGTCTATCCCATTGTTGATATGTTTTGCCGATGAGAGATGGTTTGAATGCTGGGTTGTTCACTAGTGGGGTTAGTACTGATAGATTATTTAATTTCAAGGATACTTTTATTTGTTTCCAAATTCTTATTGTATTGTGAATAATTGGGTTCTTCTTATATATTATACTATTCAATTTTATCGGTGAGAGCAAGATCGTTCCTATATCGTGCGGATAGCACTCCTCTTTCTCCATTCTTATCCACTCCAACTGCTGAGTGGAACTATCCAACCAGTACATTATGTTCTTAATATGCACTGCCCAGTAGTAATACATAAAGTTAGGTAATGATAAACCCCCAACTTCTTTAGGTTTACACAAATGCTTTCGTTGAATTCTGTGTGCTCTGTAATCCCATATAAAATTAGTGATAGTAGAATCTAGTTTTTTGAAAAAGTATTTTGGAATATATATTGGGATCGCTTGAAACAAATATATTAATTGTGGTAAGAAAGTCATTTTTATAGCGTTCATTCTACCTATCAATGAGAGCGGGAGCATTTTCCAAAATTTAATCATATCGTTCAGTTTATTTAATAGTGGCATAAAATTGGCACTAAATAATGATTTGTGTCTTCTCGTAATTTGAATACCCAGATACTTGAATTTTTCTGTTGCAATTTTGAAGGGGAATTTTAGTAAGTGTCTCGAATCCTGTGGTTTTAAAGACATAATTTCGCTTTTATTCCAATTTATTCTATATCCTGAAAAAGAGCCGAATTCCTCAATTAATGTGGGTATACTCGTTTGTGTATTAGTAATATATAAAAGGATATCATCAGCGTACAATGAAATTTTATTCTTTGAGTCCTTAGTGCTATATCCGTGAATATTCGGGTGATTTCTAATCCTTTCGGCCAGCGGTTCTATCATAAGGGCAAATAGCAATGGTGATAAGGCACAACCTTGCCTATTACCCCTTGATAAGTAAAATTTTAGAGATAGCATATTGTTAGTTAATATTCTTGCCGTAGGTCTATCGTAAAGTAGTTTAACCCATCTACTAAAATTCTCTCCCGTATTAAATTTTTGGAGTACCTTGTATAAATACTGCCATTCTACCTGATCAAATGCCTTCTCTGCATCCAGCGTAACAACTGAAATATCTTCATTGTCCTCATTGTGAGAGTACATTATATTGAAAAGCCTTCTCAAATTATTAAATGATTGTCTTTTGGGTATAAATCCCATTTGATCCGTATTTATTAAATTGTTAATATAATTATTTAGTCTTCTAGCTAGAATCTTTGCTAAAATTTTCTGATCCGTATTTAGAAGTGAAATAGCTCTATAAGAACCCGGTTCATCTAAATCTTTATCTTTATTTGGTATAAGCGTTGCTTCTGCTAGGGTTTCTGGTAGTTTATTTTCGGTATAAGCCTGCATGTATAAATTGAATAATCTTGGTACAATTGACTCCTGAAATCTTTTATAAAATTCATTACTAAAACCATCTGGTCCTGGGGTCTTCCCATTTTTCAGTGAGTTTATTATTTGTTTTATTTCTTCACTAGTAATCCGTGCTCCTAATTGCTCTTGTTCTAAACTAAACTGGGAGATTGCAATTATCTAAAAAAATTGTGATTTTACTAACATCTGTATTTATTTTAGATGTATATAAATTATGATAAAATTGGGCAAACCTCTTATTAATATCCTTTGGCAGTGTTAGAAACTCACCCTTATCCGATTTAATTTTAGTGATAGTTTTTTCCTTTTCTTGTTGCTTCAGTTGCCTCGCAAGTAATTTATGTGGCTTATCCCCAAATTCGAAGTGTGCTTGTTTTGTAATTTGGAATAATCTTATTACTCTTGCCGATAGTATTCTATTGATTTTATATTTCAATAAAGTTATCTTATTATGTTTATCTATGGTTGGGTCAGTTGCATTGTCCAGTTCTAGTAATTTTATTTCCTGTTCTATCCGCTGAAGTTCCCTTTTATTTTCCTTATTTTGAAAACTTTGGTAAGAGATTATGACGCCGCGAATATATGCCTTGAAGGTTTCCCATAATAGCAGTGCAGAAATACCCGGTGTGTCATTTATTTCGAAAAAAATTTTTGTTTGTTCTTTTATATACTCATAGCCCTGCGAGTTATTTAATATGTGTGCGTTGAATCTCCAAAAAGGTTTTATACCCGGCATTCCCTCGATTTTAAGTATAAAAGTCAATGGTGAATGATCAGAAATAATACTATTATGATATGATGGTTTATTCGTATACGGGATTAATTTTGTGTCCAATAAGAAATAGTAAATTCGTGAATACGTTTTATGAAGAATCCGAGTTTCTAATCATGCATTCATCTAGTATGTCTGGAACCATATATTGACAGTCTTGGGTATGTGATTTCAGATAGTCTTGTATTTGAAAATATCTAAAGTATTGGCTAGCTTTCAGATGATATTTCGACTGTAATTCTTGAAATGAGAGGAGAGTCCCCATCATAAAGATCTCCCAGTTTTTTAATTCCTAATCTTTCCCAATGTGTAAACACCTTGTCTAAAATAGTCGGCTTAAATGAGGGATTGTTGGCGATTGGTGAGAGAAGAGATAAATTTCTCAATTTAAGGGTTGACTTCACTTGTTTCCAGATTCATAAGGTACTATGAATAATCGGGTTTTTCTCATATACTGAATTCTTCAGATTTATTGGAGAGAGAAGAATCGCGCCTATATTAAAAGGCGAACAATCTTCTCTCTCCATTGTTAGCCAGTTTACCTGTTGGCATTGTAGTGGCCATTTGGCCTGTTTTGCATGTCATTGATGATGGCATGTGCCTTTAAATTTTAGACTGCCCGTTATATTGTGGGTGGGATTTATGGCATGTTTTTGGGCGTGTTTGGAGCTTAGATGCTTGCGCAGCGTTTAGTTTTTAGTTTAGTTTGGAGTGACAAGGGGGAAAGGTTAACCCTTCTACCATGCGGGCCACATGCGGGATCATGCCAGTGTTACAGGAACACGCGGAGTTTTCTAATGTCTAAAGTGATAAGCTGGAGTTCAAAGAAGATTGTAGTAACGAATCGGAAGAAATTTGGATGTATCTCACTGTTTTCTATCAACAATAAAGCATTTATTCATCAAAAGACTGTTTAGAAACCATATCTGAGGGGAAGCTCTGAAGGTCTCTGTGAGTGAGCTCGCATGCGTTTAGAAGACACCCCCTTCAACCATTCTCATCCAAATAGCGGCTAAGGTGCTAATTACCTGAAAGATATGAAAATCTCCCGCTACAGGCATGTGTTGTCCATCCAATAGATTAAGTTTTTAATATTCGTTGCCCAGTAATAGTACAAAGAATTAGGGAGAGCCAGTCCGCCAATTTCATTGGGTTTACATAAATGTCGTTTATGGACTCTGGGTGTTTTATAATCCCAAATAAAGTTTGTGATCACAGAATCGAGTTTAAAAAAAAAAAAAATTTAGGGAGAAAAATCGGTAATGATTGAAATAGGTATAGGATTTATGGAAGGAAGATCATCTTTATGGAATTCATTCTACCCATGAGGAAAATTGGAAGCGTTTTCCAAAATTGAATAAGGGCATTTAGTTTGTTAATTAATGGTGGAAAGTTTGCTTGAAATAAAGTGTATTTTCTAGTTACGTAAACTCCAAGATATTTAACTTATGTTTCGGATCTTGAGGTTTTATTGACATAATTTCACTTTTTTTCAATTTATTCTATATCCTGAAAAGGGACCGAATTCCTCTATGAGATTTAGTATGTTTGGAATACTAACTTGGGAATTGGTGATATATAGTAGTATGTCATCTGCATACAACAATATTTTATTATTAGAATATTTAGTATTATAGCCATGAATATTCGGATGTACTCTTATTATTTCTGCTAAAGGTTCAATCGCAAGGGCAAATAACAGAGGTGATAATAACCATATAACCATATAACAATTACAGCACGGAAACAGGCCATCTCGGCCCTACAGGTCCGTGCCGAACAACTTTTTCCCCTTAGTCCCACCTGCCTGCACTCATACCATAACCCTCCATTTCCTTCTCATCCATAATGCCTATCCAATTTATTTTTAAATGATACCAACGAACCTGCCGCCACCACTTCCACTGGAAGCTCATTCCACACCGCTACCACTCTCTGAGTAAAGAAGTTCCCCCTCATGTTACCCCTAAACTTCTGTCCCTTAATTCTGAAGTCATGTCCTCTTGTTTGAATCTTCCCTATTCTCAAAGGGAAAAGCTTGATCACATCAACTCTGTCTATCCCTCTCATCATTTTAAAGACGTCTATCAAGTCCCCCCTTAACCTTCTGCTCCAGAGAATAAAGACCTAACTTATTCAACCTATCTCTGTAACTTAGTTGTTGAAACCCAGGCAACATTCTAGTAAATCTCCTCTGTACTCTCTCTATTTTGTTGACATCCTTCCTATAATTGGGCGACCAAAATTGTACACCATACTCCAGATTTGGTCTCACCAATGCCTTGTACAATTTTAACATTACATCCCAGCTTCTATACTCAATGCTCTGATTTATAAAGGCTAGCATACCAAAAGCTTTCTTTACCACCCTATCTATATGAGATTCCATCTTCAAGGAACTATGCACGGTTATTCCCAGATCCCTCTGTTCAACTGTATTCTTCAATTCCCTACCATTTATCATGTACGTCCTATTTTGATTTGTCCTGCCAAGGTGTAACACCTCACATTTATCAGCATTAAACTCCATCTGCCATCTTTCAGCCCATTTTTCCAAATGGCCTAAATCACTCTGTAGACTTTGGAAATCCTCTTCATTATCCACAACTATCTTGGTATCATCTGCATACTTACTAATCCAATTTACCACCCCTTCATCCAGATCATTGATGTACATGACAAACAACAAAGGACCCAACACAGATCCCTGAGGCACCCCACTAGTCACCTGCCTCCAACCCGACAAACAGCCGTCCACCATTACCCTCTGGCTTCTCCCATTCAGCCACTGCTGAATCCATCTTGCTATTCCTGCATTTATACCCAACAGTTTAACCTTCTTAACCAACCTTCCATGAGGAACCTTGTCAAAGGCCTTACTAAAATCCATATAGACAACATCCACTGCTTTACCCTTGTCAATTTCCCTAGTAACCTCTTCAAAAAATTCAAGAAGATTAGTCAAACATGACCTTCCAGGCACAAATCCATGTTGACTGTTCCTAATCAGACCCTGTTTATCCAGATGCTAATATATATTATCTCTAAGTATCTTTTCCATTAATTTGCCCACCACTGAAATCAAACTAACAGGTCTATAATTGCTAGGTTTACTCTTAGAACCCTTTTTAAACAATGGAACAACATGCGCAGTACGCCAATCCTCGGGGACTATTCCCGTTTCTAATGACATTTGAAATATTTCTGTCATAGTCCCGGCTATTTCTACACTAACTTCCCTCAATGTCCTAGAGAATATCCTGTCAGGTCCTGGAGACTTATCCACTTTTATATTTTTCAAGTCTCAGTACTTCTTTTACTTTGAAACTCATAGTATCCATAACTACTCTACTCGTTTCCCTTACCTCACATAATTCAATATCCTTCTCCTTGGTGAATACCGAAGAAAAGACATTGTTCAATATCTCCCCCATCATTAATGCACACTATTGCCTTTGGATAACTGAAATTTAGGTGAGAATATTTGATTAGTCAGTATTCTGGCAGTCGGCTTGTCATATAACAACTTTATCCATGAAATAAAGTTTTCTCCTAATTGAAATTTTTGCAATACTGTAAAAAGATATTTCCATTCTACTTGGTCAAATGATTTTACTGCATCTAATGAAATAATTGATAAGTCTTTGATCGTTCGATATGAGTACATTATATTAAATAGGCGTCTCAAGTTGGTGAATGAGTGTCTCTTGGGTATAAACCCAGTTTGATCAGGGTGTATTAATTTACTAATGTATTTGCTTAGTCTTCTTGCCAGGGTTTTAGCAAATATTTTCTGATCTGTATTTAGCAGAGCTATTGCTCTATATGATCCCAGCTCTTCGAGATCTTTATCTTTTTTGGGTATCAGTGTAATAGTTGATTCGGCTAAAGTTTGTGGTAGTGTCTGTTCTTTAAATGCGTGTATATAAAGCACTTGTAAACGCAGGAGATTAAATCATAATTTTGTTAATAAAATTCTTTACGAAACCCGTCTGGGCCTGGCGTTTTACCATTATTCAGTGAATTAATAGTCTCTTCAATTTATTTTATTGTGATTCTTTTAAGGTTGAGTTAACCAGGGAGTTGCAGAGGGAACAATCTGTGCGGAAGGCAGAATGGGAAGATGTGACTAGTGTTGGGATCTCGTTGGAGGTGGCGAAAATGTCGGAGAATTACGTTTTGTATGCAACTGTTGATGGGGTGAAAGGTACGGACTAGGGGGACTCTGTCCCTGTTGCAACTAGGGGGAGGGGGAGCAAGGGCGGAGCTGCGGGGTACAGACGAGACAGGTGTGAGAGCCTCATCTGTGATGCAAGAGGGGAACCCCGTTCCCTAAAGTATGAGGACATCTCTGATGCCCTGGTATGGAACACCTCATTTTGGGCACAGATGTGGCATAGACGGAGGAATTGGGAGTAGGGGGACAGAGTCTTTGCAGGAAGCAGGGTGGGAAGAAGTGTTGTCAAGATAGTTGTGGGAGTCAGTGGATTTGTTATAGTCGAGAAGTTGGCATATCTCATCTAGTCAATTTATTCTCTATCATACTAATTATCACCTACATAGTGGAAGGTTGAATAGGACCACTCAGCCTTCTTGACCACCCAATTATCTGTGATGCGACTTTCAAGTAGCTATGTAGCTGCAATCCAAGATCCCTCTGGTCTAAAACACTCTCTAGAGCCCTGCCATTCACTGTGAAGGCCCTGCCCTGGTTTGACTTTCAAAGCAACTCGTCTCACATCTGCATTAAACTCCATTAACCATTCCTCAGCTCAGCTGCTGAAGATCCTGCTGCAATTCTTGATAACCATCTTCGCTATATACAGTGCCACCCACTTTCGAGTCATCTGCAACCTTATCGATGCATACATTCTCATCCAAATAGTTGATATAAACCACAAACAGCAATGAACCCAGCACCATTCCCTGACACACACCATTAGTCATAGGCCACCAGTCGGAAAAACAACCTTCCACCATTACCCTTAGATTCCTTTCATGAATGCAATTCCAGCATCTGCAATTCCTTCCTACACAATTCTCCATCCAGTTGGCTAGCTCTCCCTGGATCCTAATGGAAGTACCAGAGTAAACCGTGCAGTCTCAGGGAGAACATATGAAAACTACAATGAATGCAATCAATGTCAGGAATGTCTTTCTCAGGGTAGGGGAACTAGAGGGCATAGCTTTAGGATGAGAAGGGAAAGATTTAATAGGAATTTAATGGACAACCTCTTCGTAGAGGGTGGTGGGTGTAGGGAATAAACTACCAGATGAAGTTGTTGAAACGGGTACAATAACCACATTTAAAAGACATTTGGACAGGTACATGAATAGAAAAAGTTTATAAGGATATGGCCATACACAGGCAAATGGAACTAGGTGGTTGGGGTATCTTAATTGGTATGGACGAGTTGAGCCAAAGGACCTGATTCTGTGCTGTTGGACACCATGACTAACTAATGTCAACATTTAACCTAGTGATGTCTGAAACTGGCTACAGTTGGCTGTCTTCTCACAGCTCCAGCAAGGTGCATTCTCTGTGGGTTTGTATGTTCTCCTTGGGACCGCATGGATTTCCATCTGATACTTTGCGTTCCTCTTCCTACATCACAAAAATAAGTTAGAAGATGAATTAACTACTGCAAATGGCCCATTGTTATTGGTAATATGGAAACAATGAAGGGGAGTATATGCACACATACAAGAGAATTAATTGCAGGGTTGCAGGGAAATAAAGGGAATGGGACTGATAATATTGTGCTATTGAGAGCTAGCATGGACCAGAATGATTGAATGGCCTTCTATGATAAACAATATATATGCTAAAGCCGGTACAGACTACATTTGCAGCCCTGCCCTCATCAGCCTTATTCATAAAACTCAATTAAAATAGTGAGACAATCTCCCACGCACATAAGAATGCTGGATTAATTTTGTATGATTTACCTTGTTGATAAATGTCTAGAATGCCTATAATATCACCATTCAGCCTCCTGCACTCCAAGTCCAGCCTGCCCAACCTCTCCCTATAGCTCAGGCCCTCCAAACTTTGCAACATCCTCATAAATCTTCTCTGTCTCTTTCCAGCTTTACTTTAGATTCCAGAGATACTCAAAGTTTGACCTCATCAACATCTTAATGTAACATCCCAATTTCTATACTCAATTCCCTGGCTGATCAACAGCATTCAAAAAGCTTTCTTCATCACTCTATTTAACTATGATGTCACTTTCAGGAAACTACGTACTTGTACTCCTTGATTTCTCGGTTCCACAACACTCACTGTGAATGTCCTGCTCTGGTTTGACTTCCCATTTCATATTTATTTGGATTATTTCACAACCCGCCCAGCCGATCACGATCCGACTGTGCTTCTTGATAACCAGCTTCATTGTGTACAATACCGCCTCTAGTGTCATCAGCAATCTTATTGATCATGCCTTGTACATTCACATCCACATTGGTGATAAAGGTGACAAAAAACAATGGGCACAACACCTCTCCTTGTAGCACACCGTAAGCCATAGGCCTCCAGTCTCAAAATCAAAAATTTCACCACCATCCTGTTTCCTACCATTAAGCCAATTCTGTACCCAGTTAGCTTGCTCTCCCCTCAATCCTATGTGATCTAACCTCCCAGAACAGACTACTATGTGGAATCTTAACAAAGGACTTGCTAAATTGACTACATCTGCAGCATTGTCTTCATCAGCCTTCCTGATTACTTCTTCATAGATCTCCGTTAGCCTCCTTTCTAAGCTCATCTCCCATTTCCATCCCTATTTCCCTTTTATTTCCCCCTCCTTCCCTTTCTCTGTCTCCTTATATACACCAGTCTGTATTTACACATCACACCTTGTTCCTCCTTATCTCATGCTCTGTCTCCATTTCACCTCCAACCTTTGTCACTTACTTCATCCATCTGCCAATCATAAACCCCCTCACCCGTATCCACTTATCACCTGCCAGGCTTTGTCCCATTCCCACCTTCGTTTTCTAACTTTCACCCACCCTTCCTTCCCCCCCCCCCCCATTATGATCTGTCTGAAGAGTCCCAACCCAAAATGCCATTTGTCCATTTTCTTCAACGATGTAGTCTGACGAGTTCCTCCAGCATCTTGTGTTTTGTGGAAGATACGAGTGGCTTGTTTCCATATACAACATCGTTCTGAAATCTAAACCTTCTCATAGCCTTCCTTAAAGATAGAAGCATGTCCAAACAACCCTTCCTATAGTACATGCTGTGGAGTACTGTCTTTGCCTTGCAAGGCAAAGAACCTCCCCCCAATGCAAGTTTATCTATTCCAGTCAATTTCTTCCAAATAATACAGGCCTGTTTCCTTTCACATTGACCAGTCAGGGTCCAAATGCCTCTGTACGTCAATAGAAATGGAATCTCTTGCAGAACCGAAATGTTGTCTGGTTTCTATGACAGTGAAAGTGCTATGGCTGCAGTAGTCACTTCTCCAGTTTCCCTTTTTATAGGTGTTCTTGCACAAGTGATACAGATGCTCTGGTGTGCAGCTCCATGATCATTGATTTTCCTCCCAGGTCAATACAGTTATATTCCATCCGTATCCCTAAGTTGTACAAACAGCTAACTACCCAAATTACTTTTCTTCGAGTGTTTGCGGGGCTGGTGAGTCGCTCGCTGCAGCTCCGGCCATGGAGCAGTGCAAGAGTCCCGGGCCATCGGAGGCGTTGGAAGCTTTGCGCCGCTGCCGTGAGAGTCTCTGTGCCGAAGGACAAAGACTCTCAAAGGGAGGGGGAGAGAGAGGAGAAGGAGACAGGGGGCGGGGCTGGAAGAGGGGGTGTGAGGAGAGGAGAGAAGGGGAGAGAGGGGGGGGAGGCAGGGGATGGGAGAGGAGGAGGGAGGAGAGGTGGAGGGAGGAGAGGAGGAGGGAGAGAGGAGGAGGGAGGAGAGGAAGAGGGAGGAGAGGAGGAGGCGGGGAGAGGAGGAGAGAGGAGAGAGGAGGAGGAGGGGGAGAGGAGGAGGGAGAGAGGAGGAGGGAGAGAGGAGGGGGAGAGAGGAGGAGGGGGAGAGGGGAAAGAGGAGGGAGAGGGTGAGAGAGAGGGGGTGAGAGGGGGGGGGTGAGAGGGGGGGGGGTGAGAGGGGGGGGTGAGAGGGGGGGGTGAGAGGGGGGGGGGTGAGAGGGGGGGGGGTGAGAGGGGGGGGGGTGAGGGGGGGGGGGGAGAGGGGGGGGGGGGTGAGAGGGGGGGGGGTGAGAGGGGGGGAGAGGGGTGGAGAGAAGGGGGGAGAGAGGGGGGGGGAGGGAGAGGGGAGGGGGGGGGGGGAGGGAGGGGGGGGTGAGAGGGGGGTGGGTGAGAGGGGGGGGGGTGGTGAGAGGGGGGGTGAGAGGGGGGGTGAGAGGGGGGGTGAGAGGGGGGGTGAGAGGGGGGTGAGAGGGGGGGTGAGAGGGGGGGTGAGAGAGGGGGTGAGAGAGGGGGAGAGGGAGAGGGAGAGAGAGGGGGTGAGAGAGGGTGGAGAGAGAGGGGGGAGTGAGAGAGGGGGTGAGAGAGGGGGTGAGAGAGGGGGCGAGAGAGGGGGTGAGAGAGGGGGTGAGAGAGGGGGTGAGAGAGGGGTGAGAGAGGGGGTGAGAGAGGGGGTGAGAGAGGGGGAGTGGTAAAGAGAGGGGGTGGTAAAAGAGAGGGGGTGGTTAAAGAGAGGAGGGTGGTAAAGAGAGAGGGTGGTAAAAGAGAGAGGGGAAGGGGAGAGAGGGGGAAGAGGGAGAGAGGGGAAGAGGGATAGAGAGAGGGGGAAGGGAGAGGGGGAAGAGGGAGAGAGGGGGAAAGAGAGAAACGGGGGAAAGAGAGAGAGAGAGAGAGGGGGGGCAAAGAGCAATAGGATAGACAGGAGAAAGAGAGGGGGGGAAAAGGGAGCAAGGCGGAAGAGCAAGGCTCAGCCTCCTCACTTTCAAAAACGCTCCGCGGTCCCTGGTTCAGACGGAGAACACTGCCAGATGTGAGCGGGGTACTGAGGCCAGTTGTCCGTGATGTCTGGATCCCAATGCTCAGCGCTTTATGTTTCGGAGTTGGCTAATGTTATTGATTTGTAATTAGCCTGATGTGTAATTAGTTGACAAAACCTTAATTTATTAATCCAGAATATCCAGGGGGATGGGATAAGTGTAATATTAAAATGACATGCAAGGTGTCAGGCTGTCTGTCACAACATACCCATTATTTATTTCAGTTGGGAAGACAGCACTATTGTCTTTTTCCACTCAATTATTATATTTGTTTACCTCACTGACTATTTCTAAATCCCCCCCCCCCCCCCCCCCCCCCCCAATTCCTTTGACAGGTTGAATAGAAATGTCCCTAATCTCGTTGTTTTATTAATTGAACACGTAGATGAACATCCTCAGAGGAAACTGATTCAGATGCGATATTTAAGAGCTTGTTCAAAGAAGGGGCATATTTTAAAGGAGTGAGAGAGATACTTGCAGGGGAATGTGTGAGGAGATTATTATTTGTCTTTAGTTTTAGATTGAACCAGGACATCTGAAGATTCAAAGTTTAATATAGTAATTGTGCTGATACTGACCCCAACCAACCACGTAATGAATATCATCCATTCCGGAGGTTTTACTTTTATGATGCCATTTAAACTTCACTTGGATTTCAATCACTTCAATGTAAAAGTAATTGGGAATGGGGAGCATTGGAACAAAAATTTGCCTTCTGTCCATATTAACTGTAATGTAATAATGTATGCATGTTGGTAGGTGTAATCAAAACAAAGATCTTTTCATCATTCTTGAGTTATGAATACCACAGAAAATATTATGTACTCTCAAGATCACATTTAATAGAATAATATTGCTTAAATATATAGTTATTGGACTTTGCATTTTGGAAAAGTCCCAGATAAGAGGAAGACAGCAAAATACTGAAAATATTGGGGGTGAAAATGACTTCAGGACAGTTTGTTACGAAAACGAAAGAAATGGTAACAGGATACTTATACAGCTGAGTGAGTATAATTTTATGGATGAGAAATTGTGTTCAACCAATTGATGACTTCTTTGACAAAGTAACCAGCATGTTAGATAACAAGGAAGCAAATGAATGTAGCAAATTTTGTTATCCATAATTTGGTCTGTGAAGTGCCCCACAAAGGATTACTGCATTAGATAAGCACCTGTGGACTTGAACGTAATAGGGGGTCAGGTGTGGGCCAGATATATTGTCAGTGCAAAGGGGCTAGGAGCAAGGCCAAGTGTGCATCCATAGTCAAGGTCTGGAATAGTACTAGGTGTGCAGTCAAACCTGGGACCAGGGGAGTGTTCAGCACTGGGAACCCAAGCAGGTAAGCAGCTATGATCAGGGTAGAATAGGGGGCCAGGTGTAAGGCTGGACTAAGGGACAGGAATGAGATAAGGTATGCAACTGGAGTCAGGACCAGGAGTAGGACCAGGTGTGCAGTCAGACCCAGGTTGGTCAACATTGGCCAAGTGTTTGATTATAACCTGATTTCCATACATTAATACACTAAGATCATTCATGTGCTGCACCTGTTGATCAGAGCCTGACTCTACTGTGGAATTTAATTAGGAATGTAATTTAGTCTAACCTTATTTATACTAATCTAATTTAAAGCATATATATTGCATTCAAGTGTGTTAAAAGACTCGATACAGTATGCACCATATTGCACAATTTAAAGCTGAAAATGTTCCTTACCAATGGGAGGGTGAACACCCTCCTCCAACACCTCCCCCCCCCCCCCCCCCCCCCCCCCCCCCCCCCCCCCCCCCTTTGGCGCAACCAGAATTTTTTAAAAGTACAATATCTGTGGGATCCAAAAGAGCAAAGAATATATTTGCTCTTTTTATCTGGAATATAGTTTGCTACTAAAAATTATTTCAAACCGTTCAAAATAAGAAACCAAATCTTCTTTTAAACCTTCAGATTGCACCAACCAAATTTTGTTACCCTAGTTTCCCCCCATCCTTAAATTTTAATTGCCAAAACAAAATCTTGCTGATTAGTCACACACTGCAAAACAACATTTAGATGCATGCCATATCCAGTTTATGTACCAAGAGAAAGCACGGTGTTTATCTGTGTGTAGCCATCTTCGATTTCCTTACTGATCCCCCCTACTGGTTTACTGCCAGTACTACAGCACCCCAAGACAAACAAACCCACAAATCATATACGAGAAGCAGTACCTCTAGTGTTCAAGAAGGAACTGCAGATGCTGGAAAATCGAAGGTACACAAAAATGCTGGAGAAACTCAGCGGGTGCAGCAGCATCTATGGAGCGAAGGAAATAAGCAACGTTTTGGGCCGAAACCCTTCTTCAGACTGGGGTCTGTCAGTCTGAAGGAGGGTTTCGGCCCGAAACGTTGCTTATTTCCTTCGCTCCATAGATGCTGCTGCACCTGCTGAGTTTCTCCAGCATTTTTGTGTACCAAGCAGTACCTCTAGCCAGGCGGCCCAGTATAGTTACAAAACTGCTAATACTCCATCCAACAATGTAGAAAAAATGACGAATTGATAGAGTAACTCAGTGGGTCAGGTAGGGTCTCTAGCCAACATTATTAGAACACCAATCCATGTGAAGGGAATGAAGATTGCCACCTGACACACTGAGTTACTCCAGAACTCTGTCTTTTTCTGTAAACTAGCATCCGCAGTTCCTGGTGACATCAATGTAGAATATTGCCCAAGCATGTCATATTTACAAAAAGTAGAACACATCCAATTCAACTAATTAGCACAGCAGTAGAGTTGCTGCCTTACAATGCCAGTAGACACGGATTCGATCCTGACCACAGGTGCTGTCTGTATGGAGTTTATACGTTCTCCCCGTGACTGTGTGGGTTTTCTCTGAGATCTTCAGTTTCCTCCCAAATTCTAAAGACGTACAGGTTTGTAGGTTAATTGGCTTGGTACAAGTGTAAATTGACCCTAGTGTGTGTGAGATAGTATTAATGCGCGGGGATCGCTGGTCGGTGCGGACTTGTTGGGCTGAAGGGCCTGTTTCTCTAAACTAAACTACAATGAAGCAGCATTTACTCATCAAAATCTGGCATAGGCTCAAGTAAACTGCCCATAGTGCAAATGCTGTACAAAGTGAACTCTTGATATGCAAAAGCATTTCCATTTCTACAAGGTCCAAGTCAGTAGTGAGGGAATTCTCATCCATTTTCTGGATTTATGCTGCTCCAACAAACCTCAAGAACCTCAGCACACTGAAATGTGTAGGAAGGAACTGCAGATGCTGGTTTAAACCGAAGATAGACACAGAAACCTGGAGTAACTCAGCGGGTCAGACACCATTTCTGGAGAAAAAGAAGAGGTGACGTTTCTGGTCGAGACTCTTCTTCAGACTCGACCCGAAACGTCACCTCTTCCTTTTCTCCAGTGACGCTGTCTGACCCGCTGAGCTACTCAGTTTTCTGTATCTAACAGCACAACCCTGGACAAAGCAGCCTGCTTGATTGGCACCCATCGAACACTCCAAATCTTCATTCCCTTCACCACCAACTCACAGTGGCTGGGTAGTGCTTCTTCTATAAAATACACCAGTTATTCACCCAAAGTAATCTGCTAATGCCTCTCAAATCTGCAACCTCTACGAATGCAGAGAACAAGGGCAGTCGTTGCAATGGGAATACCACCACCAGCTGCAAAATCCCCTCCAAGCAGTTTGACTTGGAAATGAGTCACTGTTCCTTCATTCTAACTACATCAAAACAATAGTCAAGAATGTTTTGTTGTCATATGCACCGGGAATGGAACAATGAAACTCTCCCTTGCTGTAGCTTTACCGGCACATTAACGCAACAAGACAGCAAATAGTATATAATAATCAACAATACACTAAATTATCAGTAATGCAAGGAAACCTGACCCAAATAGTGCAAACAAAAGAATGATGCAACCTAAACAAAGTCTACAGTAGACTGTTGTTGAGATAGGGTTGTGGTTGGGGTTGTGCAGTGTGGTTCAAGAGCCTGATGGTTGATGAGAGGAAACTACTCTTGAATTTGTAGGTCATGGTTCTCAGGTCATGGTTCCTGAAGGTGGCAGCGAGATGAGAGCATGGCCCGTATGCTGTGGGTTTTGATGATATTAGCTGCCTAACTGAGCTGCAACAGTCCTTGCGATGTGGGTATACCCACAATGTGGTTAGGCAAAGAATTACAGCATTTTGACCCAGCAAAGGCAGAGAGTAAGATAGAGCTCTTAAAGATAGTGGAGTCAAGAGAAATGGCGAGAAGGCAGGAACGGGGTACTGATTGTGAATGATCAGCCGTGATCATATTGAATAGCGGTGCTGGCTCGAAGGGCCGTATGGCCTACTCCTGCACCGATTGCAATAAATGCTGGAATTGCCAATCATGCGCAGATCCCAAGAATTGAATAAATAAAACGATGCACCATTGTTATAGAAGAAAATACAACAGTCATCCTGCATATAGTAATAAATATCCAGATAGATATTGGTAAACTTGGTTGACTAAATGACAAGAAGAACTGTTTTTGTCTTTGACAAGTAGTAGTTTGGGCATCTTTAAACAGCACTAAAAAGGTCCAGATGATACCTCATCTGAAACATAATCTAATGCCAAGGCCTTGGACACAATGAAACAGGTATGCACATTAAAAAAATTAAAAATCTCCTGCAAGCTTTGATGGAAAGGCATCTGGTCATATGATTGCAGTAGACCCTATCAGGTTTATCCCTTAAAACAAGATGGGGATGTACAATTAAGGTATGAATATTACCAGGATATCAGGGATAAAACATAGATTATTTGAAAGAGTGCCATGGTATATTTTATATCCACGTGAAACCAGATAGATTGTATCTTTCATCTCTGATGTCATAAGGCAGGACCTAAAATGGTGCTATAAGCCTTGTATTGCGACGTGACAGTTTAAACATTGTCCAAAAATAACCCTATTACCAGCACTTATTATTTAAATCGTTAAATCCTTTTTTTTTTTTTTTAATACAAGTTTGTACAAATTACTTCTTTTAAAATATCCGAGAGTAGATAAAAACAGCAGTCTGTATTGTAAATGATAGATTATTTCATATTTTTTTCCTTCCATTTGCAAGAGAGAACTGCATAAAATACATCTGAGTCCCCAGAAGGTAACGGGAGCTAAACATTATGAATACTTTACAGACATACCTGCAGTGATGCCGACGTAACAACCATGTAAATTGACTGTGACAATCCAGACAATAATTAACCTCCCTGTCGCCAATCCATCGAGCTTCGGTGCGGAGCTTCTGTTCAAATTCCAATGCATCAGATTTCTGCCACAGAGCATCCTTATCTCTGAAATAATTAAAAACAAATAAATAGTGGAAAAATTATGAAGGAAATATGGGTATTGGCAATATGGACAGAGCATTCTCTTGAAATTGTACCAATGTATAAATTGTCCATTACTTGCATTATTATTACATGCATTACTAAGTGATGTAAAGTGTCAAATGAGAAACCATTCGGGATCATAATTTGGATATCACAAATATAGAATAGAAGCATAGTACGTATAGTCAGGTAATTCAGTGATCTGGATGAAAGATGATGAGATGCATATTTAAATCTCACCTTCGCAGCTGGGCAATTTAAATTCAGTTATTTAAATGGCTAGTATAAATACTGGCCTTCACAAAACGTTTGGTTTATACAGACCACAAAATTATGAAACATTTTAAAAGATCAAATAGAGTTTGGATGAGCAAAACTAGTGATCAGCAATATCAGATAGAAACAAATAAATCCAAAAAACCAATACAGAAGAAACTTTGTTACACCAAGAGGTGAGGATTTTGACTCATCACCACGGGTGTATTTAGCAGGAAAGACACAAAATGCTGGAGTAACGGCGGGTCAGGCAGCATCTCCGGAAAACATGGGTAGGTGACATTTCGGATCAGGACCCGTCTTCAAAACGTCACCTATCCATGTTCTCCAGAGGTGCTGACTGATCTGCTGAGTTACTCCAGCATTGCGTATCTTTCTTTGGTATAAACCAGCAACTGCAGTTCCTTGTTATTGTATTTAGGGGAACGCTGGACAAGCAACGAGGGAGATGAAGCATCGGGCTATGCTGTTACATATACACAAGCAAAAACTGGAGTAGAAGGATCAAGTGGAAGATAAATGGACTGGTTTTGTCAAATGGCCTGTTCTGTGGTGTTTATGAAATGTAATCCAATCCAAGACCAAGTACTGAAACATGTAATGGGTCCCTTTGTAATGGGAAATTTGTAATGCTCAAAGTAGAAAGTTCTGCCAGCTAGATGGGACGTAACCTAGGGAGGAGTGGAAATTGTCTCGGCTGTGGCCAGAATCTTCGACTACATCGTAGTTCTAGAAGCAATCTCAGCAGATTGCACTAATCTTCAAAAAAGCAGGATAAACTCAACAGTTATTAGTCAGCCTTGTGCCAGAAAAATTCTGAGACAACATTTACTTGACATTGGAAATTAAAGTATATTAACAAATATCAAGCAGATCAAATTTGATATAATCAAAAACTGGAGTCGAAGTCGAAGGATAATGTAGAAGATAAATGCTGGCATGGACCGGTTGTGCCAAAAGGCCTGTTCTGTGCATATCTAAATTGAGGTATTTGAAGAAGTAAGCAAGAGAGTGTTGCTGTAGGAAATAAAATTTGGTAAGTATTTTCAGCAGTCCTTTCATAGAACAGAACAATGCAGCACAGGAACAGGTCCTTTGGTCCACAATGTTTATGCCAAACATGATGCCAAGATCAACTCTTACCTGCCTTCACATAATCCACCACCCGACACTTACAGTTGAGTGAACTCACGTGATATATTTTACTTAGTGACATGAAAGCCCTGGACTGCATGACAACTCTGTCCTTCGCCGTCAGAGTGCATGTGCGATGATGCTGATAATCCCAGGCTTGTCTCAGCTGCTTAGTCCTGGTCTTCGAAGGAGGAGGCATGACGATCTCAGGCTTTTCCCTGCAGTTCACCCTTGGCCCTAGAGAAGGTGTTGATACCTGAGGGTTTCTTCCTGGTGTCTCAGCTTTGGGCTATAAGAGACAACGCTGGTGGTCTCTGGTTTATCGCGGCGACCAGTCTTTACCTCAATGTGTGTGCACAAGTAGTCCTTCGTTGTCTGTGGACAGGAAGAGATTCTGGCATCTCAGGCTTGCCCCAGCTGCTCATTCGTAGTCTCAGGTAGAGGCATTGGCTGTTTAAGGCTTCATTCCCAGCAGTCCAGTCTAGACCACACAGTGGCGCAAGTGGTCTCGCGTTTGACCCAGTGGCTCAGTCTTCATCAAATCTGTGACAGGAGAACAAAGCTAGCAAGGAGGTGCCCCCACTTTGTCTCCCTTTCTCGCTCTCTTCTTTTTTCCTCCTTCTCTCCTGCTTCTCTCATCCTCTACCTTCTCCCCTCTGGCTAGAATTCCTCAGTTTTATAAGGAGAAGTACAAGTGACAAACTAATATCAACTAATTGGACCCAGCTGTTACCAATGATGCTGAAGATTGGCCTCTCCTGGACTGTCAGACAGATAATAGCCTGACAGGCTTTCTGTCAGATAGCATATGCCTTCCTTATCATCTTCCCTCTTTGATATCATGCCAGGTGAAAAATGTTTGCAAGATCTAAGCCCTTGGAAATGGAGAACCAGGACATGCACAAATATGAAATTGGCCAGGAAAAAGCAAGAAATAATGATAAATAGCTGCATTATAATGTATGTGGAGAGAGAGAATACATTATAATCTTTCCTGCCATCAGAATTAAGACCACTGCTGCTTTGTTTTTTCATATACCTGGATACAATTTCAAAATTTAAAGCTAACATTGTGCAGTGAGTAATGAAGTAAAATACATGGAAAGATTAAGCAAAGAAAAAAAGCAGGCACATGGAGGACAACATTTAAAGCAGAGATGAATGGCACAGTGGCATAGCGGTAGAGCTACTGCCTTACAGCGCCAGAGACCCGGGTTCAATCCTGACTATGGACGCTTGTCTGTATGGAGCTTGTACGTTCTCCTCATGACCTGCCTGGGTTTTCTCCGAGATCTTCAATTTCCTCCCACACTCCAAAGACAAACAGGTTTGTAGGTTAATTGGCTTGATGTAAATGTAAATACGGAGGTGTTAATGTGCGAGGATTGCTGGTCAGGAAGAACTCGGTAGGCCAAAGGGCCTGTTTCCATACTGTATTTCTAAATTAAACTAAATTATATATTTTTTTTAAGGTAGAGCATGGAGTGGCAATGTAAATTAAATAGTAAAACTTCAAGGGGAATGCGGGAACAAAGAGATTTTGTAGTATACGTAAATAAACATTTCAAAGGTGCCAGACAAGTCAAGAAGACAATAAATATATAAAGCCCTTGGCTTTGTTATTATGGAGGCATAGAATATAAAGGCAATTGAACTAAAATGTTATTGAAGACAAGCTAACCCCTTGGGAAATATTAAAACAAATTCTAGACATCACATACTAAAGAACTAGATTCTTTAAATCTAGCAGGTGCAGAAGAGATCTATTAGAAAGGTATAGGAAGGTATAAAGATCCTGGTTTAAACCAAAGACACAAAAAGCTGGAGTAAATGTGGGTCAGACACTATTAAAGCGGGAGTTATGCCCCTGTCCCACTTAGGAAACCTGAACGGAAACCTCTGGAGACTTTGCGCCCCACCCAAGGTTTCCATGTGGTTCCCGGAGGTTGCAGGTGGTTGCCGGAGGTTGCAGGTAGTGGAAGCAGGTAGGGAGACTGACAATGAAATTCTTACTTGCTGCAGCACAACAGAATATGTGAATATGTAAACATTGTATATAACAGGAAGTTCAATAAATAACAAATATTGTGTAAATAACAAAGAATAATATAGTCTTTTGCTGTTCAGAGCTCATAGTTTATTTATTGTGTTTAATAGCCTGATGGCTGTGGGAAAGAAGCTGTTCCTGAACCTGGACGTTACAGTCTTCAGGCTCCTGTGCCTTCTTCCTGATGGCAGTGGTGAGATAAGTGTGTGGCCAGGATGGTGTGGGTCCTTGATAATTTTTGCTGCCTTTTTGAGGCAGCGACTACGATAGATCCCTTCGACGGTGGGGAGGTTAAAGCCGGTGATGGACTGGGCAGTGGTCACAACTTTTTGTAGTATTTTTCGCTCCTGGACGCTCCAGTTGCCGAACCAGGCCACGATGCAACCAGTCAGAATGCTCTCTACCGTGCACCTGTAGACGTTTAGGAGAATATCCTTCGACATGCCGAATCTCCGTCATTTTCTCAGGAAGTAGAGTCGCTGATGTGCCTTCTTTACAATTGCATCAGTGTGCTGGGTCCAGGAAAGATCTTCTGATATATGCACGCTCAGGTATTTGAAGTTATTGACCCTTTCCACCATATAAACAGGATTGTGGGTCCTTATCCTTCTCCTACTAAAGTCCACAATCAGTTCCTTGGCCTTACTGATGTTGAGAGCAAGGTTGTTGTGCTGGCACCATTTGGTCAGTTGGTCGATCTCACTTCTATACTCGTCCCCATCTGTGATTCGTCCAACAACAGTGGTGTCGTCGGCGAACTTGATGATGGAGTTTGCACTATGCCCGGCTATGCAGTCATGGGTATAGAGTGAGTAAAGCAGGAGGCTGAGCACGCAGCCTTGAGGTACTCCCATACTAATTGGTACTGAGGATGAAGTGATTCCTCCAATTCGAACAGACTGTGGTCTGTGGATGAGGAAGTCGAGGATCCAATTGCAGAGGGATGCGCAGAGGCCCAGTTCTGTGAGCTTGGTAATCAGCTTGGAAGGGATGATGGTATTAAACGGCGAGCTGTAGTCTATAAACAACAGCCTGATGTAGGTGTTTTTGTTGTCCAAGTCGTCCAGTGCAGTGGAGATCCAGTGAAATTGCATCTACCGTTGACCTGTCGTGGCGGTATGCGAACTGTAGTTGGTCGAGGTTCTTGTCGAGGTAGGAGTTGATGTGCACCCTAACCAACCTCTCAAAGCAGGAGGGTGAGACGGATGTTTGGCAACTGTGGCAGGGCTTGAATGCCATCACCTCCTACAAGGCAAAATCAGGCGGCGGCTCAAATGACAGCGAAGCATCACTCCCTGATGACCTCAATGCGTTCTACGCACGGTTCGATAGGGTGAACACTGATGTGCCTTCTCAAGCCCCTATTCGCTCTGAAGATGTTACGGTCATAGTCACAGAGGCCAGCGTCAGAAGATCCTTCAGGGGGATGAACCATCGGAAAGCGCCTGGACGTGATGGTATACCTTTGGAAAACAGTCCAATGATGGTCAATAAATCTGATAGTGGCAAGGGAAGTGCTGGTGGAGAATATGTAATGTAGGGGTGAGACATGGGGCATCACACCTATGTGGTCTCAGAGCGGTTTACTGGATTGGAGAGGGCACTCTTTTACATGGTCTAAAAATAGTGCGACAAAATTAATGGGAGAATGTGGTTTCTTTGCAAGACCTTGCATGTTATAACCACAAAGCACCTGCTTTTAGGTGTGAAAGTTCTACTTATATTCCAGGAGCCTACACTATAATAAAATCTTAAAAGTTGTAAAAACACCAGTGGTATTTAGAGCGGCACAGTGGCACAATGGTAGAGCTTCCGCCTCACAGCGCCAGAGACCTGGGTTCAATTCTGACTACGGGTACTGTCTGCATGGGTTTTCTCCACGTCCTCCGGTTTCCTTCCCACATTCCAAAGACTGTGCCGGTTTGTCGGTTAATTGGCTTCTGTAAATTGCCCCTTGTATGTAGGTTGCGAAGAAGGGAAAACATGGAACTAGTGTATGGGTGATCAATGGTCAGCGTGCAGCCGAAGGGCCTGTTTCCACTCTCTAAATCAAATTAATCATTAATTATTAAGCATCTTATTAAATAGATACTTAACTGATAACTAACTATGTCTTAATAAAAAATCTATTGAGTGTTGCATCATACTTAATAAGTTCAATTAGGCGCTCTTCCAAAATTTCCTTAGTTCGATTCAAGTCATCTACTTCAGCAAGAAGTTTCAATTCATTTCTCTTCATTTCCACTTGATTCTCCTCCTGGTGTTGCTTATACTCTTCTTGCTCCTTTTTTACAACTTCCAGCTCTTGCTGGGTACTGTTGAAAAATAAATATCAATAGTGAATTCTATGAAGTAACATAGAAAATAGGTGCAGGAGGAGGCCATTCGGCCCTTCGAGCCAGCACCGCCATTCATTGTGATCATGGCTGATTGTCCCCAATCAATATCCCGTGCCTGCCTTCTCCCCATATCCTTTGATTCCACTAGCTCCTAGAGCTCTATCTAACTTTCTCTTAGATCCATCCAGTGATTTGGCCTCCACTGCCCTGTGTGGCAGGGAAATCCACAAATTCACAACTCTCTTGGTGAAAAAGTTTTTTCTCACCTCAGTCTTAAATGGTCTCCCCTTTATTCTAAGACTGTGGCCCCTGGTTCTGGACTCACCCAAAATTGGGAACATTTTTCCTGCATCTAGCTTGTCCAGTCTAGTATATGTTTCTATAAGAACCCCCATCATCCTTCTAAACTCCAGTGAATACAAGCCTAGTCTTTTCAATCTTTCCTCATATCCCGCCATCCCAGGGATCAATCTCGTGAACCTAAGCTGCACTGACTCAATCACAAGGATGTCCTTCCTCAAATTAGGAGACCAAAACTGTACACAATACTCCAGATATGGTCTCACCAGAGTCCTATACAACTGCAGAAGAAGTATTCTGTACCTGTACATGCTGTCTGTAAAGAGTTTATACATTCTCCCTGTGACCGTGTGGGCTTTTTCTGGCTGCTCTACTTTCCTCCCACATTTCAAAGACGCACAGGTTTGTAGGTTAATTAGCTTCTGTAAATTGCCCCTAACAGGAAAACTGGTATTACATAGAACTGGTCTACGGGTGAATGACACAAAATGCTGGAGTAACTCAACGGGACCGGCAGTATCTCTGGATAGAAGAAATGGGTGATGTGTCAGGTCAAGACACTTGTTCAAACTGTGAGTCAAGGGAGAGGGAGACACAGAGATATGGAGGGGTAAGGTGTGAAAAAGAAACATCAAAGGGGATAAAGCAAGGAAAATGTAGAATAGATCATTGTTAGCTTGGGAAAGATGACAACGAAGCATACAATGATAACATTTAATGAGCAGTCAGACTGGTTGGAGAGCAATTATGGGGGAGGGATGGAGAAACAGGGAAAGCAAGGGTTCCTTGAAGTTGGAGAAGTCAATACAGCTGGGTAGTAAACTGCCCACGCAAAATAGGAGCCAGAACTGTTTCCACGCTATATCTCTAAATTAACCTAAACTAAAACTAAACATAAATTCTGTGGAACATAGAGCAGGTCAGGAGATGGACACACACGTGTGCAGCTACAGTGCCCTCCATAATGTTTGGGACAAAGACCCATCATTATTTATTTGCCTCTGTACTCCACAATTTGAGATTTGTAATAGAAAAAAAATCACGTGGCTGAAGTGCATATTGTCAGATTTTAATAAAGGCCATTTTTATACATTTTTATTTCACTACGTAGAAATTACAGCAGTGTTTATACATGGTCTCACCATTTCAGGGCACCATAATGTTTGGGACACAGCCATATCATGTAAATGAAAGTAGTCTTGTTTAGTATTTTGTTGCATATCCTTTGCATGCAATGACTGCTTGAAGTCTGCGATTCATGGACATCACCAGTTACTGGGTGTCTTCTCTGGTGATGCTCTGCCAGGCCTGTATTGCAGCCATCTTTAGCTTATGCTTGTTTTGGGGGCTAGTCCCCTTCAGTTTTCTCTTCAGCATATAAAAGGCAGGCTCAATTCGGTTCTGATCAGGCAATTGACTTGGCCACTCAAGAATTGACCATTTTTTAGCTTTGAAAAACTCCTTTGTTGCTTTAGCAGTATGTTTGGGATCATTGTCTTGCTGTAGAATGAACCACCAGCCAATGAGTTTTGAAGCATTTGTTTGAACTTGAGCAGATAGGATGTGTCTACACACTTCAGATGTTGGGGGAGTCCAGAACCAGGGTCCACAGTTTAAGAATAAGGGGTAAGCCATTTAAAACAGAGACAAGGAAACACTTTTTCACACACACAGTTGTGAGTCTATGGAATTCTCTGCCTCGGAGGGCAGTGGAGGCTGGTTCTCTGGATACTTTCAAGAGAGAGCTAGATAGAGCTCTTAAAGATAGCGGAGTCAGGGGATATTGGGAGAAGGCAAGAAACGGGGCACTGATTGGGGATGATCAGCCATGTTCACATTGAATGGCGGTGCTGGCTCGACGGGCCGAATGGCCTACTACTGCACCTACTGTCTATTGTCTAATTCATTATGCTATTCCCATCAACAGTTTTATCATCAATGAAGATAAGTGAGCCAGTACCTTCAGTAGCCACACATGCCCAGGCCATAACACCCCCTTCACAGATGAGGTGGTATGCTTTGGATCTTGGGCAGTTCCTTCTCTCCTCCATACTTTGCTCTTGCCATCACTCTGGTATCAGTTAATCTTCATCTCATATGTCCACAAGATCTTTTTCCAGAACTGTGGTTGCTCTTTTAAGTACTTCTTGGCAAACTGCAACCTGGCCATCCTATTTTTGCAGCTAACCAGTGGTTTGCATCTTACAGTGTAGCCTCTGTATTTCTGTTCATGAAGTCTTCTGTGGACAGTGGCCATTGACAAATCCACACCTGACTCTTGAAGAATATTTCTGATCTGTCAGACAGGGGATTTTTCTTTATTGTAGAGAGAATTCTGCTGTCATCAGCTGCAGAGGTCTTCCTTGGCCTGCCAGTCCCTTTGTAATTAGTAAGCTCACCAGTGCTGTCTTTCTTCTTAATGATGTTCCAAACAGTTGATTTTGGTAAGCCGAAGGTTTGGCTGATGTCTCTATCAGTTTTATTCTTGGTTCTCAGTCTCATAATGGCTTCTTTGACTTTCATTGGCACAACTTCAGTCCTCATGTTGATAGAAGTTTCCAATGGTGATGGAAAGACTAGAGGAAAGACTAGGTGCTGAGAGCTCTCTTATACCTGCATTAAGGAGGCAATTAAACACACCTGAGCAATTACAAACGCCTGTGAAGCCATGTGCCCCAAACATTATGGTGCCCTGAAATGGGGGGACTATGTATAAGCACAGCTGTAAGTTCTTCATGATGAAACCAAAATGTATAAAAATGGCCTTTAATAAAATCTGATAATGTGCACTTTAACCACATGATATTTTTTCTATTACAAATCTAAAATTGTGGAGTAGACGCAAATAAATAAATGATGGGTATTTGTCCCAAGCATTATCGAGGGCATTGTAAAAGTTGAAAATTCCAAAGCCGATTCAACTCAGTCGAAAATGCATCCCTTTGAAACTTACAAGCAAAAAATTAGCCTTCCATTTAGTGTTAAACAGTCATACCTGATGAAGTTTTCTGAAAGGGACTTCAGTTTTTCCTGCTCTTTGTTTCTCAATAATTCCGAATCTACAATTATTTGTGCTTTCTCTTCCAACTGCCCCTTTAATTTATGGCTGAGGTCCTTATAAATAAACATATCATTAAACAATTACAAATGGTAAAGGTGATATGCAATTACATTTTTGACAATATGCTTCTGAGTAACAGTTAGTGCATAGTTGATCCCATTCTTAAAGGTTCACAGAGGACTTACTTGAAGGTTAGCAAGTTGTTTATCCATTGAAGCTATTTGACTTTGACCCTCATTGAGATCCTTTTTCACAGCCTCCAATTCTTCACTGACAGTCTGTCAACAGAAAGCATCATCAATAAAACTTTGTATTAGCTTCATACTACCTCCAAATTAATACAATACATCTTGGTCAATATCAGCACTCAACAGTTAAAAACGCATCCTCAATAAGCAATGAAAATGATGTTAAAACAAGATGAAATTTCTCAATTTTCTAATTTAGAAATAGAATCTATTTCTGGACCAAGAAAATCTCAAGTGAGAGTTCGCTTCTGAGAAAAATATTCCCCAATGTTAGGCTTGATAAATCTACTAAACAGAAAAATGCACAACTCCAAATAGATAAACAGCAAATTCATAGATACTGTAAATCATGGGGCATATACAGTGTTAAAGGGGCATTTTGGTCAGCATGGATGAGTTGGGCAGAAGGGCCTGGTTACCATGCTTTATGACTGTTTCTGAACAGTACAGCACATGAGCAGGCCCTCAGCCCAAGATGTTTGTGCCAAATTAAATTAATCCTTGCAGCCTGCATGTGATCCAACCCCCTGCATATTCATGTGCCAATCTAAAAGTCTCTTTAATAACACCAATACATCTGCTTCCAACACCACGCCTGACGGCACATTTTAGGTACTACAACTCTCAGTGTAAAAAGCTTGCCCCATACTTCTCGTTTAAACCTTTCCTCTCGAAGCTTAAAGTTATGCCATCTAGTATTTGATATTTCCACTGTGGAAGAGGCTCTAACTGTCTACCTAGCTATGCCTTTCACAATTTTATAAACATCTATCAAGTCTCGCCTCTGCTTCCAATGCTCCAGCGAAAACAATCAAGGTTGGTCCAATCACTCCTTAGAGCTAATACCAACTAATACGGACATAATCCTGGTAAATCTCTTCTGCGCTTCTCCAAAGCCTCAGTGCCCATCCTGTAATGGCCATTACACCCAAATGCAGCTTAACAAAAAAACATTTTAAGCTATGGACTTGGACCGTACATTAATGCTGTTAAGTCTTGCCATTCGCTGTATACTTTCCACCTATTTATGATATCCCAAAGTGCCACTTTGCACACTTGCCCAGATTAAACTGGTATGCCTCTACAAACCACATCTGCCATTTCTCAGCCCATATCTGTAACTGATCTATATCCTGCTGTATACTTTGACAACCTTCTTCCCTGTCTGCAACTCCACTGTTTTTTCTGTCATCTGCAAATTTATTAAACCCATCTACATTTACTTCCAAGTCATTCATATACATCAGAAACAGCAGAGGTCCCAGTACTGATCTCTGTAGAACGCCACTGGTCACTGGTCATCTTTCCATCACTATCCTCAGTTTTCAGTGGGTGAGCCAGTTCTGAATCCAAACTACCAAATCACCAGAGATCCCATTCATCTTAATCTGCTGGTTCAGCCTACTGTGCAGGATATTGTTAAATGGACATTAAAGTTCATGAGAATAACATCCACTGCTTGACTGTCATCAGTCAATACCACCTCTAAACATTCAGTCAAGTTTGTAAGACATAACCGACTCCACACAAAGCAATGCTGATAGCCCATGATTAGCCTATTTTCTTTCAAATGTAAACAGATCATATTCCAAAGAATCTGTTCCAATAGGTTCCCTACCATTTCTGTAAGGCTCACTGGCGCATAATTTCCTGGAGTCATAGAGATACACTACTGAACAGGCATATTGGCCCACTGAGTCACATTGGCCATTAAATACTCATTGTCCCCACTAATCCAACCCTAGGCTATTTTGTTCTCTGTGTATTTATCCACTCTCCCATTCATCTATGAATTAGACACTATAAATGAGTTTGGTGGAGAAGTGAGATCGACCAACTGGCCAAATGACAGCACAACAACCTGGCTCTCAATATCAGTAAGACCAAGAAACTGATTGTGGACTTTGGTAGGGGAAAGACGAGGACCCACATCCTATTCACATCAATGGGACGATGGTGGAGAGGGTAAAAAACGTCAAATTCCTGGGAGTGCATATTTCTGAAGATCTTTCCTGGACCCAGCACACCGATTCAATTATAAAGAAGGCACATCAGTGACTCTATTTCCTGAGAAGATTACGGAGATTCGGCATTTCTAAGAGGATACTAAACTTCTACAAGTGCACGGTAGAGAGCATACAGACTGGTTGCATCGTGGCCTGGTTCGGCAACTTGAACGTCCAGGAGCGAAAAAGACAACAAAAAGTTGTGACTTCTTTGCTACAGCCATCAGGCTATTAAACACAACAACGAATAAGCTCTGAGCTCTGAACTGCAAAAGACTATATTATTATTGCACTATATTTGTTATTTATTGAACTTTTTCTTCTCTTTCCCCCGTTATGTACTATGTTTACATATTCACATATTCTGTTGTGCTGCAGCAAGTAAGAATTTCATTGTCCCATCCGGGACATACGACAATAAAACACACTTGACTCTTTACAACTGCGCATGCCCAGGTCATGGGTCATTCGGGATAAACATTCTCGCCAGCTGAGCTACTGTGTGTGCACAGACCTGCGTATTAATTTCAATGAGAATTATAAATAAAGGTATCCGTCAAATATGTCACAGTCGGCCACAGCGCAGGCTGCACAAATCCACAATTGTACCTATTTAAATTATTGACTCAATACAGCACCGACCTTGAAAATGCAAATGGTACGAACCAGTCAATTATCAAATCCCTGGCATTAGCCTGGGTCACAGCCATTCAAATTTGATATTGATTAACACAAATTACAAGTTGTGTGGTCAACCAATTTGAGACAGTCCTTACATTCCTATCTAAACAACCTTCCTGGATTAAAGGAAACAAGGAGATTGTGCTGTGTGGGGGTAGGTTGGAAAGTTCAGATTGGATTCGAACAGGCTGGTCAAACTTTCGAAGTGGGTTGGTTTAAATAAAGTTGCTGTCGCTTTAACCTCTGGGGTTGGTTCCAGTCTGTCAGGGCACACAGTTGGGTGACCGGGCGGTGATAATTATGAGAATTTGCAGCCATTTGAACTGCAGCCAAATAGTGGCTTCACTCAGGAGTGGTTCTGAGCTCCACAGCTGACGGGACCTGTTCTCGCTCACTTGAAGGAGGCGCTGCCCACCCCAGTGAGTGTCAAATGCGGAGCCAACCCATATGAGTGCGAGCATTTTCTCAGTCAGACTTTGTCAACAGTTGGGGTGGGGGATCTGGGAGAGAGAGAGCTGGCGATGCCGCACAGATGGAACAGTTTAATAACGACCCATTAAAATCCGCCCTTCGGCCACTCGGTAACCTGGGCTGATCTGATCTGACAGCCCTCTCGCTAGCTCGCTGCGTGCCCGATCCTAACGCAGAACCTGCTCAAAACCATTGGGCTTTGGGTAACACCTGCCCAAAAAGCCTCTGCTAACAATGCCGAGCCTTTAGAAAGGAGATGAAGAATTTTTTTAGCCAGAGGGTGGTGAAGAAAACCTAGATAGCGTGGATGTGGAGAGGATGTTTCCATTAGCGAGTCTAAGACCAGAGGGCATAGCTGCATAAAATAAGAATATACCTTTAGAAAGGAGATGAGAAGGAATTCCTTTAGCTAGAATGTGGCGAATCTGTGGAATTCCTTGCCACAGACGGCTGTGGATGCCAAGACTTTGAGTATTTTTAAAGCAGACATTGATAGGTTCTTGAGGGTAGACACAAAATGCTGGAGTAACTCAGCGGGTGAGGCAGCATCTCTGGAGAGAAGGAATGGGCGAAGTTTCAGGTCGAGATCCTTCTTCAGACTAATAGTTCTTGATTAGTAAGGGTGTCAAAGTTGTGGGGAAAAGGCAGGAGAATGTGGTTGAGAGGGAAAGATAGGTCAGCCATGAACGAATGGTGGAGCAGACTTGATGAGCTGAATGGCCTAATTCTGTTCCTATGTCTAATCAACATATCCTTTGATAAACAAATAACATTGGATACCCTCCACTTCTGCGAGACCTCGCCAGTGACTAGAGAGGATACTAAATTCTTCATCAAGGGCCCTGCAATCTCCCATCTTGCCTCTTTCAATAACCTGGAATAGATTACATCAGACCCTGGGGATTTATCCACCATTAGTGCCCTTCAAATGACCCAACACCTCCTTCTTGAGCTCAAACTGCTCTAACATATTAGTATATCCTGTGCTGATCTCACTTTCCTCCATGTTCTTCTCCTTGGTGAAAACTAATGCAAAGCCTACCACTGCAATTAACAAACACCGGTTAACAGCAAAAAAAAAATCACCTTTAATTTATCCTGGTAATCCATCACCTCTCCACTCATCTGAAATCTGGTTGCAGCCACCTCTTCCTTTGCAGTCTCTTGAAAACTCTCTGCTTGATGTTGTGTTTTCACTAGCTTTCTCTGCAGCTCTTTTACAGTTTTTGCTAAATCTTCTGATCTCCTCAACTCCTCTTGGAGTTGTTTATTCTCATTCTTGAGTGTAGAAACATTAACATTTAGTTGGTTTTGTTCCAATTTCATCTCCTCAAAAAATGCTGTTTGCTGTTGACAAATATCATTACATTGCTGCTCAATGGCATTTTTTTCTGCACTTAGTGTACAAATCTGAATGCCAAATTCTGCCATTTCAGTGTTTGCCCGATTAAGCAGATCTTTGGTCTCAACATTCTCAGACTTTAATTTTTCATTGTGCTCTTTTTGTTGAGATGATTCTTCTTTAAAAATCACAAGCTGTTTTTCGAGTTCAATGACGTGTTGTGCTAGATTGCCTCTCTCTTTTTTAAGATAATCTCCTTTCTCCTTTAACAGCAACAGTTTCTCAGCATGATCCCTGTTAATTGACTCTATCTGTTCTTTCAGATTATGAACCAGGGTTCTGTATTCCTCTTTGGAACATACTGCAAGATTTAGATTACTGTGTATACTCTCTTTTTCCTCAATGGCATATTTAAGCTTTGACTTTAGTTCTTCAACCTCTTCTTCCAACCTGGACACTTCACTATGCTCGACTTCAAACTGATCTTTAGTAGTAACTATTCCCACATTTATTTTCTCCATTTCCTTCTCATTTAGGTCTCTCGCTGTTGGCTGTGTATTCAATAATTCATTTTTCTCAGCTACTAGATTCTCTGTCAGCCGAGTCTGTTGCTGAAAGTTGTTCTCAATAGTCAACTTTTCTTTTTCTAGGCTTTCCATTTTTGCCTGATATTTTTCAATGCTCTCTAATAACTGCTTTTGCAAATTAACTTCTATCTCAGCTGCAAGAGCAATAGGAGAAGTTTCATTCTGCTGTGACTTTAACACCTCATTCTGCAGGTCTGAAATCACTTCTTCCTTGATGTGCAAATCTCTTTGGAGATGTAGGAAGCAGGCATTCAACTTAATTTCTCCTTGTTTCAGCTCATCAAATTCAGACTGACTTTCTTTCAGTTTTGCCTCTGCTTTTTTAAACTGCTGGAGAGCATTTTGTAGTTTCTCATTCAATTGTTTATTTTCTTCCAGCAGCTTTTTCTCTTTCCCATCCCCTGGAACCATGGCATCAGCTATCTGGTCTTGCAACTGTTTCTCGGATGATTTTAGTCTATCTATCTCAGCTTCAAGGGATAAACAAGTTTTCTCCACTTCTGTCTCTCTTTCAGCATTTCCCCCCACAATATCTTGAAGTTTCTTCTTCTCAATTTCAAGTTTTTGATGCTCAACAATATCTTCTGCTCTACTTTGACCATCAGCTAAAGGTTCTTCTAAATCATGCAATTTTTTTCTTAGATCATTGTTCTCACAGAGAAGCTTATTTCTATCCTCCTGATGATTTTTTGCCGCATTATTCGCAGCAGCCAGCTCGAATTCCTTTGTCATAAGCTGGCTAGAAAGAGTTTTTATTTGTTCATCTAAGACTTTACATTTTATTTGTGTTTCATCTTTCTCATTTTTTAATTCCTGAATGACCTTCTCCATTGATTCAAGTTCAGTTGTATCACTGTTGTGTATACTCTTTATTTCTCTACATTTAATGAGATAAGATTCCAGCTCTTCATCTTTCCTTATAAGCATAATACTCGTTTCCTCTAATTTCAAAGTTGTCTCTTTCAACTTCAACTCAAGCTCATCTATTACTGAGCCTTTTAATTTCAAATCATTTGTTAATGTTACCAGCTGCAGTTGCTGCATACTATTTAACCACTGTATCCCAATTTCTTCTCCCTCAGCATCATTGAATTTGTCAATAGGTTCATGGATTTTCTGTGCCGAATCATAGTGGGTTGCTGTCAGTTGTTTCTTTCCAGTAAAAATATTTTCTACCCTTTGTACCAGCTCTATGTTCTTCTGTTCTGCTGTGATTAGCTTGGTTTGAAGTTCAGAAAAATCAGTATCCGTTATACCTTCTGATGACTTGATCCTTTCTATTTCTTGTGTTAATGACTGCAGCAGTACTGTGTAGTGTTTACTACATGTCTCTAACTCTGTAACGTTTGCCTGAAGCGTCTCACGTTTTTCGACTTCTAACATTTGCAGAGATTTTGCAAGTTTTTCCACATTGCCTTGAGGAAGGTTTTCACACTGCTGACTCAACTCTTCCATCGTCTTTTTTAGCATGAGGTTCTCCTCCATTGTATCAGCTGATAATTTCCTCGTATCTTCTATTGCTTGCTCATGTAACATTATTGCCTTCTGTAATTCTTCCTTATCCAGTTCAATCTGTTGAATCTTTTCTTGCATCTCTTTTTGTTTTACATCAGAATGATCTAGTTCATTGCGTAGCTCATCAAGTGTTTCCAGTTCCTCGGCTGTTAATGAACTGTTTATTTCTAGATTTGTTAGACTTTCAGGGGCCTGTAAAATAATACAAAGCATATATGAATATATAAATAGCTACAATAGCTACAAGAAGGCCATCAGCATTTATAAAGACTCCTCACACCCTTGCAATAGTCTGTTCGAACTTCTACCATCCAGCAGATGTTACAAGGCTTTCTACACCGCACCTCCAGACTTAGGAACAGCTTCATCTCCAGAGCTATAGCTGCTCTGAACCGGCCCTGCTGAGTGTCCCCCCCCCCCCCCCCCCCCCATGAACTGTCTCCCTCGAATGGTCACATCGCACATCGACCCGGCATAGACCTATTTACACTTATACTGCACTATACCCGGGAGGGGGGGGGGGGGAGGAGGGAGAGGAGGAGGGAGGGGGAGAGGAGGGAGGGGGAGAGGAGGAGTGAGGGGGAGAGAGGGGGGAGGGGGAGGGAGGGGGAGGGGGGGGGAGGAGGGGGGGGGGGGCGAGGGGGGGGGGGGGGGGGGGGGGGGGGGGGGGAGGGGGGGGAGGAGGGGGAGGAGGAGGAGGAGGAGGAGGAGGAGGAGGAGGAGGAGGAGGAGGAGGAGGAGGAGGAGGAGGAGGAGGAGGAGGAGGAGGAGGAGGAGGAGGAGGAGGAGGAGGAGGAGGAGGAGGAGGAGGAGGAGGAGGAGGAGGAGGAGGAGGAGGAGGAGGAGGAGGAGGAGGAGGAGGAGGAGGAGGAGGAGGAGGAGGAGGAGGAGGAGGAGGAGGAGGAGGAGGAGGAGGAGGAGGAGGAGGAGGAGGAGGAGGAGGAGGAGGAGGAGGAGGAGGAGGAGGAGGAGGAGGAGGAGGAGGAGGAGGAGGAGGAGGAGGAGGAGGAGGAGGAGGAGGAGGAGGAGGAGGAGGAGGAGGAGGAGGAGGAGGAGGAGGAGGAGGAGGAGGAGGAGGAGGAGGAGGAGGAGGAGGAGGAGGAGGAGGAGGAGGAGGAGGAGGAGGAGGAGGAGGAGGAGGAGGAGGAGGAGAAGAAGAAGATACAAAAGCTCCAACCTTTTATTTTACTCTTCCTACTGCAAGACAAGGTCTATACAGCTAAGGTTGTCCAACAGACTTTCACAACAAGTTTTTAAATAGTCCTGTAGTTATCACTACTTGCCACTTAATTGATACGACCTGTGAAGAGCACAGACATCAATGCATAGTTTTGGTACTCACTTGTGCATAGTTGCTGACCAAACTGCTTATACTGGAGCATCTACTTGGTGGTTTCCAAAGATGAGATGGAGAATAAGACATGCCAAAAGACCGCCTTGGGGAAAAAAAACCCAACAGTTTTATACTTACTAGCTTAAATTACATAAAATAAAAATAATTATCTACTGAACTTGCTGCTTAAAGCAAAACCAGACATCTTAAATACTGCTAAATGTCTATGATGGCATGGAATGCTAAGGCATAAATTTGCAGGCGTTCTCCAGAAACCTTTATCAATGTTCACAGATCAGTATAATTCCCAATTTGCATACGAGCAACACGTACTTAATCTACAGGAACAGGCTTAGATTGTGATTTCCAATACAACCTGCAGGTCTGGTTGAAGGTTAGATGCTTTGATAATGCTCCTGGGAAAGCTACTTCAGTAGCTTATTTATAACAGTTCGAAACTTATCTGCTTTATTTGTAGGTTCAACCCCAACTTCCATCATCAGGTTTCAGTGCATCTTATCAGGCATATTGCCACTAAACTTATTCTAGGTCCCATTAGGTAACCTATCATTCTTGCTTTTAACCTCAAAACTTTACTGAATAAGAGTAAATTTCAAACAAAAGAAAGACACAGCAACTGAGGTCTGATGCTAAATCAAAGTTATTAGACTAAAGGGCCTGTCCCACTTGGCCGTCATTTACGCAACCTGCTAGCATGTGGGTGGCGTGTGGGTAGTGCGGGCCGGGCGCATGGAGTGGCGTGGAGGAGTGTGGATTTCGTCCTGCACTAAATCTTCACGCGCCACCAGCCTGTCGCGTAACTAACGGCCAAAGTGGGACAGGCCCAAGACCCTGGTACGGCGCAACGTCTCACCTCCAACAGCAGCAGAAGCAGGCAAACGATCGCCGAGCTCGGCCTGGGGCTCACAGCCGTTGCGGATCCGGGTCTTCCCCCACTCCTACTCCCAGAGCGGGGCCAAGATGATTGGAGATAGGCACAAAATGCAGGAGTAACTCAGCGGGACCGGCAGCATCTCTGGAGAGAAGGGTGAAGTTTCGGGTCGAGACCCTTCTTCAGACTGAAGAAGAGTCTCGACCCGAAACATCATCCATTCCTTCTCTCCAGAGACGCTGCCTGTCCCGCTGAGCTACTCCTGCATTTTGTGTCTATCTTCAAATGACGTCACGCGCTCCAGACGGCTGTGCGGACGCAAGATGACGCGCGTGACAGTCACACGTCAGTCACTACCGGCCTGTCGCATAAATGACGGCCAAGTAGGATAGGCCCTTAACTTGGAGTGGGACCAAATAATTGAAATGTTCCCATGCTAAAGAAATGAGGACTCTGAATTATATACTGAATATTATACAAGATCATGAGAGGAATAGATCGGACAGACACATCTCTTGCCCAGAGTAGGGGAATCAAGAACCAGAGGACATATGTTTAAGGTGAGGGGGGAATGGATTAATAGGAACATAAGGGATAACTTTTTGACACAAAGCGTAATGGGTATATGGAATGAGCTGCTGGAGGAGGTAATTGAGGCAGGTAGTTTAAGAAACATTTAGACAGCACAGGAATGGGCCCTTCAGTCCACAATATGTTGTGTCGCACATGATGCCCAGCTGAACTGATCTCATCTTCCTGTACATGATCCATATCGCTCTATTGCATAATACTGATCCAATCCAATCGCCGATCCAATAGCCTCTTAAATGCCACTATCATATCTGGCTCCACCACCACCACTGGCAATGCATTCCAAGCCCCCATCACCCTCTACGTAAAAAACTGCCCCGTACATCTCCATTGAACTTTCCCCCTCTCACCTTATGCACTCTAGTGTTGGGCACTTCCACCTGGGAAAAAGGTTCTGAATGTCTACCCTATCTATGCCTCTCATAATTTTAGTATATACTAGATGAAGTGGGACCCGCTGGGTCCCAGCATCACACGGGAGGGCTGGTCCCCCAACGCAATATTCCACCTCTTCACCAATTCCAATATTGGTGGCCAGTGGGGGGGGGGGGGGGCTTTCCGGAGCTTTAGCACTTTCAAAACCAAAGGCAAGGCAGCTCGCTTTAGCACTTTCAAAACCAAAGGCAAGGCAGCTCGCTTTAGCACTTTCAAAACCAAATCCAAGGCAGACTCGCCATCGTAGAGTCTGTTCTCACGTTCTCCATCATGGTCTGGTTTGGCTCAGCCACCAAGCACGACACCTGGAGGCTGCAGCGAATCGTCCGATCAGCAACCTTCCCTCCATTGATGAACTGTACACTGCAAGAACCAGGAAGTGAGCGGGCAAGATCATCTCTGACCACTCTCACCCTAGCCACAAACTCTTTGAATCACTTCCCTCTTGAAGGCGACTCCGGACTGTCAAAGCTATACATAAAAACCGTTTTTATCCACGAGTAGTTGCTCTACTCAACAGCCAAAAATCATAGCCTCCCTTTGATCTGGTATTTTGTTGGTTCACATGCTTGATCAATGGTGTTTTATCATTAATGTTTTATTATTATTAATGTTTAGTGTTTTCTGAGTCATTTGTAACTGTCACTGTATGTCATGTTGTTACTTGTGGGCAGAGCACCAAGGCAAATTCCTTGTATGTGAATACTTGGCCAATAAACTTACTTACTTACTTTAGCACTATTAAAACCAAAGACAAGGCAACTCACTTTAGCACTTTCAAAACCAAAGGCAACACAGCTTACTTTCAAAACCAAAGGCAACGCAGCTTGCTTTAGCACTATCAAAACCAAAGGCAACGCAGCTTGCTTTAGCACTTTCAAAACCAAAGGCAACGCAGCTTGTTTTAGCACTTTCAAAACCAAAGGCAACGCAACTTACTTTAGGACTTTCAAAACCAAAGGCAAAACAGCTTGCTTTAGCATTTTCAAAACCAAAGGCAACACAGCTTTAGCACTTTTGCATTTTCAAACTACATTTTCAAACCAGATTAAGGGCACTGACAGGTCAGTAAAACCACTCAGTTTAGTAGACATGTGTTCAGTGTTATTCATAGCTCAGACTGAGAATTGCGACCTCTCGCTCCCCCATCTTGCAGAGAACTGAGGCACCTCCACACTTCCGGATTTTATAGTCCCTCCGGAAGGGGCGTGGCCTTCAGGAGAGAGAATCTCACAACAGGAGAGAGAATCTCAACAAACACAGCTTTAGCATTTCCAAACCAAAGGCAACACAGCTTTAGCATTTCCAAACCAAAGGCAACACAGCTTTAGCATTTCCAAACCAAAGGCAACACAGCTTTAGCATTTCCAAACCAAAGGCAACACAGCTTTAGCATTTCCAAACTATATTTTCAAACCACATTAAGGGCACTGACAGGTCAGAAAAAAACACTCAGTTTAGTAGACATATGTTCAGTGTTATTCACAGCTCAGACTGAGAGACATGACCCTCTCACTTCCCCAACTTGCAGAGACTGACTGAGGCACTCAACACTTCCGGGTTTTATAGTCCCTCCGGAAGGGGCGTGGCCTTCAGGAGAGAGAATCTCAACGTTTTTGGTTTTTTTTTATTTTTATTGTATTAGAAGTACAATAATGTGGTACCTTGTAGATACCTAATATATATTGGCATGTTACATTTTATGTACAACTTCTTAATTTTTTTTTTAGCAGTAAAAGAAAAGAAAGAGAATAGTAGAAAAATAGAGAAGTGCGTGATACCGAATAGTGAGAAGGAAAGAAGAAAAGAGAGAAAATAGAGAGAGAAGAGATAGAAAACAGGAGATTGAAGGAGAAATAGCTATTTATTATTCTTGACCACCCTTTACCCGATCCTGAAAGTTAATTTCTACAGTTATGTTGCACCATATGCTTGTAAGAAGTCGATAAATGGAGACCAAATCATTAAGAATTGGTCTGCTTTGTCTGTTAAGAGGAGTCGCATTTCTTCAAGATGTGAGGTTTCCGACATGTTTGAAATCCACATTTTCAACGTTGGTATGGATGTATTGTTCCAAAATTTAAGTATAAGTTTTTCTGCCGTTTTTAAACCATAATTAAGGAAAGATTTTTGAAACATGTTCAGTTTATTCCCATCCTCCATTGATCCGAATATAATCATTTCAATGTTAGGGTCACGCTTTATCTTAAATAATTTTGTGAAAATGTCAAAGATTTCGCTCCAAAATTTATCAAGTTTTATGCAAGAGACAAAAGAGTGTGTTATAGTGGCGTTTTGAGATAAGCATTTGTCACAAATGGGGGAAGTATTTGGATAGAATTTATTCAATCTAGTTTTCGAGTAATATAATCTATGTAGAATTTTAAATTGAATTAAGTTATGTTTTACGTTAATCGAACATTTATGTATATATATCAAATGTTTTTCCCATGATTCTTTCGGGATTTTTATCAGTAGTTCTCGTTCCCAATCTTCTCTAAGTGCCCCTGTCGATGGTAATTCTATATTAAAAATGCTATTATATAAATATGATATTAATTTCCTTGAGTCAGCCTTAATGTTCATTGCTTCTTCCAATTAATCTAGGGTTAAAGTTTGGTATCCTTGTATATATTTTTTCAGGAAGTCACGGATCTGAAGGTATTTTAAATATTGGTTATTTTTCAGCTTGTATTTTAATTGTAATTGTTGAAATGATAACAGGTTTCCCATTTCATACTTTGGTGCCACCTCCTGCACCCGCTCACAACTGACTGACTTCATCCACTTCACCACTAATTTCCATCCGGCACTCAAATACCTGGCCCATTTCCGACACTTCCCTACCATTCCTTGACCTCACTATCTCCATTGCAGGTGATAGATTTCTGACCGACATCCACTATAAACCTACTGACTCCCATGGCTATCTGGACTACACTTCTTCCCACCCTGCTTCCTGTAAGGACTCCATCCCCTACTCCAAATTCCTCCGTCTACGCCGCATCTGCTCCCAGGATGAGGCGTTCCACACCAGGGCATCTGAAATGTCCTAATTCTTCAGGGAACGGGGGTTCCCCTCCTCCACCATAGATGAGGCTCACACCAGGGTCTCTTCCATACCCCGCAACACTGCTCTCTCTCCCCATCCCCCCACTCGCAACAAGGGCAGAGTCCCCCTAGTCCTCACCTTTCACCCCACCAGCCGTCACATACAAGAAGTAATCCTCCGTCAGTTTCGCCACCTCCAACGTGACCCCACCACTCGCCACATCTTCCCATCTCCCCCCATATCTGCCTTCCGCAAAGACCGCTCCCTCCATAACTCCCTTGCCAATTCTTCCCTTCCCTCTCGTACCACCCCCTCCCCGGGCACTTTCCCTTGCAACCGCAAGAAATGCAACACTTGTCCCTTTACCTCCCCCCTCGACTCCGTTCAAGGACCCAAGCAGTCGTTCCAGGTGCGACAGAGGTTTACCTGCATCTCCTCCAACCTCATCTATTGCATCCGCTGCTCTAGTTGTCAGCAGATCTATATCGGCGAGACCAAGCGGAGGTTGGGCGATCGTTTCGCCGAACACCTCCGCTCGGTCCGCAGGAACCTACCTGACCTCCCGGTGGCTCAGCACTTCAACTCCCCCTCCCACTCCGTATCCGACCTCTCTGTCCTGGGTCTCCTCCATGGCCAGAGCGAGCAACACCAGAAATTGGAGGAACAGCAGCTCATATTCCGCTTGGGGAGTCTGCATCCTGGGGGCATGAACATTGAATTCTCCCAATTTTGTTAGTCCTTGCTGTCTCCTCCCCTTCCTCAGCCCTCCTGCTGTCTCCTCCCATCACCCAGCCTTCGGGCTCCTCCTCCTTTTTCCTTTCTTCTCCCCGCCCCCCCACCCCCCATCAGTCTGAAGAAGGGTTTTGGCCCAAAACGTTGCCTTTTTCCTTTGCTCCATAGATGCTGCTGCACCCGCTGAGTTTCTCCAGCTTTTTTGTGTACCTCCCATTTCATACATATCGCCGATCCTTTTAATTCCCATTCTTTCCCAAAGGCTATATGTTTTGTCAGTGATAGATGGTTTAAATGAGGGGTTATTAACTATCGCAGTTAAAAGTGAAAGGTTTCTTAATTTTAAAGTTAATTTTATTTGTTTCCAAATTCGTATTGTATTATGGAAAATTGGATTCTTCTTATATTGTGTTGTTCAATTTTATCGGGGAGAAGAGGGTCGCTCCTATATTAAAAGGAGAACAGTCCTCTTTCTCCATTCTTATTCAACATTTTTTAAACATTAATAACTCTTTTATTTTTCATGATGGGAAAAATCCTCGTCCTGTGCAGCGGAGCGGGACTCTGATTAAGATGGCCAAAAATCACAGCCAAAAGTGGCAGCGTTTATTCCAAAATCAATATTCAGAGCAATAGGAAGTGGTCAAGATCAGACTTTTAGTAATATAGATAGCCTCTAACCTGTTCTTATTGTACAGTATTTATGAGGTTGGTCTGGTTGAGACATTGAACTGTGGTGGTGCAAAGAATATTGATGGTTAAGCCATGGCAATTGAGTGTCATGGGTAGTTGATCAGTTTTGCTCTTTTCGAAGTTAATCATTGAACTGGCACTTTTGGAGCAGATATTAATTGCCACTTTTCAACCTAAGAATTTCAGTTGTCCTAGATGTGCTGAATACATGCGAACTGCTTCATTATGCGAAGAACTATGAATAGAACTTAATGGTTGACAAAAGTGCTGGAGAAACTCAGCGGATGCAGCAGCATCCATGGAGTGAAGGAAATAGGCAACGTTTCGGGCCGAAACCCTTTTGCAATCAAGTGATTATTTTCTAATCTTATACTGAAGCCTATGTGATGGATGAAGCAGTAGTTGGTTGGACTTTAGACAATGCCTTGTGGACTTCTGCACTATATTGGAACCAGAGATAAATATCAATAAACGTTAATACTTTTTCATTGAGCTGGTTTGCACTCCAACCAGTGAGGAGCTCCCCTCCCTTCCAAAGCCCTGATTCTCTTAAAGTGTTCTTGTCCACCTGAATGCCACTATACTCTTTCAATCTCTTTCCAACAAATCTTTTTTTTTTATTTAGCTTTTGCCCATACCCTAACCATAACAAGGAAATTAGTTCTTCTAAGTGTTTTGCAACTGTCAGTCTCTAAATATCCCTTTATAGAATATGCAGACCAGAATTGTGATTATGGTGAACAAAGTGCAGAGGAGTTTCGCCAGCATGTTGCCGACACGACTTTGATTACGGAGAAATTAGACAAGATGGCCTTAGGAGAAAAGGAGGATAAAGGGTGACCTGATAGTAGTACATTAGATTATGAGAAGCACAGATGGGGTAGTTAAAATTATCTCACATGGTCGGGGTATAGGTTTAAGGTGGAAAGAAGGAGCTTTAAGGGCAATCTGAAGAGTGCTTTCATTTTTATGTACAGGTTGGTTGATATGTGGAATGCACTCCCAAAGAAGGTGGTGGAGTCACATACAATGAGTACAATTAAGTGGCATTTAAACAACCACAAGTAGGCAACATAGAAGGATACAGTCATAACGTGGGTTAGTCAGTATAGATGGCCAACAACGTCAGCATGGATGTGGTGAGCCATGTTGTTCGAGTATATGAATGTAATAATCTTAACTGTGGTCTAATCAATATTCAACATATATCTAAACCAACTATGCTTTTCTGTATGACTGTAAATCAAACCCCAGTCGTGGTCTTATTAACCTCTCATATCTAATGATGAGAATTTACAGTCAGTCTGAAAACCAAATTAAAAACACAGATTCCATCCCCAAGTAAACCACATACACCCACACACACACAATATCTTATAATTAAGGGCCTGTCCCACTTGCGTGTCCTTGGCACGCAAATTATGCGAATACATTTTTTGTATGTATTATGTATGTTTATCCATTTTCTACAGACATTTGCTACATACATAGTCATAGAGTGATAGTGTGGAAACAGGCCCTTCAACCCAACTCGCCCACACCGACCAACAATGTCCCAGCTGCCTGCGCTTGGTCCATACCTCTCCAAACCTGTCCTATCCATGTACCTGTCTAATTGTTTCTTAAACAATGGGATAATCCCAGCCTCAACTACCCCCTCTGGCAGCTTGTTCCATACACCCACCACCCTCTGTGTGAAAAAGTTATCCCTCGGATTCCTATTAAATAATAATAATAATAATAATAAATTTTATTTATGGGCGCCTTTCAAGGCTCAAGGACACCTTACAAAAATTGAGCATGTAGAGGAAAAACATGTAAGGGGAATGAAATAAATAGTAGAGACATGACTAGTACACAAAGTAAAGACAGAATTCAATACAAAACACAGTATGAGGCAATTAATGCACAGATGAAAAGGTACGGGGACGTGGGGCTAAGGATAGGCAGAGGTGAAGAGATGGGTCTTGAGGCGGGACTGGAAGATGGTGAGGGACACGGAATTACGGATCAGTTGGGGGAGGGAGTTCCAGAGCCTGGGAGCTGCCCTGGAGAAGGCTCTGTCCCCAAAACTGCGGAGGTTGGACTTGTGGATGGAGAGGAGACCGGCTGATGTGGATCTGAGGGACCGTGAGGGTTGGTAGGGGGAGAGGAGGTCAATGAGATATGGGGGGGCCAGATGGTGGAGGGCTTTGTAGGTGAGGATCAGGATTTTGTAGGTGATCCGGTGGGAGATGGGAAGCCAGTGAAGTTGTTTGAGGACTGGAGTGATGTGATGCCAGGATTTGGTATGGGTGATGGATCGGGCGGCTGCGTTCTGGACCAGTTGGAGTCGGTTGATGTAGGTGGAGCTGATGCCAAGGAGAAGTGAGTTGCAATAGTCCAGTCGGGAGGAGATGAAGGCATGGATGAGTCTTTCTTTTCCCCTTCACCTTGAATCTATGTCTTGTGGTCCGCGATTCCCCAACTCTGGGCAAAAGTAGACCCGATCTACTCCTCTCATGATTTTGTATACCTCTATAAGATCTCCCCTCATCCTCCTGCACTCCATAGAATAGAGACCCATCCTACTCAACCTCTCCCTATAGCTCACACCCTCTAGTCCTGGCAACAACCTCGTAAATCTTTTCTGAACCCTTTCATGCTTGACAATAGCTTTCCTATAACATGGGGCCCAGAACTGAACACAATATTCTAAATGCGGTCTCACCAACATCTTATACAACTGCAACATGACCTCCCAACTCTGACTGATGAAGGCCAAAGTGTCAAAAGCCTTTTTGACCACCTTATCTACCTGCGACTCGACCTTCAAAGAACCATGCACCTGTATTCCTAGATCCCTCTGCTATACAACACAACCCAGAGGCCTACCATTTATAGTGTAGGTCCAGCCCTTGTTCAACGTCCCAAAATGCAACACCTCACACTTCTCTGTACCCTGTATTAAATTCCATCAACCATCCCTTCGCCCATTTGTTGAATCAATTTATTTGCTTTAAAAATGAAAGACTCAGAAATGTAATTCATTTATTTTTTCAGTTTAAAGTTCCACTTTCACATCCTTTATGGACAAAGGTTTCACACAATGGAAAGATCATGGAATCAAAAATATTGGACATCTTTATGGGAAAGGTACTTTTCTTTCATTTCAAGAGTTACAACTGAATTATGGACTGCACTCAAATAATTTCTTCAGATATCTACAAATTAGAGATTATGTTAAATCTAATACACAAGTTTACAGGAATAGGGAATCAGAAATTCTTGATGAATGTCTGAACAAGCATCCTAATACTGAAAAACTAATAGCTTATATTTATAACACCCTACTAAATAACGAGGTACCACCGACCGAACCATATAGATACAAATGGGAAAATGAAATAGGTCATCCTATCACGAAAGATATGTGGGACGAAAGTTTACAACAAATACATCAATGTTCATTAAATGCCAGACATACTTTAATACAATTCAAGGTCTTACATAGACTACATTTCTCTAAAATAAAACTAAATAGAATCTTTCCACAAATCTCTCCTATTTGTGATAAATGTCTACATTTAGAGGCTAATTTAACACATACGTTTGCAAACTGTATAAAACTTAAACATTTCTGGACAGATATTTTTGAAATAACTTCAGAAGTTATTAATACAAAACTGGACCCAGACACAAAACTAATAATACTTGGAATATCAGAACAAAGCTTAACACTCACAACAAACCAAAGAAACTTCCTCAATTACAGTATAATAACCGGAAAAAAATTAATATTAAAATTTTGGAAAGGCCCTACAACCCCCACAATTAAAATGTGGATTACGGAAATGTCGGAGACCCTATACTTAGAAAGAATTAGACTTGTCTTAATGGACAAACAAGATCTTTTCCATAAAATTTGGGCTCCATTCATTAACTATCTGAAGGGATAGATTGGCACAGCACGAGGACCCAGCTGAAACTTGAACTCAGGAACAGATGAAAAACTATACTCTATACTTTATAACCTACGAACCTATCTCCATTGATGTATTACAGGTAACCCATTCCACCTCCCTTGTTTTTCTGTTGTGTTGTTTTTTGGGGGTTTTTTGCTTTCTTTTTTATTTGTAACTTTCTACCCTCTCTTTTTCTCGCTTTCTATAAAAAATAAAAATACTAGAAGCAGAAGTAATTGATAATGGAAAATTTTAATAATGTATGACTGATGTATATGAAAAGTTTTTTTTTTTTACTATAATATGTAACTACATTTTATAATATGTCTACTTCTAATAAATAAATAAAAAAATAAAAAAATAAAGTTCCACTTTCAAAATTACTTAGATTGCTTCCCCATTCAGCAAAAAACTTGAATTAATGGGAAGTATGAAATCACTTCCACAAAGTAGTATCTAGTGCGCAACAATTTCAGCAAAATGTACGCAGATACAAAAAGCAGCTGAGAAAACATTTCTGAAATTGTGCCTTGTTACAAGCATTGAGCATAAGTAGAACAAATAGCCTGCTCTGCCACAAGAACAACAAGATCGCGGCTGGTCTGATTGTTGGTCTCATCTTCACCTTACTGAATGATCCTCGATTCTCTTGTCCTCTCAAAAACTCTTAGCTTTCACAACTCTCGAGGGTAGAAAATTAAGAATTTAAAATTTGTTGAGTAACTAAAAATCTCCTCATCTCATAACTAAATGGCTTTGCTTTATTCTGAAACTATACTCGCTGATTCCCGCTTGTCCTACAAGTGGAAAATCCTCATTGCATTTATGTTTTGGACCTCACTTGTTCTGCATTTATAGCTCTAAGAAAATAATCTTCAGAGCTAGTATGAAATATCCTATCCATGTTGCCTTAGTTTAAAATTTTCAACATTTCTTTTGCGACCATTTTACTCCATAAATTCTGACGAATGGGAGGGGGAGTTGAAGTGCTGGTATATCCCTTTTACTAATCAAGGTGAAAAATTACTTTTTTTTCCCTTTAGCCCTCCTTGATCAAATACATCAATATTGGAAGTGTGGAGCCCCGAGCACATTGCCGAATTGTGAGCAATGCACTATGAAAGATGCCAAATATCTGCTGACTCTTATACTCAACAAAATCAAACAATCTCTCTTTTCAGAAGTTCATGGCCAAACATCCACAGACTTTCAGGAAGTTAGTTCCAATGTTCTACTACCTTTTGTGTGAGGAGGTGTATCTTGATCTTACACTGATTTTAATGTAACATAATTCTAGTAATAAGAATATTTTCTGGATTTACTCGCTGAAATAAATAGATTTTCGCAAATAAAAACATGGAAACATAGACAACAGATGCAGGAGTAAGCCGTTCGGTCCTTCGAGCCAGTACCGCCATTCAATGCTGATCATCAAGAATCAGTACCACGTTCCTACTTTCTCCCCATATTCCTTGCTTTCGTTAGCCCAAAGAGCTAAATCTAACTCTCTTGAAAACATCCAGTGAATTGGCCTCCACTGTCTTCTCCGGCAGAGAATTCCACAAATTCACAACTCTCTGGGTGAAAAAGATTTTTCCCCATCTCAGTCCTAAATGGCCTACCCCTTATTCTTAAACTGTGACTCCTGGTTCTGGACTCCCCCAACATCAGGAACATCGACAAGTAGCCAAGTGTCCCGAAACCTGAAACGTTGCCCACATTTTTCCCCAGCACTTTGTGCCTATCTTTGGCAGACACAAGGAACTGCAGATGCTGGTTCATACACAAAATGACACAGTGCGCTGGCGTAACATAGCAGGTCAAGCAACATATCTGGTCAATGTGGATAGGTGACGTTTCAGGTCTGCAGAAGGGTCATGACCCAGAAAGTGTCCCCTTTCCATGCTCTATTCAAATTAATTCCCATGTCAATTCACACAAATTGACTGGAGCACCTCTCAACTTTCTGAGATCACCCTTTGAAAGTCTAGGAGTTAGTTAATAATTATCGTTCATGTTACTAAGACATAGAAGCAGAAATAGGCCATTTGGCCCATTGAATCTGCTCCACCATTCAATCATAGTTAATCTATCTTTTCCTCTCAACCCCATTCTCCTGCCTTTGCCCTGCAACATTTGATTTCCTTAATAATCAAGAACCTATCATCACTGCTTTAAAATACCTAAACACTTGGACACTGCAACCATCTGTGGAAATTAATTCCACAAATTCACCACCTTCTGGCTAAAGAAATTCCTCCTCACCTCTAAAGATACATCCTTTAATACTGAGGCTCTGCCCTCTGGTCCTAGACACTCCAACTAGTGGTAACATCTTCTCCACATCTACTCTATCTCGGCCTTTCATTACAAGTTCATGAGTTCATAAGACATTGGAGCAGAATTAAGCTCTGGGCCCATCGAGTCTACTCTGCCATTCAATCATGGCTGATCCACCTTTCCCTCTCACGCCCATTCTCCTGCCTTCTCCCCCTTCTTAACTTCGGTAAGTTTCAACGAGATCCCCTTCATTGACACACATCCAATCTGTAATCCGTACAATGAAAAATATTTCTACATAGTTGTAATTATTAAATTAATAATAATACTTAATTTAATAACTTTCTAAATAATGGATTAATGCATTTTACGGTATGTAAGCATTTGATTTATTGCTGCATTTCATTTACAGTTAATAAAACTTCAAATAACCAAATCAATACAAACAAATGTATATTACCGTGCAAATGATGGCCAAGTAGCATCCAAATCATGCCCTCTAGAAGCCAAGTCAAATTGCACTTCATTCAGTTCATACAGATGAATAACAATATCAGAGACGAGATGAGATTTCAGCAATGGACTTCGAGCATAATACCAGTCACTTTAAAATTTGAAAGAAAGGTAAAAATAAAATCACAAATGCAAAATGAAGCAACAATGCTTAACAGATTAACAAACACTTCATAGTTCTCTGGGATACTGAGACACGCACTACTCTCACAAATGAATAAAACAAAAAAGTGACAATGAACCCTTGTCATTCTGTCGCCATATCTAAGTACAGGTTTATTACATTAATATCTGAAATTAATATTGAAAGAACAGATCCATATACTGTACTGCAGATCTAGCCTCACCAGTCTTATGCAATTCCAATAAGATGTCTTAACTCTTGCACTCAAATCCTATTTTCTTTTTCAATTTACGGAAAGATGCAAATGCAACGGGGTTGTTGTAGTAGGTAACTTCACCAATTTTGACTGGGACTTATTCAGTGCAAAAGGCTTCGATGACGCAGAATTTGTTCGGTGTATCCAAAAGGGTTTCCTGAAACAGTATGTGGAAAATCCAACTCGAGGAGGGGGCATGTGGGACCTTTTACTGTGAAATGAATCTGGACAGATGGAAGATGTTTCAGTAAAAGAGCATTTTGGTGATAGTGATCACAACTCCACATAATTTAGGATTGACGATTGTCTTAAATAGGAATAATTCTGGACGAGGAGGTACTAAATTGATAGTTTTAGTGATACACTGTGGAAACAGGCCCTTCGGCCCACTGAGTCCATGCTGAACATTGATCATCTGTACACTAGTTCTATGTTATCCCACTTTTGCATCCTACACACCAGGTGCAATTTACAGAAGCCAATTAACCTACAAACCTGCACGTCTTTGGATTTTGGGAGGAAACCAGAGCACCCGGAGAAAAGCCACGCAGTCATAGGGAGAACGTACAAACTCCGCCCAGACAGCACCCGAGGTCAAGATCTCTGGCGCTGTACAGCAGCAGCTCTATGGGTAAGTCAGGATACAACATTATTAAGCAGGGGCTAGGGGGAGTAAATTGGGAGCAGTTGTTAATAACATAAGAAGCCATTGGGAATAAATAAAATAGAGTACAATAAGTAAAATGCAGGATCATGTGATGTGTGCATGATGTAGGAGCTGGTGGACCTTACTATGGTTCCTGGTGACCACATCTACAGCAAGTGGTGGTTGCTCAAGGAACTCGCGCTCAAAATTGACGAGCTGGAATCTGAGCTTCAAACACAGGTGCAACATCAGCGACAGGGAGAATTGCCTGATAGCTGTGTTTCTGCAAGCAGTCTTACCCACTAGATTAACTATTTCAAATTTGGTCCGTGGTCAGGAGAAACAGGGTGTGACTGCCGAATGAAGGAGATAGTGGGACCCAAGAGGCAGTGTTGGAGGAACCTCAGTCCTTGAGCTTATCCAACAGATTCTTGCTCATTGTGCGGAGGAGAATGGTGGCCATAGGAAGTATGAGCAACCTAACCAAGGCACTGTGGATCAGGGTGCCATTCAAGAGGGGAGACAGAAGAGACACATAGTTATAGTTGGGGATGGCATAGACAGGAGAATAATCACAATTCCCTGTCGCAAGGATCGAGAGCCCCAAGGCTGTGTTGCTTGCCTGCTGCCTGGGTTTGCAACATCTCATCGGCCCTGCAGAGGAAATTGGAGTGGGTGGGGAAAGATCCAGTTGTCATGGTCCATGTATCCCACGTGCTCCAAAATGATGTAGGGAAAACAAGGAAAGAAGTTCTGCTGAGGAAACTTGAACAGCTTGGAGCCAAACTGAAAAGCAAAATCAAAAAGCTAATAATCTCTGTGTAAGAAAGAACTGCAGGTGCTGGTTTCAACCGAAGATAGACTCAAAAAGGAGTAACTCAGCGGGACAGGCAGCATTTCTGGAGAGAAAGAATGGGTGAAGTTTGGTTGGGGATAAGGGAAACGGGAGATAGAGATGGTGATGTGGAGAGATAAAGAACAATGACTGAAAGGTGCACAAAAAGGTAATGATGATAAAGGTAACAGGCCAGTGTAATCTGTTTGTAAGGTGACAATGAGAAGCTAGTGCGAATTGGGTGGGGGAGGGATAGAGAGAGAAGGAATGCCGGGACTACCAGAAGTGAGAGAAATCTATATTCATGCCACTGGGCTGAGCTGCCCAAGAGAAATATGAGATGCCTATCCTCCAATTTGCGTTTAGCCTCTAACAACGGAGGAGAACGAGGACAGAAAGGTCTGTGTAGGAATGGGAAGGAGAATTAAAGTGTCCAGAAACCAAGAGACTAGGTGGGTTCAAGCAGACTGAGCGAAGTGTTCCGCAAAAAAACAATTCCGCCGATGTATAAGAGTCCACATCTTGAACAACAGATACAGTAGATGAGGTTGGAGGAGGTGCAAGTAAACCTCTGCCTAACCTGAAAGGACTGTCGGGGTCCCTGGACAGAGTCGAGGGAGGAGGTATAGCGACAAGTGTTGAATCTTCTGCGGAAACAGGGGAAGGTACCTGGGGAGGGGGTGGTTTGGGTGGGAAGGGATGAGTTAACCAGGGAGTTGCAGAGGGAACGGTCTCTGCGGAAGACGGAAAGGGGTGTAGATGGGAAGATGTGGCTAATGGTGGGATCCCGTTGGAGATGGCGGAAATTTTGGAGGATTATGTATTGTATGCAACGGTGAATGGGGTGGGAGGTGAGGACCAGGGGACCGTCTTAGTTGTGACTAGGAGAGGGAGAACAAGGGCAGAGCTACGGGGTGCTGAGGAGACATGGGTGAGGGCCTCATCTATGATGGGAGAGGGGAACCCCGTTCCCTAAAGAATGAGGAAATCTTGGATGTTCTAGCATGGAACACCTTATCTTGTGCGCAGATGTGGCATAGACAGAGGAATCGGGAGCATGGGATAGTCTTTGCAGGAAGCAGGGTTGGAAGAAGTGTAGTCGAGATAGTTGTGGGAGTCAGTGGGTTTGTAATAAATGTCAGTCAATAGTCTTTCCTGTGATGGAGACTGTGAGATCAATAAAGGTGGATGTCGGGAGGTGTCGGGGATGGTCCAAGTAAATTTGAGCGCAGGATGAAAATTGGTGGTGAAGTTGATGGTCCATGAGTTCTGCGGAGGTAGCATCAATGTTCAATGTAACAGAGATAGAGTTCGGGGATAGGGCCAGTGTACGCCTGGAGCAGGGATTGTTCAACATACCCCACAAAGGGGTGGGCATAGCTGGGGTCCATGCGGGTGTCTATAGCTACGGCGTGGACTTGGAGGAAGTAGGAGGAGTCAGAGAAGAAGTTGTTGAGTGTGAGGACTATCTCTGCTAGGCGGAATAGAGTGTTAATAGAGAGAAATTGGACGGTTCTGCGGTCGAGGAAGAAACGGAGGGCGTTAAGGCCTTCCTGGTGGGGGGTGGAGGTGAAGAGTGACATAGTCCATAGTAAAGATGAGGGAGTGGGGGCTCAGATTCATTAAAGAGACGAAGAGCATGTGAGGTATCTCGGACATGCAGTGCCCTCGATAATGTTTGGGACAAAGACCCATCATTTATTTATTTGCCTCTGTACTCCACAATTTGAGATTTGTGATTTAAAAAAAATCACATGTGGTTAAAGTGCACATTGTCAGATTTTAATAAAGGCCATTTTTATATATTTTGGTTTCAATATGTAGAAATTACAGCAGTATTTATGCATAGTCCCCCCCTTTCAGGGCACCATAATTTTTGGGACACAGCAATGTCATGTAAATGAAAGTAGTCATGTTTAGTATTTTGTTGCATATCCTTTGCCTGCAATAGCTGCTTGAAGTCTGCGATTCATGGACATCGCCAGTAGCTGGGTCTCTTCTTTGGTGATGCTCTGCCAGGCCTGTATTGCAGCCATCTTTAGCTTTTGTTTGTTTTGGGGGCCAGTCCCCCAGTTTTCTCTTCAGCAAATAAAAGGCAGGCTCAACTGGGTTCAGTTCGGGTGATTGACTTGGCCACTCAAAAATGTACCATTTTTTAGCTTTGAAAAACTCCTTTGGTGCTACCTCCGCTATATTGACGACTGCATTGGTGCTGTCACCCATGCAAAAACTCACTGACTTCATCCATTACACCACTAATTTCCAGCCGGTACTCAAATTCACCTGGACCATATCCGACATCTCCCTACCGTTCCTAGATCTCACTATCTCCATCGCGGGCAACAGACTACTGACCGACATCTACTACAAACCCACTGACTCCCATAGCTATCTGGACTCCACTTCGTCCCACCCTGCTTCCTGCAAGGACTCTGTCCCCTACTCCCAATTCCTCCGTCTACTCCACATCTTCACCCAGGATGAGGTGTTCCAAACCAGGGCATCAGAGAAGTCCTCATTCTTTCGGGAACAGGGGTGCCCCTCTTCTATTATAGATAAGACTTTCACCAGGGACTCCTCTATATCCCGCAGCTCCACTCTTACTCCCCATCCCCCTATTCGTAACAAGGACCCCCTTGTCCTCACCTTCCACCCCATCAGCCATTGCATACAACATCTAATCCTCTGACATTTTCACCACCTCCAACGGGATCCTACCACTGGCCACATCTTCCCATCTCCTCCCCTTTCTGCTTTCCTCAGACAGTTCCCTCCGTAACTCCCAGGTCAATTCGTCCCTTCCTACCCAAACCACCCCCTGCCCGGATACTTTCCCTAGCAACCGCAGGAAATGCTACACTTGTCGCTTTAACTCCCCCCTCAACTCCATCCAAGGACCCAAGCAGCCTTTCCAGGTGAGGCAGAGGTTCACCCGCACCTCCTCCAACCTTATCTACTGCATCCGCTGTTCCAGGTGTCAACTTATCTACATCGGCGAGACCAAGTGCAGGCTCGGCGATCGCTTCGCCCAACACCTCCGCTTAGTTCGCACTACCCAGCCTGATCTCCCGGTGGCTCAGCACTTCAACTCCCCCTCATATTCCGAATCTGACCTTTCTGTCCTGGGCCTCCTCCATTGCCAGAGTGAGGCCCAGCGCAAATTGGAGAATCAGCACCTCATATTTTGCTTGGGTAGTTTACAGCCCAGTGGTATGAACATTGACTTCTCTAATTTCAGATAGTCCTTGCTTTCCCCCTCCTTCCCCTCCCCTTCCCAGCTCTCCCATAAGCCTACTGTCTCCGTCGCTTCCTTTCTTTTTCCTGTCCCTCCCCAGACATCAGTCTGAAGAAGGGTCTCGATCCGAAACGTCACCTATTGCTTCTCTCCATAGATGCTGCCTCACCCGCTGAGTTCCTCCAGCATTTTTGTCTACCTTTGTTGCTTTAGCAGTATGTTTGGGATCATTGTCTAGCTGTAGAATGAACCGCCGGCCAATGAGTTTTGAGGCATTTGTTTGAACTTGAGCAGATAGGATATGTCTATATACTTCAGAATTCATTATGCTACAGGTGCACAACCTTTTATCCGGAGTTCCGGAAAACGAAAAGCTCCGAAAACCGGACATTTTTTCCAGGATGTCGTCTGCATACCAAAGCTCGCATTTGGCGCCAAACTTGACTCGAAACGACCCACGGTCAACCCAGGTCTGTACTACTGTAGCGGCTGCCTCCTCTCCGGGGAGACACTTAAACATCTGTAAATCATTGCTTAAATGTTAGTCAGTTAGTTTGGAGGGCTTTTATGTGAAGGGGGGGGAACTTTAATTCTTAGTCCCGTACCTGGTCGGAGAGGCGGGGAGGGGGCAATGCCTTACCGGGTCGCCGTGCAGTAAGCTCCGGAGCGCTGTGGCCGCCGACTCCCAACATCGAGGAGCTGGGGCTGCGGGCGTCCGGCCGCGGGCGGCGCCAGTTGTAGCTCCGACCCCGGCAACTCTACCCCTGGCTGCGCGGCGCTCCAAATCCAGCGCCGCCCGCGGCCGGACGCCCGCTGCCCCAGCTACGCGATGTTGGGAGTCGGCGGCCACAGCGCTCCGGAGCTTACCGCACGGCGACCCGGTAAGGCATTGCCCGCTCCCCGCTGGTATCCCAGCGCTGTGGCCGCCGACTCCCAACATCGCGGAGCTGGGGCTGCGGGCGTCCGGCCGCGGGCGGCGCTGGATTTGGAGCGCCGCGCAGCCAGGGGTAGAGTTGCCGGGGTCGGAGATTCGACCGGCGCCGCCCGCGGCCGGACGCCCGCAGCCCCAACTCCGCGATGTTGGGAGTCGGCGGCCACAGCGCTCCGGAGCTCACTGCACGGCAACCCGGTAAAGCATTGCCCGCTCCCCGCCTCTCCGACCAGGTAGGGGACTAAGAATTAAAGTTTCCCCCTTCACCCCCCGCCCCCCCCCAACCACATAAAATCCCTCCAAACTAACTGACTAACATTTAAGCAATGATTTACAATGATTCCCCGGTCTCCGGGGAGGAGGCAGCCGCTCCAGACTTTTCAAGCCGCCCGCGCTACCTACCTAATCTGCGCTAAAAATCGTCCATTTCGAAATCCGAAAAATTCTGAAATCCGAGAAGTGTCTGGTCCCAAGGCTTTCGGATAAAAGGTTGTGCACCTGTACTACCATCAGCAGTTGTATTATCAATAAAAGTAAGTATGCCAGTACCTTCAGCAGCCATACATGCCCAGGCCATAACACCCCCACCACCGTGTTTCACAGACGAGGTGGCATACTTTGGATCTTGGGCAGTTCCTTCTCTCCTCCATACTTTGCTCTTGCCATCATTCTGATATAAGTTAATCTTCTTCTCATCTGTCCACAAGATCTTTTTCCAGAACTGTGGTTGCTCTTTTAAGTACTTCTTAGCAAACTGTAACCAGGCCATCCTAATTTTGCAGAGAACCAATAGTTTGCATCTTGCAGTGTAGCCTCTGTATTTCTGTTCATGAAGTCTTCTGCAGACAGTGGTCATTGACAAATTCACACCTGAAGAATGTTTCTGATCTGTCGGACAGCTGTTTGGGGATTTTGCTTTATTGTAGAGAGAATTCTTCTGTCATCAACTGTGGAGGTCTTCCTTGGCCTGCCAGTCCCTTTGCGATTAGTAAGCTGAACAGTGCTCTCTTTCTTCTTAATGATGTTCCAAACAGTTGATTTTGGTAAGCCTAAGGTTTGGCTGATGTCTCTAACTGTTTCATTCTTGGTTCTCAGTCTCATAATGGCTTCTTTGACTTTAATTGGCACAACTTTGGTCCTCATGTTGTTAAACAGCAATAAACGTTTCCAAAGGTGATGGAAAGACTGGAGGAAAGACTATGTGCTGAGAGCTCTCTGATACCTGCATTAAGAAGGCATTTAAACACACCTGAGCAATTACAAACACCTATGAAGCCATGTGTCCCAAACATTACGGTGCCCTAAAATGGGGACTCTGTATAAACACAGCTGTAGTTTCTACATGGTGAAATCAAAATGTATAAAAATACTCTTTAATAAAATCTGAAAATGTGCACATTAACCACATGCAATTTTTTTCTATTACAAATCTCAAATTGTGGAGTACAGAGGAAAATAAATAAATGATGGGTCTTTGTCCCAAACATTAAGGAGGGCACTGTAGGTCGGCAGAGAGTGAACCAAAGGTTTCAAAGGTGGGGATAGGATGGAGTCAATGTACGTGGAAATCATTTCCGTGGGACAGGAGTAGGCTGAAACAATGGGTCTGCCAGGGCAGTTGTGTTTCTGGATTTTGGAGAGAAGATAAAAATGGGCTGTGAGGGGCTGGGAAACAATAAGGTTGGAGGCCATGGAAGGCAGACAGCTGGAAGTGGTGAAATCAGAATTGGTGTTTGAGATTAAGGTCTCATGCTAATTGTAGGATCACGGTATAAGTAGGAGGAGGGGTCTGAGAGTTGTCGCCTGGCATCAGCCCGGTAGAGGACAGCCCGCCAGACTATCACGGCATCTCCCTTGTCGACGATAGACACAAAAGGGAGTAACTCAGCAGGAAGAAGGGTTTCGGCCCGAAACGTCGCCTATTTCCTTCGCTCCATAGATGCTGCTGCACCCGCTGAGTTTCCCCAGCAATTTTGTGTAACTCAGCAGGACAGGCAGGTTCTCTGGAGAGAAGGAATGTGTAATCATCTCTGGATTGCTACCTGAGCCATGAGCATATTGGCATGGATTAAGAGGATTTTAAACAGGCACATGGGTATGCAGAAAATGCCCAATACCCAGGATCACATACAGGCAGTGCAGATTGACATTGGATTAATAAGATTAGAGAGTTAAATGGATGGCTCAAAGAATGGTGAAAGAGAAGAGGGTTTAAATTGGTGGGATAATGGCATCAGTATTGGTGAAGGAAGGAGATATTCCAATAGGTTGGACTCCACTTAATCTTGATGGGCCGAGGGACATGGCCTGGCGTAACTGGGGCAGTAGATAAGGCTTCAACCTAAATTGTGGGGGAGGGGGGAATGGTGGTGGTCAACAGATTCAAAATGTATTGATAAAATTAAACGGAAGGAGAGCACAGGAGTGGTTACAGCAGTCTCCAGAATAAGAAATAGGACAGAAAGTTTAGAAATGTATAAAGGGCCTGTTCCATCCAAGGATTCACATCCTATTGAAATGACAAGCAGATGGGCAGAGGGCATAGGGTGGTTCTGTTGCTAAGAAATGAAATCCAATCCTTTGCAATAAAAGACATGGGTTCAGACGATGCAGAATCCTTGTGGGTAAAGTTAAGAAACTGCAAGGAGCAGTTCTTGCAAAAAGACCCTGATGGGAGTTATGTCCAGGCCTCTAAATAGTAGCCCAGGATGTAAGGTATAAATTCCATCAGGAAATAGAAAAGGCATGTAAGAAAGCCAGTGGTCATGTGGGAGATTTCATTATTCAATTCAATTCAATTCAACTTTATTGTCATTGCACAGATACAAGTATAGGTACAACGAAATGCAATTTAGCGTCTGGTCATAGTCATAGTGCAAGATAGGAATTAAAAAAAAAAAAATACAGAACAAGCATACATTAGAGTAAGAAGAGTACTGGTTAACAATGTGGATGGGAGAGACCAAAGATATCTAGCGACGGGACTCCGAGTTCAGCAATGTAAATGTGTTGTTGAAAAAGCTGTTCCTCATCCTGCTAGTTCGAGACCTGAGGCTCCTGTACCGCCTCCCTGATGGGAGGAGGGCAAAGAGTCCATGGTTAGGGTGAGAGGGGTCCTTGATGATCTTCCTGGCCCGTCTCAGACACCGTTTTCGGTGGAGGGCATCCATGGCAGGGATATACAGGTAGACTGAGAAAATCAGGTTGTTATTGGATCCCAAGCAAAGGAAATTGTGCAATTCCTACGAGATCAGCTCATGGGCTGTTCGGGGGAAAAGGCAATTCTGGATTTGGCGTTGTATAACAAACCAGATTTGATTAGGGTGCTTAAAGAGAAGGAACTCCAAGGAGGCAGTGATTAAAACATGATAGAATTTAACTTGCAGTTTGCAGGGGTGGTATTGGAGACAGATATGATTTACATTTGTGACAGATGTGACATTTAAGAGGATTTTAAACAGGCACATGGGTATGCAGTGTGGCATGTGTGGAACTCTGCTCCATACATTCGGGTAGAGCAGATTCGTTTGTTGGTATCATGTTTGGCACTCACATTGTGGTCCAAATTTCCTGGTCCTATTATTCCATATTCTATATTCCAATAAAAGCTAATCATGTATTTGCCTTCCTAATTGCTTACTGGATACTGGATCTACAAATATGTCTGGCTCTGTCTAAACATCACTTAATCTCGTGCCTTTTGAAATATGCTCTTTTCTTTTTACCAATGCAGATGATCTTGCACATTTACAGGTTCAGCCACATGTTTGCCCATTCACATAGTTTGTCCATGTCCTCTGCATTTTCCACTCTACTCGGCCTAAAACATCACCCATTTCTTCTCTCCAGAGATGGTGCCAGTCCCGCTGAGTTACTCCAGCATTTGTGTCTATCTTAGGTGTAAACGAGCATCTGCAGTTCCTTCCTGTACACTCAGCTTTGTGTCATCAGCCGACATTGACATATTCTACATGGTGCACTCTTCCAAATTGACCTCGATTGCGAGCAGCCGATCATTGCACCTAGAACATGTCAATGTCGGCTGATGACACAAAGCTGGAGCTAGAGTCTCTCAATTCAGACCTAGAGTCTCTCAATTCAGACCTAGAGTCTCTCAAAATCTGCTTAGTTTCACTCTTCCAAAATGCTAAACACTCATCTCTCCGTTGCTATCGAGAAGAAGGTACAGGAGCTTGACATCTGGAACATCCAGGTTCAGGAACAGCTTCTTCCCCACAGCCATAAGGCTATTAAACAAGCCATCAAACAAACTCTGAACAATAACAGCCTATTGCACTTTATCTGTTTATTTATTGTGTATATACATCTATGGTATATACTGAACATTTATCTCCTGTTCTGTATTATTCAGATTCAGATTCAGATTCAAACTTTATTGTCATTGTGCAGTGTACATGTACAGACAACAAAATGCAGTGAGCATCTCACCCAGAAGTGCGAACACAGAATAATGGAACAGTAAAATATATATACATATATGTATATACAGAAAGCAATTTTCGGGGGGGGGGGAAGATCAGTCACTGGGGGAAGGAGTGTCTGGGGGGGGGGGGGGGGGGGGAGGGGTGCAGAGTTAAGTAGGGTAACAGCTGCAGGGAAGAAGCTGTTCCTCAACTTGCTGGTCTGGCAACGGAGAGACCTGTCGCGCCTCCCAGATGGGAGGAGGGTAAACAGTCTGTGGTTGGGGTGAGAGCAGTCCTTGACGATGCTGCGCGCCCTTCGCAGTCATCGCTTGCTCTGGACAGACTCAATGGAGGGGAGTGAGGAACCGGTGATGCGTTGGGCAATTTTCACCACCCTCTGCAGTGCTTTCCAGTCGGAGACAGAGCAGTTGCCATACCATACTGTGATACAGTTAGTAAGGATGCTCTCGATGGCGCAGCAGTAGAAGTTCACCAGAATCTGAGGAGACTGATGGACCTTCTTTAGTCTCCTCACGAAGAAGATACGCTGGTGAGCCTTCTTGATCAGTGTTGAGGTATTGTGGGTCCAAGAGAGGTCATCAGAGATGTTCACCCCCAGAAACCTGAAGCTGGAAACACGCTCCACCTCCGTCCCGTTAATATGGATGGGGGTGTGCGGGCCACCCCTAGACCTTCTGTAGTCCACAATGAGCTCCTTGGGATTCTTGGTGTTAAGGGCCAAGTTGTTGTCAGTGCACCATGCTGCTAAGAGCTAGACCTCCTCCCTATAGGCCGACTCATCGTTGTCGCCGATGAGGTCAATCACCGTTCTTTCATCTGCATACTTGATGATGGTGTTAGTACCATGTACAGGTGTGCAGTCGTAGGTGAAGAGGGAGTAGAGGAGGGGGCTCAGCACACAGCCCTGTGGAATGCCGGTGTTCAGGGTGAGGGTTGAAGAGGTTGAAGAGGTGTGGTTGTCTAACCTAACAGACTGGGGTCGTTGGTTAGAAAGTCCAGTATCTAGTTGCAGAGGGAGGGGTCGATGCCCAGGCCGATGAGTTTAGTGATCAGTTTGAAGGGAATAATGGTGTTAAATGCTGAGCTATAGTCGATGAACAGCATTCTCACGTAGGTGTCTCTGTTGTCGAGGTGGGAGAGGGCGGTGTGAAGTGCCGTGGAGATGGCATCCTCCGTACTCCTGTTCTTGCGGAAGGCGAACTGATAGGGGTCCAGTGTGGGAGGTAGGCAGCCTTTGAGGTGTGCCAGGACCAGCCTGTCGAAGCACTTAGCGATGATGGGAGTAAGTGCAACTGGGCGGAAGTCGTTGAGGCTCGCCGCAGTGGAGTGTTTTGGCACCGGCACGATGGAGGTGGTTTTAAGGCACGTGTGGACAGCTGCTTGGGCAAGTGACAGGTTGAAGATGTCAGTCCAGAAGTCTGTCAGCTGCGCAGCACAGGCCCTGAGGACGCGCCCGGGGATGCCATCAGGGCCAGCAGCCTTACGTGCATTAGTCCTGCTCAGTGCCGCATACACGTCGATGGGGGTGAGTGTGAGGGGCTGGTGATCGGCAGGGAGCACAGCCTTGATGGCCATCTCTAGAGTGTCCCTGTCAAAGCGGCCATAAAGTGGTTAAGCTCCTCAAGGAAGGAGGCGTCGCTGGATGTGGGGGTGGTGTTGGTGGGTTTATAGTCCGTGATGGCCTGGATGCCTTGCCACATGGCGTCGGGGGTCGGTGTTGTTCTTGAAGTGCTCCTCGATCCTTAGCTTGTAGCTATGCTTGGCCTTCTTGATGCCCCTCTTCAGGTTAGCCCTGGATGAACTGTAGGCTCAAGCATCGCCTGACCTGAAAGCAGTGTCACGTGTCTTCAGCAGTAGCCTGACCTCGCTGTTCATCCATGGCTTCTGATTCGGGGATGTGGTAATCCATTTGAGGGAGATGACACTGTTAATGGTGGTTGATAAAGACCAAAACGGAGGAGGTATAAGGTCAATGTCCGTGTGGGAGTCAAGGGTGGCCTGAGCTGCAAACATTCCAGTCAGTGTTTCCAAAACGCTGCTGAAGTGTGGAGTCCGCTCCCTCTGACCAGACTTTAACTGTCCTCACTGTGGGTTTAACACATCTGATGAGTGGAGAGTATTTTGGGAGCAGGAACAATGAGAGGTGATCAGGCTGTCCAAGGTGGGGGAGGGGGACGGCTTTGTAAGCTTCAGCCATGTTTATGTAAACTTTGTCCAGTACTTGTCTTCTCTAGTGGCGAAGGAGACATGTTGGTGGAATTTGGGGAGTACAGTCTTCAAGTTGGAGTGATTGAAGTCACCCGCAACAATGTAGGCTGCCTCGGGGTTGTGAGTCTGTTGTTTGCTAATGGCAGTATGCAGTTCTTTCATTGCAAGCTTAGCATTAGCATCCAGAGGAATATAGGCTGCAGTCTATCTGAGCAGATAGAACGGTCTGCATTTAACCATGAGAAACTCTAGGTTAGCTGAGCAGTGACTCTCGATGATGGTAGTGTCCGTGCACCAAGCTTTATTTACATAAATGCACAGACCCCCACCTCTGGCCTTATGTTTACATATTCTGTTGTGCTACAGCAAGCAAGAATTTCATTGTCCCATCTGGGACACATGACAATAAAACTCTCTTGGCTATTGACTCTAATCGATGCTTAGTTCAAGTTTCCAGTACATTACATTCATAGATAGATAGATAGATAAATACTTTATTAATCCCCTTATTCAGGGGAAATTCTGATGTCCTTGCAGCACACTTATAAAAATACAACACAGTATTCATAAAGAAATTCAACACCAAAACATCCCCCCACAGTGATTCCCACTGTGGGGGAAGGCACAAAGTCCAGTCCCCATCCCCTTGTCCACCCATAGTCGGGCCTATTGAGGCCTCCACAGTCGCCGCCACGGCGCCCGATGTTCTCGCCGGGTGATGGTACTCCGGCGTCGGGAGAACCCCCAGCAGCTTGGGGTGCCAGGAACGGCCGCCTTCCTCCCGGAGCCTGCGGCTTCCAAGCCAACAGACCACGCCAGACGGAGCTCCGCACACTGGTGATCTCGGCGAGATGAAGTTCAACGTCGCAGCTGGCCGCTCCGCAGAACCGCGGCTCCACGATGTTTTTCCTCGGCGGTACCAAGCATACTGGAGTCCCAGCGCGGCGACCCAGGAAAGGCATCGCCCGCTCCGCAATAGCGCTCCAGCGCTGCACTGCCGCCAAAGCCGATGTTCTGCGCCGCCGCCGCCAACGCCGACGTTCTACGCCGCCGCCAAAGCCGATGTTCTGGCCAGGTCCCCTCAGGGAAACGTCGCTCCAGGACCCGCTGGTAGGCCGCGAGGACAGGTCGAAGACGCTGCTCGGAGGAAGGCAACCCCTCCGACCAGGTAGGGACTTAGAAAAAGCAGTTTCCCCATATGCAGTTTCATCATATGTGCTGGAATTGTAATAAGCTTTTGTGTTCCACCTTTCAAAGTCCATCTGAATGTCCATGTACACATCAACAAATGCTTCTACCCAGTCTATTCTGCTAGCAACAACCTCAAGAAAAACAGGTTTGTCAAACATGATTTCACTTTCATAAATCCATGTTAACTCTGGCCAGTCCAACTATTATTATTTTTGTGCATGGTTATCGCTTCTTATATTTTCACTACTATTGACGTCAGCTAAGTGTTCTGTGATTTCCTGTTTATACCCTCTCAACTTCCTTAAAAAGTGGACTTCCACAGCTGATCAAGGGCCTCCTGTGGCCAAGGCTCTGGATGTCCGGCCTGGCGGTCAGTTTCCATAGTCAAATTCAGAGGCCAACGTTCTGGGCCAGTATCTCAGCCCCCTGGCGGCCTTAGTTCTTGTACCACTGGATTCTTCTCGGATGCTTGTGTAGGACGGCGGGTACACCTGCCCTACTGCAATTTTGGAAGATTCGGAAAATCTCAGGAGTCAGCCGATTAGTCCTGCCTAGAAAGCAGCGCCTATGCCTCAGGGATGGCCTCTGATCCAAACCTCATGGAGTCTTCCAAGCGCAACTTATTCACTGGTGCTGAGGCAGCCCGTGCAAGAAATGCAAGTTTAACTGTAAAATTAATTTTAATTAAAATTACGTAACCTCTGTTGGGGTGGCAAAACAGACAGTATGACAAGGCTCTGGAACTAAGAGTGCCGGAAAATCGGTGGTAGACCTCTACTTATAAATGAGAGGAAAAAGATTGATAAACTGAACTGTTTTGTGCTGACGCTGAGAACCCAACCCATAAGCAATAATGAATAGATAAAAATGATAAATGAAAACAATATTCACAACAAGAAAATTATTGGATTTGTAAATAAATAAATAATTTCAAGACAACAGTGTAGGAAACAAGCTCAAACAACACATTGCAATTCTCAGGTTTTTCACGAGCCACAGAAAGTAGTTTCTTTGGTATGAACAAAATGGTCAGCTCATTTAGAGGTTGCATTGGCATGCACAACTTTAATACAAGTGCTGGCAAACATCTACAGAGTAGAAAAGAAGTAAACATTAAACAGCAATGTTTAGTTTAGTTTAGAGAAACAAGCCCTTCGGCCCACGAGTCCATGCCGAACAACAAACGTACACTAGTTTTATCCTACACACTGGGGATAATTTGCAGATGCCAATTAACCTACAGATCTGCATGTCTTTGGAATATGGAAAACATTAGAAAAATCAAGATTTTGTTATACATTATAAGCAATTTAAATATCAGTCTCTTACCTGGTGACTTTAGTGTTCATCAAGCATTGCTGAATAGTATCAGCCAGGCGCTGGTGGACTAAAGAATAGCGGATAAATGCTCGTCCTTTACCAAGAGGGGTTTTTAGCTTCAAAAAGAAATTCAAAATGTATCACATACAGATACAAATTATTGTACGCTTTAATAATAATCACCATACATTCGCTGATTTTATATCCTTATAATTAGTTCTGAGTAGAATTAGTTCTAGTAGAAATTCTCAGCTGCCTGGTGAACTTAGTAACTGACAATTCAGGAGTCCAGAAAGTCAAGAGATGAAGTGACATGAAACAATGAAATTCTCACTTGCTATAATTTAACAGGATCGTAAACATTATAACACACCAAGAGATTTATGATAATACAATACAATACAATACAATACAATTCAATTTATTGTCATTTGGACCCCTTGAGGTCCAAACGAAATGTCGTTTCTGCAGCCATACATTACAAAACAAAAAGACCCGAGACACAACACAGTTTACACAAACATCCAACACATCGTTGTGATGGAAGGCAAAAAAAACTTATCTCTCCACTGCACTCTCCCCCCCATGTCAGAGTCAGAGTCAAAGTCAAAGCCCCCGGCTGGCGATGGCGATTGTCCCGCGGCCATTAAAGCCACGCCGGGTGATGCAAGGTCGCGCACCGGGTCTTGTTGTTGGAGCCCCCGGCGTGCGCTCGCAGAGTCCCGCGGCCATTCCAAGCCGCGCGGGGCGGTGCTGTAAGGCCCCGCTCAGGTGCTCTTCAACCCCGCAAATTGGGCGGGAGAAGTCGCCGTTGCGGAAGCCCCGAAAAGCGGTCTCCCAGCAGGGACCCGCGGGCTCCCGGTGATGCCGTCCACCAAACCCGCAGTTGCAGCCTCCGAATCTCCGGAGGTCGGGTGGCAGCAGCGTCCACCACCGCTCCACCTGCTCCGGTCTCGGCCAGCCCCGTGACAGTGAGTAGTCGGCAGCTCCGCAGCTGGAACCCCAGGTCGTTCCTGTTGGAGGCCGCTCCACGTTGCAGCCCCAACGACAACGGAGACCCGACAAGAAAAGGTCGGGTCTCCCGTGCAGGGGAAAGATTTTAAAGTTACCCCCTCCCCCCCACACCACCCCCACCCCCCCACACACATACCCCAACAGAAAAAATAACAAAAACTACATAAAAACGAGACAAAAAATAATAAAACAGACGGACTGCAGAGGCCGCTGCTGACGAGAGTCGCGCCGCCCACCAATCAATAATAAACTAGATTAATAACTGTAATACTAGATAATCATAATAGTGCAAAATTGAAGTCCGTAGTGCAACCAAAGACAGTACATAAAAGATCATGGCACTATGTAGTGTTCAAAAACTGGAAAGAACATGGTAATCAAGGATTTCAGGCTCCAGTACATTCCTCCCGAAGGATTGTCACATTACGTTACTTTAGACTTAGTGAGGGACTGATGTTTTTTTAACTTTTTCAAAATTTGTATTAATTTTACTTTAATCACATTTGACGAACAGGTTAATTTGGTTACTGAAAAATGTTAATCAAAAGAGCCAATTTGAAATCAGTGGATTTAACACCTGCATTCAAACTCACATCAGGATTAGATTAATTTAATTCTTCGATTGGTTCCTATAGTAAAACACTGCATATTTTTTTATGAGTCTGCAGACATTGATGCTTTATCTTTATGCTCATTTGTGACATCAATCTGAGAGTGAATACTTCATATTTGCACAGAAGACAGAAACTGTCAATTGGTTTACAAAAATGTTGGCCAATTCTAGCCTCGAGGTAAATTTTGGCTTTCAGGACTTTTTTTCTTTTCACTCATGTACAATTTACGTGTAACGTATTTATAATTCAATTTTGTATGTTGTCTGAATCTATATGCTTGTGATGTTACTACAAGCAAAATCGTCATTGTACCTGAACCTTAAATTGTGTATATGACAATAAACTCAACGACATGACCTGACCAATCAATACACTCAAACTGTAATAACCAGATCTGCAGAAACTAGAGTGAGCATGTATTCCCTGAGAAGACTCTGCACCATCTCTTGATTATTTCATGCGTCAGTTAAAGATTAAACTATAATTGCATAAACTCTTGGTAAATTGCTCTTTCAGGAACGTGGACAAAAGCTAATCTCAACATCTCATCTAAGCACCTTCTTGTTGTCTGCCATGAGAACAAATTGAAAGGAAAAATTATTTAGACGATGCTTCAAGTTTTTTTATATGCTCCCAATTATTTATTTGTCTGGATGGGAGCGGCACTGGCAAGGCTATCTTTTATTGTCCATCGCCAATTGTCCTTGATGTGTGGGTGGTGGTGTCAATGTATACAACTACAGTCCTTCTGTTGAATGTAGTCCAACAATATTATTGGGGAGGCAGATCCAGGATTTAAATCCAGCGAACGTGCAAGAATGGCAATATGTAAGTTTATAAATTATGAGACCATCCAGCCCATCAAGTCTACTCCGCCATTCAATCATGGCTGATCTATTTTTCCCTCTCAACCCCATTCTCCTGCCTTCTCCCCATAACCGTTGACACCCATACTAATCAACGTACTATCTATATTACTAAAACTCTGATCTTGACCGCTTTTGGCCCACTGTGCTGCGATTTCCGACAGAACGCCGCCACCTACGGCCGTCATTTTTGGCCACCTCGCTCAGAGCCCCTCTCCGCCTTACGGGTGCGGAGGATTTTTCCCATCGATGACAAATCTGAGATATATTAATGTTCTTAAAAAATTCGCCATTCTCTCTGCTGCCCCTGTTGGAGGGAGGGGGAGGGACTATAAAACCAGGAAGTGGTGTGCCTCACTCAGTCTCTGCAAGATAGATGAAGCCAACGCTCAGGTCTCTCTGAGCTCTGAATAACACTGGACAAATGTCTACACAACTGTGAGTCCCCTTAATGTGGTTTGAAAATGAAAATATGATTTGTTTGAAATAAAAAGGCACTGCCTGCAAATGGTTGTTTTGGGTGCTTTGCCTTGAAGTCGAAAGGCACGACTTACTGCAAATGGTGGCATGGGTGCTTTGACTTGAAGTTGAAAGGCACTACTTACTGCAAATGGTGGCTTGGGAGCTTTGGTTTAAAGTTGAAAGGCACTACTTACTGCAAATGGTGGCTTGGCAGCTTTGGCTTGAAGTTGAAAGGCACTACTTGCTGCAAATGGTGGCTTTGGTGCTTTGGCTAGTAGTTGAAAGGCACCACTTACTGCAAATGGTGGCGTGGGAGCTTTGGCTTGAAGTTGAAAGGCACTACTTACTGCAAATGGTGGCTTGGGTGTTTTGCTTGAAGTTGAAAGGCACTACTTACTGCACATGGTGGCTTGGTTGCTTTGGCTTGAAGTTGAAAGGCACTAACTGCAAATGGTGGCTTGGGTGATTTAGCTTGAAGTTGAAAGGCACTTCTTACTGCAAGTGGTGGCTTGGGTGCTTTGGCTTGAAGTTGAAAGGCACTACTTACGGCAAATTGTGGCATGGAATTGAAAGGCACTACTTACTGCAAATGGTGGCTTGGGTACTTTGGCTTGAAGTTGAAAGGCACTACTTACTGCAAATGGTGGCTTGGGTGCTTTGGCTTGAAGTTGAAAGGCACTACTTACTGCAAATGGTGGTTTGGGTGCTTTGGCTTGAGAGTTGAAAGGCACTACTTACTGCAAATTGTGGCTTGGGTGCTTTGCTTGAAGATGAAAGGCACTACTTACCGCAAATGGTGGCTTGGGTGCTTTGGCTTGAAGTTGAAAGGCACTACTTACTGCAAATGGTGGCTTGGGTGCTTTGGCTTGGTTGAAAGGCACTACTTACTGCAAATGGTGGCTTGAAGTTGAAAGGCACTACTTACTGCAAATGGCAGCTTGAGTGCTTTGGCTTGAAGTTAAAAGGCACTACTGCAAATGCACGTACTTCCTGTTTGCACTGTATATTGATTTTAGAGAAAACGCTACCACTTACGGCTGTGATTTTTGACCATCTTACTCAGTCCCCCTCCGCTGAGCAGGTGCAGAGAATTCTTCCGATCAATTAAAAATAAAGTGTTATTAGTGTTAAAAAATGTTGAGAATCTCTCTCCTGTCAATCACGCCATGAAAGCCACACCTTTTCCGGTGGGAGGGGGTGGGGTTATAAAACCCGGAAGTGTGGGTGTGGCTCAGTCTCTGCATGATGGGGGAGGGAGAGGTCACGACTCTGTCTGAGCTGTGAATCAACTGAACACACTGAATGTCTACTCAACTGTGAGTTTGGTGTTTTGTGTGGTTTTATGGTGGTTTCACACTGCATGAAATGGTATGAAGCTGCATTTGAATTTGGTGGCCTTGCACCCTGCTTGAAGTGGAATGAAACTGCACTTGAATTTGGCAGCCTTGGATCCTGCTTGAAGTGGTATGAAACTGCCTGAATTTGGTGGCCTTGCACCCTGCTCAAAGTGGTATGAAACTGCACTTGAATTTGGTGGCCTTGGATCCAGCTTGAAGTATGAAACTGCACGAATTCGGTGGCCTTGCACCCTGCTTGAAGTGGTTGGAAACTGCACTTGAATTCGGTGGCCTTGCACCCTGCTTGAAGTGGTAGGAAGCTGCATTTGAATTCAGTGGCCTTGCACCCTGCTTGAAGTGATATGAAACTGCACTTGAATTCGGTGGCCTTGCACCCTGCTCATAGTGGTAAGAAACTGCACTTGAATTTGGTGGCCTTGCACCCTGCTTGAAATGGTAGGAACGTGGATTTGAATTTGGTGGCCTTGCACCCTGTTTGAAATGGAATTTCAAGGAATAGTCATGAGTCAACTGCCAGCCCACCAGCCGTGAGTGAGCTGCCAGCAGATCAGGCTTGAGGGACTGAGCTGCCACCCCAAGAACCCATACCAGCACTCCAGAAAGCCCCCCCACTGGCCACCAATATTGGAATTGGTGGAGAGGTGGAATATTGCGTCGGGGGACCAGCCCTCCAGTGTGAACATGGGACCCAACGGGTCCCACTTAGTCTAGTACTTACTATATTTTCCAAGTCAGGACAGAAAGGGTGGTTTTGTAACCAAGTTCCCATTGCATCTGTCCATTTAGATGGTAGAGTGTACAACTGTAACATACAGTCGCAACTTCTATACTCAATTGCCCTGACTGATGAAGGTCAGCATGCCAAAAGCCACCTTTACCATCCTATCCATTCCTTTACTTGTACTCTTAGATCCCTCTGTTCAATAACACTCTCCAGGCATCTACCTTTCTTTGTAAAGGTCCTGTTTTGGTTTGACTTTCCAAAATGCAACTCCACACACTTATCTGAATTAAACTCCATTTGCAATTCCTCAGCCCCTTGCCCCATTGATCAAATTCTGCTGTAAGTGGGCAGGCTGAGTTAAAAGCGTGGCTGTGATACTTTCCATTCTAGTCTTGTTTTTAGTAAACATGGTTGATGAAGCACGTGTCTCTATGGCTGCTCCCTCACCTCCATCAGGGACCCCAGCAATCCTTTCAGGTGAGACTGAGGTTCACATGCATTTCCTCTAACATGCATTTCCTCTCACATGCGTTTCCACTGCATTAGGTGTACCCGAGGTGGTCTCCTTTACATCAGCGAGACCAAGCATAGACTTGGCGACCGTTTTGCCGGACACTTTTGCTCGGTCCACCAAGGACTGGATCCACTGATTGCTAATCATTTTAACTCCCTTTCCCATTCCCATTCCCATACTGACCTTTCTGTCCTGGGCCTCCTTCTTTGCCACTCGGTGGCCTACTAGATCTCCCGGTTGCTAACCATTTTCACTCCTCTTCCCATTCTGACCTTTTTATCCCCGGTCTCCTCCATTGCCAGAGTGAGACCACACACGAACTAGAGGAACAGCACCTCATATTCCACTTGGGTAGCATACAACCCAAGTGATGGTCAAAACGGCCACTGAGTCTCCGCTTGGTCTGGCCTTTGTACAGGAGGCCACAACCATGGAGAGGTGACTTTTTCCAGGTCGCCTCCCCCGTGGCCTAACATCAAGGATCGGCGCGGCCTTTCCCGGAGACGTGCCCGGGGCTTCAGCGGCGGGCGCAGCGTGGACTCTCGGCGTGGAGCAGGTGAGCCCTCGCTGGGGCTCGCTGGAGGGGAGCGCTCCGTTTCGCTGGCCCGCGGCAGCCTGAAGCCGCGCACGGTCTGCACAGCTCCAGCTGGCGCGGCGTCTACAGCCCGGGATCCCTCGCGGGGGACCTGGGAGAAGAAGGAGCTTCCACCGCTGGCCAGCGGCCAACTTCTACCGCGGACCCGGCGTGGACTTAACATCACCCCTGGAGGGGAGCTTCTACCGCCGGCCCTGCGGTCTGCGGTGCTTCTGGCTGTGGCGGGGACTTTAAATCTCGACCGCCGGCCTGCGGCCTACACCAACCTAAAGCCGCGGCCTCCGGTGAGGAAGAGCCGATCCTGGACTGACTCTGGACTCTGGTCCCGACTGGCCAATTTTTGTGCCTTCCACCACAGTGATGAATGCTGTGATGGATGTTTGTGTTAAATTTTTTTATTGTGTATTGTGTGTTCTTTATCATTGTACCGCTGCTGACAAATTCATTTCACTTGCACTTTATGTGCAATGTGACGAATAAAACCGTATTGTATTGTATTGTATTGTATTGTATTGTATCGGGAATACCGGATGCAATAGGTAAAGTTTAGGGGAAGTGTACGTGAACCTCTGTCTCACCTGGAAGGATTGCTGGGGTCCCTGAGGGAGCAGGCATGGAGACACGTGTTTCATCTCCTGCAGTTGCAGGGGAAAGTACCAGAAGAAGGGGTGGTTTTTAGTGGGAAGGGAGGAGTGCACATTGAAGTTGCGGAGGGAACAGTCTGTCTGGAAAGCAGAAAGGGATGGGGATGGGAAGTTACAACTGGTGGCCGGATCATGTTAGAGGGGACAGAAATGTCAGAGGATGACGTGTTGGATGCGGAGGCTGGTGGACTGAAAGGCGAGGAGAGCGGGCACAATATCCATGCTCCAATGTGGGGGACGGGGAGCAACGGCAGATCTACGGGACAAAGGGGAAACACAGACAAGGGATCTCCATTTACCACAAATAGAGGACATCCCAGATGTCCTGGATTGGAAAACCTCATTGTGGATGCAGATGCAGGGGAGACAATGAAATTGAGAGTAGGGAATAGCGTCTTTGCAAGAGGGAGTCACAGTTACCCTCCCTTTCCCCCCCCCCCCCCCCTTTCCTCATGCTCCATCCACCTGGACTCACACCTGTTTCTCCCATTTTTCCTTCCCTTTCACCCATATTGCTTCCTTTGTCTTCACAATTTGCATATTTTCTATTCCTAGCTTACGTCTTTTTGTCTTTTCACCTCTGGTCTTTGTCCGAACTCTGCCTATCAAAACCCCCTTCAACTGTGTACACCTATCACTCACCAGTCTTTCAAGAAGGAACTGCAGATGCTGGAAAATCGAAGGTACACAAAAATGCTGAAGAAGGGTTTCGGCCCGAAACGTTACCTATTTCCTTCGCTCCATAGATGCTGCTGCACCCGCTGAGTTTCTCCAGCATTTTTGTGTACTCACCAGTCTTTGTCCTGCCTCTCCTCTCTTCCAGTTTTCTCCCCACCGCAATTAGTCTGAAGAAGGGTTCCAAGCCAAAACGTTACCATGTCCTCCAGAAATACTGCCCGATCTGCTGAGTTACTCTAGCACTTAGGGGTGTTTAAAAAAAGAATAAAACCTTCTTTTGTGTATTACTCCAACTCTATTTAGAATGTGGGACACTATAGCATAGGAATGGGCCCTTCAGCCCAGTGTTTGTGCCAAACATGATACCTAGCTGAAATGGTCACAACTGCTGGTACATGATCCATATCCCTCTATCCCCTGCATTTCCATGTGCCTATCCTAAAGCTTCACTTAAACACCACTATCGTATCTATTGTATATTTAATTCTCATTGACCAGTTTTACCAGGGTTCTTTGATATCCCACTCAATCAAATCCTGCCTTAAGTTTCAAGGGCAGTCATTCTCACCTTATCATAATTTTTTTGTTCATGTTTGGAGATGAAATACGGAATCCAGTTTTCTGGGCAAAACCTAATCTGATCGTCAATCAGTATGTTTAAGAAGGAACTGCAGACGCTAGAAAAATCAAAGATAGATAAAAATGCTGGAGAAACTCAGCGGGTGAGGCAGCATCTATGGAGCGAAGGAATAGGTGACGTTTCGGTTTCTGAAGAAGGGTCTCGACCCGAAACGGCACCTATTCCATCAATCAGTATGTTATCTGTTAGCAAGTACCATCTGATAAACAATGTTATTAACACTTCAATCACATTGCTGGTGATTGAGATTTGACTGATTGAGTAGCAATTAGCCAGATTTGTTCTCTGTTTTGCGAGTTAGGCATAGTTTATTTTGGTTCAGATTAGTTTGGGGATAAAGCAGGGAAACAGGTCCTTCAGCCCACCAAATCCACAATGAGCACTGATCACCCGTTCACAGAACAGCTCTCTCATTTTCCCATCCACTCACTACCTGCAGATTAGGTGTGATTTTACAGAGGCCAAACAGCCTACAAACCTGCATGTCTTTAAAGATGTGGGAGGAAATCAGAGCACCTGGATGAAGCCCATGCAATCACAGGGATAATGTGCAAAATCTACACAGACATCACCCAAGGATCAAACCCGGGTCTCTGGCACTGTGATGCAGCAGCTCTACCAGCTGCACCACAAGGTGGATGAAATACTGAAACAGCCGAACATGAGGCATGGTAGGTTCTTAGTACTAAAACAAGGATGGAGTGAATTGAATAGTTGAAGATTGGGTACTGTGATTGAGGGGATCTTAGGAGAAATCCCAGAAACATAGAAACATAGAAATTAGGTGCAGGAGTAGGCCATTCGGCCCTTCGAACCTGCACCGCCATTCAATATGATCATGGCTGATCATCCAACTCGGTATCCTGTACCTGCCTTCTCTCCATACCCCCTGATCCCTTTAGCCACAAGGGCCACATCTAACTCCCTCTTAAATATAGCCAATGAACTGGCCTCAACTACCTTCTGTGGCAGAGAATTCCAGAGATTCACCATTCTCTGTGTGAAAAGGATTATCAACTTTGCACTTCTAACTGAACATAGTTGTAAATGATTTTGCCTTGTTCTTTGCAATCGCATGCGACCTAATCAAGTTTAGGATGAGGTTGTTCTTGGAACTTCATATGCTTGTTAAATGATAATTTGTTACACCTATTCATGATGAAATACAAGGATGTAGGACTTGGAGCTGATCTAGGATTATTTAGCTTAGTTTAGTTGGCACCTCCAGTTTGAAGTAAAGCTGCTGGATGCTGCCAGCATCCTCTACTCCAATGATAATCCAGATGCTTGAATAGTTGGGGTTAAGCAACCACAGTTTTAATAGTATCAAAAATCTTTTCTGATTTTTGTTTTGTGCGATTTCAATTCTCATTCCAAGCATGGCATAAATCTGATTAAAATGTGATACATTATTGATAAAGAAGGGTCTCAACCTGAAACGTCACCCATTCCTTCTCTCCAGAGATGCAGCCTGTCCCACTGAGTTACTCCAACATTTTGTGTCTACCTTCGATTTAAACCAGCATCTGCAGTTCTTTCCTACACATCCTATGCATAATTGATTGTTTAATTAAAACTTTCCATGACAAATATGAGATGGGAAAATGTACACTCAAATCATTTAGAACCAGGTTCTTTGTTCTGAAGCTGTTTTGTTGAACTCACAGACAACGTCAGTGAAAGAAAACCAACAAGAAAATCTAATCAATAGGATTACATTCAATGCTGAGCCCATTTCAGAACCGGTTATGAAGCTGTAACTTTTGCGTACATGAATATCAGCAAAAGCATGAACAAGAAAGTCCACTAACTCTTTAAAAGAAACAGTATTAAGGACAGCCTTCATCACTGTCTAACAACTGGCAGATGACCTGCATAGATATCCCAATAACATCAGGTTAACGAGATTTCAGATGATGGAACGGCATCACAAGGTAGCATGCATCAAGTTTACCTTGTCTATATCAGTTTCCACATGAAGCACTATGCTTAGAGGTTTGCAATATTTTATTGACCATCATACACATTAACCTCCCTCCACTCCCAGAACATTTTTTCCAGTTTAATTGAGCTGTTTCAGGATGTATCGCCACCAAAACCAATTAACAATTAACAATCAATCCTTTATTTTGATATACAATATTTGCCATTCCCCATTCATGTGTTAAGGCTAAATGGACAAACATTGGAACTTCTCTAAACATCAGTAACATCAACTGTAAAGGTTGGATCTTCTCATTGAAAGTGGCTCCATGTAAGTAAAACCTCCCGGATTCCTTGAGTCTGCCTCAGAACTTTGGGTTACAAGTTAGATATAAATCCTGGGTTTATAATAATACTAGACTAATAGGCTGTGGGCCGAGCATCAAAAATGTGTCTAGAAATGGGATTTCGTGATCCAAGTCACCAAATTACATGAAATGTTCACATATTGTGTAAAAAAAATTATATAAATCACCCCTGAAACTCGATATGAAGAAGAATTGCACATTTTTATTAAATTAGAGAAAAACCGGAAAAATTTAGGGTAATTTTTAGTCCAATCAAAGCACGTTTAACATTGAGTTGTCTGCCAGTTGGCCAATCACGCGCTTTGCTTCAGGCTAGCACACAAAATGGCTGAGGGGGCTTCACAGATGCCTGTTTTACTGGAGATTCCGATTTGTTGTTCTGTGGAATAAATGTCGTGGAAACTTGCAGCGGGTAATTGTATTTAGTGGGAAAAGCATTAAAAAGGCTGAAGAAAGTGCTGCGAAGTGGATTAAAGTGCAAGAAAGCCTTGAAAGCAAAGTCCCTGCTGAGGTCCTGGAACACAAAGATTTAGACAGCCAGGGACCAACTCTAACTAAAAGGTACGATCTAAAGTCTGAATTTATGAAAATCTATCTGTATGGACTAAAAAATTCCCGATATGTTTCCATTTTTCCTCTAATTTAATAAAAATGTGCAAGTCTTCTTCATATCGAGTTTCAGGGGTGATTTATATATATTTTTTTACACAATATGTGAACATTTCATGTAGTTTGGTGACTTGGGTCACGAAACTGCAGAATAAAGCTCCTCGGCCCACAGCCTATAAGTGGGCCCTGTTGGGTCCCAGTCACACGGGAGGCCTGGTCCCCCAACGCAACCCATTCCCCAACGCAATATTCCACCACTCACCCATAGCCCCTAACTGTGCAGGCAGGGTGACTTAGACAAGTTGGGTGAGTGGGCAGATGCATGGCAGATGCAGTTTAATGTGGATAAATGTGAGGTTATCCACTTTGGTGGCAAAAACAGGAAGGCAGATTATTATTAGCTAAATGGTGTCAAGTTGCAAAAAGGGGAAGTACAACAGGATCTGGGGTGTCCTTGTTCATCAGTCAATGAAAGTAAGCATGCAGGTACAGCAGGCAGTGCAGAACACGAATGGCATGTTGGCCTTCATAACAAGAGGAGTTGAGTGTAGGAGCAAAGAGATCCTTCTGCAGTTGTACAGGGCCGTAGTGAGCACATCCAGAGTATTGTGTGCAGTTTTGGTCCACTAATTTGAGAAAGGACATTCTTGCTATTGTGGGAGTGCAGCATAGGTTAATTCCCGGGATGGCGGGACTGTCATATGCTGAGAGAATGGAGGGGCTGGGCTTGTATAGAAGGATGAGAGGGTATCTTATTGAAACATATAAGATTATTAAGGGTTTGGACACGCCAGAGGCAGGAAACATGTTCCCAATGTTGGGGAAGTCCAGAACCAGGGGCCACAGTTTAAGAATAAGGGGTAAGCCATTTAGAACAGAGATTAGGAAACACTTTTTCACACAGAGTAGTGAATCTGTGGAATTCTCGGCCTCAGAGGGCGGTGGAGGCCAGTTCTCTGGTTACTTTCAAGAGAGAGCTAGATAGGGCTCTTAAAGATAGCGGAGTCGGGGATTATGGGGAGAAGGCAGGAACGGGGTACTGATTGTGGATGATCAGCCATGATCACATTGAAAGGCGGTGCTGGTTCAACGGGCTGAATTGCCTACTCCTACACCTATTGTCTATTGCCATTTTTATACATTTTGTTTTCACCATGTAAAAATTGCAACAGTGTTTATACATAGTCCCCCCATTTCAGGGCACCATAATGTTCGTGACACATGGCTTCACAGGCATTTATAATTGCTCAGGTGTGTTTAATTGCCTCCTTAATGCAGGTATAAGAGAGCTCTCAGCACCTAGTCTTTCCTCCAGTCTTTCCATCACCTTTGGAAACTTTTATTGCTGTTTATCAACATGAAGACTAAAGTTGTGCCAATGAAAGTCAAGTAAGTCATTATGAGACTGAGACACGAGAATAAAACTATTAGAGACATCAGCCAAGCCTTAGGCTTACCAAAATCAGCTCTTTAGAACATCATTAAGAAGAAAGAGAGCACTGGTGAGCTTTCTAATCGCAAAGGGACTGGCAGGCCAAGGAAGACCTCCGCAGCTGATGACAGAAGAATTCTCTCTATAATAAAGGAAATCTATAATATCAGAAACACTCTTCAGGAGTCAGGTGTGGATTTGTCAATGACCACTGTCCACAGAAGACTTCATGAATAGGAATACAGAGGCTACACTGCAAGATGCAAACTACTACTAGCCACAAAAATAGGATGGTCAGGTTACAGTTTGCCAAGAAGTACTTAAAAGAGCAACCACAGTTCTAGAAAAAGGACTGGAGGAGAGAAGGAACTGCCCAAGATCCAAAGCATAACACCACCTGTGAAACACTGTGGTGGGGATGTTATGGCCTGGGCATGTATGGCTGTTGAAGGTATTGGTTCACATATCCTCATTGATGATACAACTGCTGACGGTAGTAGCATAATGAATTCTAAAGTGTATAGACACATCCTATCTGCTCAAGTTCAAACAATGCCTCAAAACCCATTGGCCGGCGGTTCATTCTACAGCAAGACAATGATCCCAAACATACTACTGCAGCAACAAAAGGGGTTTTCAAAGCTAAAAAATGATAAATTCTTGAGTGGCCAAGTCAATCACCCAATCTGAACACCTGATCTGAACCCAATTGAGCATGCCTTTTATATGCTGAAGTGAAAACTGAAGGGAACTAGCCCCCAAAACAAGCATAAGCTAAAGATGGCTGCAATACAGGCCTGGTAGAGCATCACCAGAGAAGACACCCAGCAACTGGTGATGTCCATGAATCACAGACTTCAAGCAGTCATTGCATGCAAAGGATATGCAACAAAATACTAAACATGATTATTTTCATTTACATGACAATGCTGCGTCCCAAACATTATGGTGCCCTGAAATAAGAGGACTATGTATATACACTGTGGTAATTCTACATGGTGAACCCAAAATGTACAAAAATACCCTTTATTAAAATCTGACAGTGATTTTTTTTCTATTACAAATCTCAAAGTACCGAGGCAAATAAATAAATGATGGGTCTTTGTCTCAATCATTATGGAGCGCACGGTATCATAAATAAGCACAGTACTGATGAGTGATTGGATGTTCTCTTTAGACATTCTTACCTCCGGGATAGTCCTCACAAAACGAATTCCATCATTTGCTCCTTTCACCTTAGCTAAGCAACTGCAGAAAAAATCCCAGTAGTCTCTCTTGGTGCCAAGAAATGAAGTTTTTTCCTTCTGGTCAAACTTTTAATGCAAAATATGAACAAAAAAACTGTTGGAACAAACTTTGCAATTGCACATAAACCACAGAAAATACAATTTAAAATACAGTTTAAAAGGTAGCAAACACAAGAGTATCAAATATAGTCATTTATCAAGCCATGACATGTTAGCAATCATGGCCACATCCCACCCCCTATTCCAGATTTATGATTTAATCATAATCATACCCATCTATTAAAATCGTTTTACTGCAATAATTTTAACCTGTCCAGTTTTTGTTTTCAATTTAAGTACCATTCACATTTAATTAGACTGTAATTTAGTTCAACTTCCAATGTGTGAAATACCTTTCACTTACTTTTTACCTATCTTGCCCAGAGCTTCCAGGTCTACTAGCACAATTTGGAACATTGACTGCTTCATTAAGGCATGTAAATTATTGCAAAACTCTGATAATCAGGTATCTAACTGTTTGGAAATTCAAACAGTTCATAATTTTACTCAAGTGTTCTATTTCCCTAGATCCCTTTAAACTCACCGAGGTCACGTTTCCGTGCCACTTTTAAGTTTGGAAAATCGGTATTAGTTTATTATTATCACATAAACCAAGATTAGGTGTTATCCAGGTAAATTATCCATGCAAGACTACAATCAAGCCTTGCAGAATATACCATTATAGCTACAGAGGAAGTGCAGATCAAAGAAAGAGTACAAGGGCTGCATCAAGATGGATTGGGGGATTGAGAATATAAGATGTCCGTTCAAGAGTGATACCAGTAGACAAGAAGCTGTCCTTGAATCTGGTAGTACATGCATTCAAGCTATTGTATCTTCTGCCCCACAGGAGTGAAGAGGGATTAACCTTCAGCCCAACATATCCATGCCATCCAAAGTGCCTACATGCAATAGTCCCATTTGTCCAACTTTTAGTCCAAATTGCTCTCTATCTTTCCAACCCCTTTAAACCGTCCCTGTCCATATACCTTCCCAATTTAAATCATTCTCCTTTCACCTTAAATCTTTGTTTCTACTTTAAGACTTTCCTGGAAGAAAAAGACTAACCATTTACCTTATCTATACCCGATCATTTTATGAGCTCTTTAAGGGGCACGAGAGTGGTGCAGCAGAGCTGCTGCCTCCGTGCCAGAAACCCTGCTATGATCCTGACATTGTCTGCTGTACGTGTGAAGCTAGCATAGGTTTGAATTTCTGGAAGTGACATAAAATGACCCAGAAATGGCCATTATCACATTTAATCCAGAGGAGAAAAAAAAAGATTTTCAATTGCATTATGCTGAAAATAAACAGTATTATACAATTGCATTTCTTAGCAACTTTTTTCAATATTTCATCATTTTTCAATACTACATCATTCATTGGAGCTAATTCAAATCTATTACCACACCGTCCATTTAACATATCCACCAAAGGACAACTCATAAATAAATTCCCGTAAACCTCTGATTTCCCGTTTTTGCTTTTAATTTCATTTACGCAGTGGCTCTGATTATCCAAACTCTTAACCACAAAATCTTTTCAGACATCTCTTTATTACAAAAAATTTTACCCGATGTACCTTTTCTCAAAAAATTATAAAAAACTGAATAACCAGTTTACCTTGAATAAGCAGCAATGTGAAATTAGTTAAATAGAAAACGTTCGCAAAAACTTAATATACACTTAATTCCTGGATGATAGGTTGATGTCAACCAACCCTATAACCATGATGTGGGTCATAGTTGTACAGCATGGAAACAGGCCCTTCAGTCAATATACCCAGGGCAACCAACATGCCGCATCTACACTAGTCTCACCCGCCTGTGTTTGGCCCATATCCTTCGAAACCTATCCTATCCACATACCTGCCCAAATGTTTATTAAACATTGTGATAGTATCTGCCTCAACTACCTCATCTGGCAGCTCGTTCCATATACCCACTTCATTTTGTGTAAAAAAAAAAGTTACCCCTCAAGTTTCTATTAAATCTTTCCCCCCCCCCCCTCACCTTAAACCCTATCTTCTTGTTTCCCCTATTCTGGGTAAAAGACTGTGTATGGGAGTATCTAGTGCACTGGAAGCCGAGAAAATAAAATAATTACTGATATAATTACTATAACTTAACCTGCTGATGGAAAATTTGTTTTTCAGGGTCCTCTTACCTGAAGGAGATATTCCAGTTTTAAGCAGCATTTATGCAGATTTGTGCTATCATCAGATATTGGCTCGCCATTTTCCTTATACTCTCGATTCAGTTCTGCAATTGCATCTACAAAAGTAATATTACACATGATCTCAATTTTTCATACATGAAAATACTCATATTAGTGAAGTGAGCAGAATTCATCATTCCATCAATTATAATCATAATAACTTACCCATGGCTGTCTTCATTTTATTTGCATTATATCCTTTTCACCAAATGCAAAATCCCTTCTTGTCTTCTGGAGAGTGCCTCATTTCTATCACCAAATGTCAATTGTTGTCCCATTTGAAGATAACCAATATTTCACAAGGTTTTTTGTCATGAATGTATACTAGTCTGGTACAATTTAGGACTGAATGCTCTGAAGTGGTTTGCATGTTAATTTCATCGATCAGTTTATTTACATATTGGTGGTCAGCATTTGCAGATTTCCTTCACACCAGAGGCCATACAGCCTTCAAGTCTACAAAGACTTGTTCGCAAAGTTACCCCAATAATCCCATTCCTCCAATTATTTCCTCGTAACCTATCCTCTCACACATGTTCATTATCAGCTCACTATTTTTCCTATCATCCACCTACACCATAGGCAATTTACAGCAGACAATTAGTTTAATAAGCAGCTCGCCTTTAGGATCCACAAAGTCAGAGAACATGCAAATTCCACATAGGCAATGCCGGAGGTCAGGATTAAACTCATCATCCGTTTTGAGAGAGCTGTAATACATGTAGTGTCACATTTGGAAACAGAGCTAAAGTGCTGAGAAGCCTAAACATTCATGTGCTGTTTTGACATCCACGCAGGACACTTGTGAAAACTATGTAAAACAGAAGCTTCCATTTCCTACTCTGTTGTTACAACCTCAAGGGAGTAATGATTTGCTACTGCCTTGTATGCTACTGTTCTTGATAGCACAAGAAGAGCAGCAAAGGGACTGGGAATGTAGAGAGGCTGTAGCAAGGTGGTGACAGGTGGAGAAAGAGATTGAAGGTTACCATTCATCAAATTTCCTTGCAGCTCATGAGCTACACACTGGATAATTATCCAGTTTTCCACACAACGGCAATCGGAAACAAATAGAAAAGTACAGAGCTGGGACAGGACTGACTGCCCTCAAATTCTGTGCCGAGCATGATGCCACGATAAACTAATCTCTGCCTGCATATGACCCATATCCCTAAATTAATTGCATAGACATGTGCCTATCTAAAAGCCTCAAACACCGTTATTGTATCTGCCCCTTCACCACCCCTGGCAACGAGTTCCAGACACTAAGCATCCTCTGTATAAAAAACTTGCCCTGCACGTGTGCCTTTAAACTTTGCCTCCTTTACCTTAAAACTAAGTGCTCTAGTCTTCTACATTTCCACCCTGGGTAAAAGGTTCTAA